>NC_133757.1:47819196-48128750 GCF_036562045.2 Rhinolophus sinicus | reverse complement strand
AACCACACAGCAGTCCATACCTCCCCCCGGCGCCGGCCCAGCCCCCTCTCCAGCCTGCTGGTCCCCATCTCCCACCCTGTGCTCTGAACTCCAGCCAAAGTGAACACCTTATAGTCCCTGGGACAGGCGACATCTCAACAGGCCTTTGCAAATAATTAACAATAACAAAACTAATAATAACGAAGCAGAGGTGCGTCTTACAGGGTCAGGGGTTGAGGGTGGGTGTTCTACAGTCTATACAACACCGAAATCATGCCTTTGAAAATCCTTTCAATGGCCCAAAAGGACAAGGCTGGGTCATCTCTCAGGTGATCCATCTTCATCAGTTTTCCACCAGCAATGAACAGAGGCCGCTCTTCTCCTGCCGAGCAACCGATGAATCTGGGACACACAGACGCCTCATGCTCATCCACCACCACCCCCCACCACCCCCACCCCGCTCACTCCCATCCCCTGCACCAGGAAGCCTTACTTAACCTCCGCCCACACCCGCCACCTCCCACCAAGGATGTTCCGCCCGTAAGGCCCCCAGGCAGGCTGGGGCTGGCCTTCACTGGCATCCCAGCGCTTGGCACACAGTAGCCACCTGAATGAACAAAACTAGAAAGGTGTTTAAAGAACAACAACAACAAAAAGGTCAACTCTGCAGGTGTCGGTGTTATGAGCATAAATGAGACCATATACGGGGGTCAGAGCCCAGGGCCCAGGACACAACACACACTCCATAAATGCAGCCCTGTTTTGACTGCCTTATAGAAAATGGGGTGGGGGAAGGACACTGACCTCTGGGTCCCACACAGCAGAGGCGGTTAATGAGGAAAGGCCACGGAAGACAGAAGCTGCAGAGGCCCCTTTGGGCCAGGAAGGGGAGAGGGTGACTCCTGTTTGGGAAGCAGGTCCCACCCATGAGGGAGAGTTCCCGGACTGAGACCCCCCGGGTCTCTCCCATTGAGTGGTGTCCTCCTTGTCACCAAGAGAGGCAAGAAAATCGGGGTACCTATAAAGTCCCCTGAATTCCTCCATTACTCCTGACCAAACACATGAGCCTGATGAATTTTCAACCCCAACTGGCTTGTCTCTACTCCCTCATGTTGTGCTAAGGTTTGAGGAGCGGGGCAGCGAGCAGCAATAATGGCAGCGGGTAAACTGTCCTGGACCTGGCAGGGGCCCAGGCACTGTGCTAAGAACATTTACCTGTCAGGTAACCCTTAGTTCTGACGGCACGCACCGCAAAGCCCAGGGGTCCACAAGGTCAAAACTACTCTCAGGAGAGTAATAAAACATCACTGCCTCTCTCACCATGAGGACATTTGATGGAGCAAAAGCCATGAGGGTGACACCACTAGTGGCTCATCAGGAGTCACAGCACTGGCCCCAACCTGGGCTGGTGATCACCCACAGAGGCTAAATATGTCAGTGTCACTTAAGAATGTCCTTGATCCATCAGTGAAACTAATTAATGTCCCCGAGTCTCAGCCCCTGAGTACACATCTGTTAAATATTCTGTGTGATGACGGGGAGTGCACTTGGGCTGGTCACTGGAGTAAGACAAGTGTCTGGAGGAAAAGCACTTGCGACCTGTGTGAGCTGTAGCTCAGCTAGTCTCTCTGTCCAGGCAACACCACTTCAACTTGAAAGAGCGGACGGCAAGTGATGGGTACTCAGAATTGAGTGCTTGGTAGACATTTTCTCAAAAATGAACAAGGCGAGCTTGTCCCTTCATGGAAAACAACTGACAGCATTTGTTGCCAATGATAAAGTCTGAGCTTTCAAGAGAAAAATTAGAATTTTGGAAAAGTTGCATCAGCCACTGTGAGTTTGGCAGCCTCTCAAAACATAAAGATTTTGCAATATGTTAACATCATCCTAATGAAATGTGTCTACATTTGAAAGAGCTGTATGTGAACAATATGTCCCCAATGACCAATATTTGATGTTACAAAATCACTCCAATTTAACTTCAATTTAAAAGTTTCAAAAGAAAGAAAGAGCAGGTCAAAGATCCATTCACAGTGCAAGATAGTCCAATGAATTTTAATGTAACAAAATATGCAAAGTGCATTAACATGTTTTCAGATTCTACAATTCAACTAAACTTTAAGAAACTATCACCTGTAGAATTTTTATGTAGCATCAAAGGAAAATAGCCAGAGACAAATAAAATCTCCATTTACCAACAAACCATGTGTGTGACCCTGGATTGTCTTCAGATACTTTAATCAAAACCACATATCCCAACAGACTGAATGCATGAGCAGATATGGGAACCTGTCTTTTATTAAACCAGATGCTAAAGAGATTTGCAAAACTGCAAAGCCATGCCCCGCTTCCCACTATATTTTGTGTTTTGGAAAAGTTATTTTTTCAGAAAAAAAAATGTTTTATTTATGTTAACATAGGAGTTTGCAATCGTTATTTTAAAAAGGAATGTATAAATATTTGTTTTTAAATATACTCAGTTTTAATTTCTAATATGGTAAATATCAATTTATGTATATAATCCATGTAAACAAAAGCTCTTTGGGATCTCTAATTTTTAAGAGTGTAAAGGAAGGAGTTCTGAGACGAAAAAGTGTGCAAGGATTCTGTTCCTGGACCTGGGTGAGGCTCCAAGGACGGTGCTTACATTGTACGGTCATCAGGCTGTGTATTTGTGACGTGTATACTTTTCTGTGCGTGTTGAACTGCAAGTTAAAAGTTTCAAAAGAAAGAAATAGCAGTGTATTTACTGATCTAAGAAAATACCTACTGTACGGTTACTTAAAAAAAAAAACAAACAAACAAAAAAAACCCACCAAACAGTATTTCAGAGTTTTGTCCCATTAAAAAGGAGGAAGGGCTCTTGTAACACACACACACACACACACACACACACACACACACACACACAATGTCTGGAAAGCTAAATCTCAAAACATTATAATGGTGAACTGTGGTTATTGCTGGGAAGTGAGATCACAGATGATTTTTCTAATCTTCCTGAATATCTACATTTTTCTGATTTTCTTATAATGAACCTTATACTATTTATAGAAAAAAGGTGGGGGAAGACCTATACAGTTATGGCCTCTGATAACAGCAACTGTGGTTCTGTATCAGTCTTATAACCCAAAGACCCCACAGGAAAAGGTCAGAGGACTGAGATGTTTGAGTTGTCACTGATGGAAAGCTAATAACCTCTCGGGGAAGGAACTAGGATATTGGGGTCAGACAGACCTGGGTACCCCCAGTGCTGTCCCCCACCAGAGGCCCAGACCAGCTCCTGAGCCTCTCTGAGCCTCAGTTTCCCAACAGCGGAGTGAGGGTTAAACGAGGTCGTGGATGTCCCGGCCAAACCAGGTCAGTGCTCAAGGCAGATCTGACAGGCAGGGTCCCCCAGGCTCCACAGAAGAAGAAATGGCGGCCCAGGGTAGCTGAGCACCAACCTCACACCACCAGCCTGCAACTCCAGGGAAGCCTCCACTGTCCCCACAACCAGCCTGCCTCCTGGTCCTGACCTCAGGAAGTGCCCTGCCCTCCCTGGACCTCAGTGCCCCCAGAGTGAAAAGCAGGCTAGGCGTTGAACTTGACCTCAAACCCCACTCCTCCCTCAAACCCCACTCCTATCATTCCCATGAAACCCCCACGTGGAAGGCGGTGGCAGGAAAGGTGGACCACAGATCCAGACAGGAAGTGACCTCATAGGATGAACGACAGGCCAACATTCCATCAGGAGCCCCACCTGCTGGTGACCTTCAGGGTCATGGGAGCCAGGAGTGGGTGGGCATGCAGAGGCCAAGGAGGAAACAGGATTTGCTGCGGAAGGCCAGGCACATGGCAGCCCCCCAGGCAGGGAAGTGACTTCATGTCACACTCTGTCCTCCTCGCTTCCGTCCCTGGCATGGCAGGGAGTTAACCCTGAGAGGGCCACACTTCACTGGGCCCTGGCCAACCCCACACAGGCCAGGGCAACAGAACCCAGGATCTCTCCTCCCTCAGCTCTCCTATTATGGCCAAGCCACAGATGGGGAAACTGAGGCTCAAGGAGTCTGACAACAGTGTAGAGACTGCAAGATGTTTCCCATGGAGTTGCACAGAGGAGGGAGATGGGAACTCAAAGTCGGGAACTCCGAGATGGCTTCCTGGAAGAGGAGGCCAATGAGCTGGGCCTTGAAGGATGAGCAACATTTGGCAGACAAGAAAGGCACCGTGGCAAAGAAACCGTGACGCCAAGATTCAAACTCAGGACTGTCTGGCCCCCATGCTCAGGCTTAATCCAGTGCATCAGGCAAAACAAAACCTAAAATCTGCCATTGCAGCTCTCCAAGCCCCTGGGTAGTTTCTGGCAGGGAAAGAGCTCCACTACCACAAACTTCCAGTGGCAGAGGAAAGAGCAGGAAGCAAACACCAGGGCATAGGAGGGGAAGGAAAATATTTTTATATTTCTCCCTCTTCCTGTTTATCTATCCTCTTGATCCCAAAGCTCCTGGTAGCTGTTTGCTCAGGGAAAGTTCTGCCAAGAGTGACATCCTGCCGTTGGCCACCCTGCACCAGGCAGCCACTGCCAGCGTTGTGCTGGGGACACTGAGGCTCACATCCCCACAGACCCCTGCCCAGCCCAGGCAGGCTGCTTCATAAAGGAGCTTTCAACCGAAGCTGGGCCCCAGGAAGGAGGACCCAGGCCAAGGAGGTACGGCCGCTGCCATCACCTACTCAGCGCCAGCTGGCAATGGTCAGCTCCACACTCGGCTCCAATCAGCTGCGGAGAAGTGATGAGAAGGATTCGAGGAAATGACTCTCAGCCTGGCCGGAGCACGGTGCCGGGGGTGGGAACTCAGCATGGGCTGTGCAGTCAGGAAGACCTGGCAGCCCATCTTGGATGTCCAATGACTTCCTGTGTGACCTTGGCCAAGTTACTGAAATTCTGAGCCTAGTTCCCTTACCTGTAAAACGACTGCTGGAACCTACTCATAAGGACGTGGTGAGCGTTGCATGGACAACATAGGGGAAGAGCTGGCACCTATTAAATGTGCATAATGTCATTTATTCCCACTCCCACCGTTAAGCTGACCCATCACTCGATCCTGATGATCTGACATACCTTTAAAACGTACTCAGAAGAACAACTACAGCCTTAAAAAGGAATGAAATCTGAAAAGTGCCACAATATGGACGAACTTTGAAAACACGCTAAGTGTTTAAATAAGCCGCACACAAAAGGACACGTACTGTATGATTCCACTCATATGAGGTACCTAGAAGAGTCAAATTGAGAAACAGAAAGGAGAATGGTGGTTGCCGGGGGTGGGGGCAGTGAGCATTTCATGGGCACAGAATTTCAGTTTTGGAAGATTAAAAAGTTCTGGAGATGGTGGTGATGGTTGCACAACAATGTGAATGAACTTAATGCCACTGAACTGTACAATTAAAATGGTTAAAAGGATACATTTTGTGGTATGTATATTTACCTCAATAAAAAAATAATTAGGGGCTGATTCAAAGAAGGAATTTTTGATGTCCATATTCGTTTCTGTCCCTGCCCTTGGAGAGTTCAGGGTCCGGAGGTGGGGCAGGCATGGAAAGAGCTAAAGGCACCACCTCCTAGGCAGTTGGTACAATCAGAGAACCAAGTGGTGGGAGCTGGGAAAAGACACACAAGATGCCTCCAGAGCCTGGAGGGCTGTAAGAGGAGCTGGCCCCTGAGCCAGGCACGTACGAGCCCGAGACTGAGTCCCTCAGCCAGGCTCCTTCCAGTAGGAGCGGGTCAGAGCTAGACGGCTCCTGCACTTACCAGCGCACAATGAATGTGACCTGTGCAGGGGCCCTCTCACACCTCGCACACTCGTGCACACTGTGCCAGGCCAAAGAGATCAGTGCAGCCCCCACATGCCAATCCTGGCCCCTGCCTGGCCAGCCCAGGCACCAATATCCAACAAATAACGTCTCCTCATCTCTCCCAGCGCCCACCTCCAAGGAAGGCAAACTGTGGCCTGCCCACCACCTCTAGGGCCCAGGATGAGGAAGGAGGTAAGTGACCAAGAAGTACTCAGAGGGCATGCCCAGTGCAAGGAGACCTGGAAATATGATCATGCAGAGGCTCCCTGACCCCATCCTGACCACCTTCCCCACAGGCTGGGGTGAGAAGCAGCAGGCAGCAGCTTGGGGGAGGGAGGGAGGGCAGACCAGGGGTGAGAGGGCCTGGGGGTGGGCACAGATAGGCTGAGCCACACCACGAGTCACAGTGTGACCCTGAGCAAGTCACTTTCCCTTCAATGTCTACTGAAGCCCCCTTAGTTTCCTTCCTGGGAAAACAAGGGTTCTGTCCCATCACCCAGCAAGCACCCCTGGGTATAGATCCTAGAGAAGTACGTGCGTCAGTTCACCAATAGACAGGCAAGAGTGAGGGTTCAGCAGCTTTTTTCAGAAGTGTCAAAACTGGAAACGAGGCAAAAGTCCATTCACAGGGAAAAAACAAACACATTATGGTATGCCCATACGATGGAATACAACACAGCAATGTAAGGGACAAACTGCTGGTACCTGCGATGTCACAGATGAATCTCACAGAGTTTATGTTGAGAAAAGGAAGCCAGAAGAAGCAGCCAGATTAAAAACAGCTCCTACTGGGGCCGGCCCGGTGGCTCAGGCGGTTGGAGCTCCATGCTCCTAACTCCAAAGGCTGCCGGTTCGATTCCCACATGGGCCAGTGGGCTCTCAACCACAAGGTTGCCGGTTCAACTCCTCGAGTCCCGAAAGGGATGGTGGGCTCCGCCCCCTGCAACTAAGACTGAACACGGCACCTTGAGCTGAGCTGCCTCCCGGATGGCTCAGTTGGTTGGAGCACATCCTCTCAACCACAAGGTTGCTGGTTCGACTCCCACAAGGGATGGTGGGCTGTGCCCCCTGTAACTAGCAACGGCAACTGGACCTGGAGCTGAGCTGCGCCCTCCACAACTAAGACTGAAAGGCCAACAACTTGAAGCTGAACGGCACCCTCCACAACTAAGATTGAAATGACAACAACTTGACTTGGAAAAAAGGCCTAGAAGTACACACTGTTCCCCAATAAAGTCCTGTTCCCCTTCCCCAATAAAATCTTAAAAAAAAAAAAAAAGAAAGAAAGAACAGCTCCTACTGTATGGTTTTATTTGCATAAAGCCTAAGAACAAGCAAGACTGGTCCTTGGGAAGTCACTCAGAAGCACGGCCACTTGAGTGTGGGGGGGTCAGATAAGTGACTAGGAAGGGGCCCCAGGGAATCTCCCAGGCCACCATAAATGTCCTATATCGTCATCCGGGATGGGGGTCACACAGGTGAATCATGTGTAAAAATTCATCAAACTACATCCTGATTTATTGTCTATAAATTATAACTCGATTTACAAAACACAGTACTAACAGGAAATAACATACTCTGTCTTCCCGAGGACCGCAGTGAGGCGGTCCTGAGAGGATGTGTATAGACAGACCACAGAGTGGGGGTGATGGGTAAGAATGTGGGCTGGGGGTTAGAAGGACCAGGGTTCAAATCCTGATGCTTCTGACTGGATGGATACATTTTTTTCCTGTTTTGGTTTTTTTGTTGCTGACCAGACTTCTTCATTACATAAACAATTTGTCCTTACAGTCAGAAGTCTGACAAAGATGCATAAAGAAAAAGTTTATTTCCTTCCCATTCCCCCGCAAGCCCATCTCTTAAGCTTCCTTCTACAACAAGCTTTTTTCCCTTAACACCAACACCCCTCCCAGGTGACACCTATAACGCCAATCCTGTCTGTTTAATCGTGGCAAGCCACTGCATTGTGTCACTACTCATTCAACAAACAGCTACTAAGTGTCAATCATGTCAACCAGACAGACACAGGCCTGGCTTTTCACGGAACAGACATTCCAACGAGAGAGAGAAAAAGAGAGGGAGAGGAGTCAACAAGGAATACAATAGAAACACATTGTATACATTGTGATGTGGGCTGCAAAAGGCTGAGATACTGATACCAAAAACATGAGGAAGGTAGGAAAAGGACATGTTTTAGGTACGATAGTCACAGAAGGCCTGTGCTGCTATCAAAGAACAGGCAGGTTTCGGTCATGTGAAGAATTATGCCAGGCAGAGGGAACAGCACGTGCAAATGCCCTGAGGTAGGGAAGAATACAGAACTGAAAGGAGACAGTGTACAGTGTGGTGTCCAGCGCACTGCCCCCAAATCCTTGTGTATATACAGCCTTACATCCTGACAGTTTTACTCTTTAGGATGGGATTCCAAAATTTGGACTGCTTGGACTAAAAGGCATGTGCCTTTTAAAAACTATAGTAGACACTGCCATATTACTTTTCCAAAAGGTTGTAGCATTTCACACAGCAACCAAAATTGCTTAAGAGGGCCCTTTTCTCCACATCTTCACTGATTTGAGAAGTTACCAATCTTTTTCATTTTGCCCATTATGACATCTCTCCACTTCCTTGTCTGCAGAGTGGGGTAAATGACAGTTCCTCTTCCTCAGGATGCTGTGAGGTTTAAAGGAAAATGAAATCCATCCTAACCCACTGAGCCTTGCGTCTAGCACGGCATAAGTGCTCAAAGAGTGGGGCAGGCTGTTACCCTCATTTCTGTACAAATGCCAGGAGGTAAGTGCCAATTCCATAACCACCAGGCTAACAGAGGGGAGTCCCCAAGGGGAGCTTTGAAGGCGCCCACCCACAGGTGCAGGAGGGCAGTTCCTACAGCTCAGCAAGGGCACCGGGCTGGGAGTCAAGAGACTACGTTCAAGTCAACCTTTCTGAGACTCAGTTTCCTCATCCATAACAGGGCTAATTCATTCCCTCTTCATGCAGCCATTCCACAAACGTCTCTGGGGCACCTACTGTGTGTGAGGCACTGTTCTAGGAGCTGACAATACAGAACAAAAAATCCTGCCTCGTACATGCTAGCTGGTGGCACAGAAACAAACTATAAAAATTAGTCAAATATAGAATAGAACCGATCGGGAGGTGATGAGCAGTGAGAAAGAAGAGGGTTATGGAGATGAGGCATGACATGTTAGACAGGGTGTCCAAGGGAGGCTTCACATTAAAGACCTGAAGGCAGTGACACAGCAAACTATGTGGCTCTCGGGGTAACAGCATCCAGGGCAAGGGGACAACCTGTGTACAGGGCCTGGCGTGGGGTGTTCCCAGTACACTGAAGGAGCCACAGCCTTTTGGGGCAGAGCAAAGTGAGCAAGGGGATGGCATTACATGGGGGTGTCCTAGAGGCCACGGTAAGGACCATGGCTTCCACTGTGAGTAAATGGGGAGCCAGCGGAGGGCCTGGGGCAGAGAAGGGCCTTGATCTGACTTTTACAAGGTCCCCCTGGCTGCTGTGTTAGAAGCATCTGTTGGGAAAAGAGGGCGGAGGCCAACAGACCTGTTAGGAGTCTACTGCACTAGTACAAGCGATGTGAGGCCTGGGCCAGCGGTGCGGGGAAGGAGAATGGGTTCATCCGAGATCCATCCACGCTGAGGTGAAGCCAGCAGGACTTAGCATGTCGTTTCTGAAGAGGGAGAGAAACAGAGGAACCATGGCTGACGTTTGGGTGTTTGGCCTAAACAACGAGAGAGATGGGGGTGCCACTAACTGAGATGGGACAGCCTGAGGGGAAAGCAAGTGTGCCGTGAGGACAGCCACGGTCTCTGCTCCGGCTACAGTCTCAGAAGGAAGCAGCAGGCCCTGGAGACCTGCAAAGAACGAGGAACGGGTCCTGAGGCCGTGTGGGTCACTGTGGAAAGTAATGTGAAACACGGAGGGGGGAAAAGTGGATCCCGAGGGGACGTCTGTGTAGCGTGTCTGACCTGCTACAGACTTCACTGTCCACAGAGCCTGGGTCATGGCCAAGGCTGGCTGCTCACGGGCCCATGACACAGATGGGGAAGTTGAGGAAACTGAGTTCTACAGTGAGCACCTCTTGTTTAGAAGCCAGAAAGGGTCAGGATGAGCTAAGAGGATGAGCGGGGAAGCCAGCCAGCTGGCCCATTTGGTTCCTACAGCTGCTACCTACCACCCCAAACACGGACCAGGGAGCTGGGGTCCAGCGTCCCCACCACCCAGGAAGTCTACAGGATCCCAAGAGACAATGCAGGACTCGGGGTTTTCCAAAGCTAAGAACGTCACTTAATACAGACTCCATGGATACCTTTGGGATCTGTGAGCTCTCTCTTTTTTTCAACTGGGATTTAATTCACATACGATAAAAGTCACCCTTTTAAAGTATATAATTCAGTGGCCTTTAGTACATTCACGATGTTATGCAACCGTCACACCACTATATAATTGCAGGGCAGCAAACCCAACAAGTTAAACATAGAATTACCGTATGACCCAGCAATGGCACTCCTAGATACATATCCAAGAGAATCGAAAACAACTATCCAAACAAATACTTGTCCGCCCATGTTCACAGCAGCCCTAGTCACAATAGCCAAAGGGTAGAAACAACCCAAATGTCCATCGACTGATAAAAGGCTAAACAAACTGTAGTACAGACCCACACAATGGATTATTATTCAGCTATAAAAAGAAATGAAGCACAGGCTACAACACGGATGAACCTTGAGGACATTATTCCAAGTAAAAAAATGCCAGACAAAAAAATGTCACGTAGGGCCGGCCCGGTGGCTCAAGCGGTTAGAGTTCCATGCTCCTAACTCCGAAGGCTGCCGGTTCGATTCCCACATGGGCCAGTGGGCTCTCAACCACAAGGTTGCCGGTTCGATTCCTCGAGTCCCACAGGGGATGGTGGGCTCCGCCCCCTGCAACTAAGGTTGAACACGGCACCTTGAGCTGAGCTGCCGCTGAGCTCCCAGATGGCTCAGTTGGTTGGAGCGCGGGCTCTCAACCACAAGGTTGCCAGTTCGATTCCTCGACTCCGACAAGGGATGGTGGGCTGCGCCCCCTGCAACTAGAAAACGGCAACTGGACCTGGAGCTGAGCTGCGCCCTCCACAACTAAGACTGAAAGGGTAACAACTTGAAGCTGAATGGCACCCTCCACAACTAAGATTGAAAGGACAACAACCTGACTTGGGGAAAAAAAAGGCCTGGAAGTACACACTGTTCCCCAATAAAGTCCTGTTCCCCTTAAAAAAAAAAGTCACGTATTGTATAATTCCATGTATATGAAATATCCAGAATAGGCAGATAGGTAAATCCACAGAGACAGAATGCAGATTAGCGGTTATGAGAAGCTGGGAAGCTGGGAAGGGGGAGATCAGGAGTGACTGCTTAATAGATACAGGGTTTCCTTTTCAGGTGATGAAAATGTTTTGTATGTTACCATCACTAATCAAAGAAACACAAATCAAAACTACAAAGTGGTATTACCTCACGCCTGTCATGGCGATTCACCAAACAAAAGAAGAAAAAGACAAGTGTTGGCAAGATGTAGAGAACCTGGAACGCTTCCACACTGTTGGCCGGAATGTAAAATGGTGTGGCCACTATAGAAAACAGTATGGAGGTTCCTCAAAGCATTTAAAATAGAACTGCCACATGATCCAGCAACCCCAGTTTTGGGTATGTAATTGAAATTGTGTATGTAAAAACATTGAAATCAGGGTCTCAAGGAGCTATTAGCACCCTTACGTTCACTGCAGCATTATCCACAGTAGCCAAGAGGTGAAGGCATCCACTGATGGTGAATGGATGAAAAAAATGTCACACACACACACACACACACACACTGGAATGTTATTCAGCCCTGAGAAAGCAGGAAAGTCTGACACATGCTACAACATGGATGAACGTTGAGGACACCATGCAAAGTGAAATAAGCTGGTCACGGAAAGACATATACTGCAATACTCCATTTATCTGAGGACTCTAAAGGAGTCACACTCATCTAGACTAAAAGCTGGAGTGGGAGTTGCCAGGAGTTGGAGGGAGGGGGAAATGGGGGGTTTGTAATCAGCAAGCATCTAAGTTTCCGTTCAGCAAGAGGAGTAGGTTCTACAGATCTGCTGAGCGGCACTGTCGCCACAGCCAACAACCGTGTATTGGACAGTCAGAATGTGTTAATAAGGTGATCTCACGGTAAGTGCTACCACAAGGAAATAAAGATCTTTGTAATGTTTTAGAAGTAGATAGAGGTGATGGCTGGTTGTTCAATATTGTGAATATACTAACTACCACTGATTGCACACTTTAAAATCGTTTATTTTATGTTATGTGAATTATACCTCAATTAAAAACAAAAAGTAACAAGCGCAAACCCTGGGTCATCTGCACGCTGCACTGCCATGCAACTTGGGGCTCAAGTCGACTCCTGTGCTTACGATCCAATTCCTTCTCCATGAAGGCCAAAAGACATCACAGCACACAGCACAAACAAAGGTTGTGGCTCAAACAGAAGAGGCGGTGGGGTGGAGAATGGAGTCACACACAGCCCGTGCAGCCCGGATGTACCCAATTCAAAAGCCAAGGCTCTTAGCAGTCGGGACCATGTTCCCGGCGAAAGCATCTGTGTGAATTGAGCAAAGCCCATCTCTAGGCCAAATTCCTGTTTCCCACAAGCAGCGGGTTTAAGAGCTACTAGATGCAGATTTCAGTAAGGCCACTATTCTGCCCTTATCTTCAATCAAACTAGCCAGCTTTCCAGGTATCAAGCAGTGCACCACTAACATAGACACTTGGGGGTTACTCAGTGGCAGGCAGTTGAGGATTAAATGTGAATAATCAGAATTACCCCAAAACTATCCAACCCGCCCAGTATTACTGTCACTCTGTAGAGCAGGCTCGAGTGACAGACATGTTAACAGGAAAGGACAGAGAGCACAGCCCCCAGTCAACCCAGCATTGGCAATTTAGTTGCTATTTACATCCTTCCAATCTATTAACATTATTCATTTGAAATGGGTCGGCTTTCTGGTTTTACTAGTATTTCATGTTTGTTTTATAGTTATGTAAAAACTATGTTAAGTCTAAGGCATTTTACCTAGTTTTGTATTTATACACATTTAAGTTATATTCCAATAAGAAAACTTAAATAAATGAGGCTTTTTCTTTCCTTTAAAAGGGAGTCCACACAAAAAACAAACAAACAAACAAACAAAAACCCCACACACTATATGATTCCATGTGTATGAAATGTCCAGAAGAAGCAAATCTATAGAGACAGAAAGCGGCTAAGTGGGCTGGGAGTGGGGAGTGACAACTAACGGGCACTGGGTATCTTTTTGGGTTGATGAAAATGTTGCAAAATTAGATTGTGGTGATAAATGCTCAACTCTGTGAATAGCTAAAAGCTACTGAATTGTACGCTTCAAACGGGTGGATTGTATGGCATGTGAATTATAGCTCAATAAAGCTATTTCACAAACGGGGAGGGTCAACATATTGCCCAGGTTTGAGCAGCACTAAGCTGGAGAAATCACAGGGAAATCAACAACCCCACCTATTGAGAGCTTCCCTGCCAGGCGCCCCCCCTCCCTGCCCTCACACCATCCCCAAGGGCCCAGACAAGGAGGCCACTAGGAAACCCTAAGTCACCAGACAAGCCCATCCTGGGTGAGCAGGTGCCTGCCCTGGGACACCCTACACAGGCTTCCTGTTTCCTGGAACTCACTTCATACAACAGTAGTAAGATGACTTGAGTTATTAAACTAGGAAAAAACTTAAAGATGATGAAAACAACCAATGTTAGCTAGTATGCAGGCATCGTGAATCATTTCTACTTTGACGGCAGTGTCAAGGAAAGGAGCACGATAAGACTCAGAGCCTCCATGACCCAACTGGCGGGGGTCAGGGGAGAGCCAGGAGCATGCAAATTTGAGCACAGGAAACCCCTTCCTCAGGAGGCTGGAGATATCCCCACCCTCCACCCACACACACAGGGCAAAGCGCACCCTTCAAGACCGGGTCTTATCAGAGGGACCCCAAGCAGCTGCATACAAGTCTGTCTCGGCAGGTGGCAGCTCCACTGGAACAAGAAGGTGGCCTCAAGGGTCCGTCTTTTGTCAACCCAACAAATCGCCCCCGCCTTGGGCCTATTCCTTCCAGAGACACTTCCCAGACACAGGAAGAGGAAGCCCCTGCTGCTGGCTGCTGGGCGGGAATGCACGTCCAACTCATTTGCCCCAGGACAGATTGATCCCTTTGATTCCAAAGGCTCCTTCCTCCAGAAACCTGCTCTGAAAGAACCACCCCCAGAAAGCCTTCATTCTGTCTCCCTAAAGCCTCGCTGAGCCCCAGCTTGGAGCCAGGGGAACATAGATGTCCCCCATCTCCTGGACCTCAGCTCAGGGAGACGGTTCCCAGGAAATGTGCTCAGAACTCCGGTGGCAGCGGCCAGGACCAACGGCCAAGAGAAAAAGCGGGTCCCAGAGCCACGGACTAAGTGTGACCCCACTTATATCCCCAAATCAAAAACTACACAAAGTCACGTGGAGACACAGGAAAAAAAGACCAAGAGATATTCAGCAAACACTGACAGTGTTACCTCTGGAGAAGAAGTAAGGAGAGGAAAAGGGGACTTTTTACATTTTACTCTTCTCTCTATGCGGCTACTTGACTCTTTCGTGAAGATCATTGCTTTATATTACTTTTTAATTGAAAACATTTTCGAAAGCAGGGTGGACATCTGTCAACTGGGAACTTGATAAATAAGCTCCCTCCACACCCTGGAATACGAGTCAGCCCTGAAAAAGGAACGTACTGCTGCGACACACAGCAACATGGACACATCTCAAGGAATCACAACGAGTAAAGAAGCCAGACATAAGCCTAGTATGAATCCATGTATGTGCAAATCTAGAAAAAACAAAACCACAGTGACAGAAAGGAGAGCAGTGGGCCTGGGACCAGGGGTGGGAGTGGCGACTGACCGCAATGGACCACGAGGAAGCTTCTGGGTGACGGAAGTGTCCTCTCACTAGACTGAGGTGGTGGCAGCAAGTCCGAGACGTTCCCCAACACTCATCCAGCTGCACGCTTCGCACTTTAAGGCAGACACCCCTCAGTAAGACTTCTTTAAAGAGTAAGGGAGAGGAGAGAACGAGGGGTAGCTACTTAATGGGTTCGGGTTTTCCTTTGGGGTGAGGAACATGTTTTGGAAGTTGATAGAGTAGCGGTCGCATAACATTGTGAATGTCCTCGATGCCACTGCATTGTGCACTTGAAAATGATTAGTTTTATGTCAAGTGAATACCACCTCCATTAAAAAGGTAGATAAGGAAAAAATTACTATGCCCATTTTGCAGATGAGAAAATTGGGCTCAAAGAAAGCAGCCAACTGTCAGCCCAAGGCTTACCTACCTGTGTCTCAGCCTGGTTCAGAGCTCAAGAGAGAAGAGACCTGCACCCCACCACCCCCAAGGGCTCGGCAACGCTGGGGCCCAATCTCCATAGAGGGCCCTTGTCTCTGGGGCACTTGGAAACCAGAGCTTCCCAACAGGCCTTAGAGTGAGCCAGCAGAGTAGCACCTGCAGGAAATTCCCAAGTCCATGAGCTCCATTGACAGACAGGGCTGTGTGGGGGCAGGAAGGGAGCTCCTATTAAGAAGGTGGTCAAACTCAGGCTAACGCACCATGGGGCAAGGATGTGCGTGGGGAGGGCCCCCCATCAGGTCCAGGCTAGTGAGGCCTTCTGGGCCCTGCCAACCGGGCCCTGGGACTCTGACGGAGGGCTGCCCTTGGAGCCTTAACGGGTCAGCACCGATCTCAGAGACCCCAGGAGGAAGGACTCAGTAACTACAGGGCAGCAGTCCAGGGGAACATGTCCACCAGCCACTTTGTGACCAGCAGCAGAGGGGTTAACTCTTTCATGGGGTATACAATTCCAGGAAAAGGAAAAGGGGAGGAGAAACTCCCTCTGTGCTTTCTAAACAGAATCTTCAAAACACCCAGTGTCCCTGTCCTCCACTCTGGGGAGGGCCAGGACAGAGGCCACACACCTGCAGGCAGGCAGGCCCTGGGGCTCAGCAGGCTGCGGAGGCTGGCAAAGTCCAAGGTCATCTGAGGGCACCCACCCGTCTCCCCCTGCGGGGCCTGACGTGGCCTCTGGGCAGTGGGGCTGTTTCTCATGGGCGGGAAGCCCAGCAGTGGACCCACAGCCCTCCCAGCACCACACCCTCCCTCCTCCTGGAATTTCCCAAAGCCCTAGCTCCCAGGGAGCCCAAAGGGTCACCAGGGACACACCCAGCTCCCAGATGCTCCCCACTGCCTGCCACAGGCTTGTAGGTAACCCTAAATGCCCCCCATGTCTCTCATTAGAGCACCCCACAGCTAAGACCATTTCTTAGGTCCAAGAACTCCACTGTTAGAGAGATTCACTCCCTAGTGAAAGCTTAGGTGTTTTCAAAGACTTCAGTTCATTGACAGGAAGGGGAAGAGGACCTATTAACCCATAGGTGTCCTAACTAAGAGCAAAAATAGCCATGTTGATCTTGGGACAGGAGAAGTCTCGAGCCCCAGCTCAAAAAATGAGGGGCCCCAGGTTGAGCTGGCAGGCATTGATAAGAGGGCAGGGTGGTCTCTGGAGAATGGGGCAACAGAGAATGCGATTCTTAAAAGGAAAGTAATTGACCATGAATTCCAGTGGGCCTCCAACTTGTATCCTAACAGGGAAATCAGGGCTGTATCAGAGCCCAGACGGGGAGGGACAGAAGGTCCCAGCACGTAGGGTCTTTCCTAACAGGCCAGGAGTGCTGAGGGTGGGACCCCTCCCTGGATCATGTATCTGCTCACGTCCTCTAACTCACCAAGCTGTCACATCTGTGCACGGGCTGCTCTTTCTGCTTGGGAAGCTTTCACTCACCCATGCAAACTATTAGCCATCGTTCAAAACCCACCTGAAGCATCACCCCGTCCCCAGGCCAGCCATTCCCTCCCTCCACCTCCAACCACAGCCAGCACAGACCCTGGAAAGGAACCAGTGGGGTATGGTGTAAGTACAGCCGAGCCTCTCTCACCTGGCAGGGGCCGTCTCACTCACCTCTGGTCCCCTGCCCCTCATAGTGAACCCCGGGCCAGGAACCCGAATCAAAGGCAACCTAGTGCCTTCCCACCATGAGGCCCTGTGCAAGAACCCCAGCTTCTCTGGCCTCACAGATCTCTCCCTCTGCTGAGAGAATGGTAGTAACAGAAGCACCTAAAGTTTATTGAGCACTTACTATGAGCCATAAGGTACCATGAGGGCTCTCCAAGCACTACCTCCTTTCATCCTTGAGACATTCTTATAAGGGACTATCATTAACCCAGCTGCACAATGGAATCAGGCACAGAAAGGTTAAGTGAGTTGCCCAGGGACACACAGCTAGTGAGGGAGGGAGTGGAAATTCAGACCCTAGTGGTGTAGTTCCAGAGCCAGTGTTCTTTATCAATACACATCCACTGGGGGGCTAGGAAGATGATGGGGGGCTACTGTCAAGACAAGCTCTGAGTAGAAGAGGAACCTTCTCTTTCCCCAGGTCCCAGCCAAAGACCTAGAAAGACACAGACCCAGCCTGCTGCTGCTCCCAGGCCCATCCCAATTCTGAGTGCCAGTTACAGAAAAAACAAAAGGCCCATCTGCAAGGGCCTTGGCTCAGGAGCAGGGAGGTGCACGCTGCCCACTGACAGGCAGAGCCATGATTTGGGGCTATTCTTAGCAAACCACTGGCTCCCCTCACAGAGGCCTGGCAGGCGGCGGGCCCAAGCTTCCATATGCCCTGCCTGCCGTTTCCTGACCCTGCCTGGAGGTCTCACAGGGCTCAGGAGTGGCTGGTGAGCAGGAATGAGGACAAAGCCCTGCAGCTTTCAAAGGAGAGGTGCCTGCCTGCCCAGCCTTCCCAGGACCAGGCACCTGGCTGCCGGAGCCGCGCTGCGGCGTCCTGGCCACAGGCTCGCAATCCAAGCTCCACTGACTGAGTGCTCACTCGGTGCCAGACCCTGGGCCACATGCTTTCCATAGATGATCTGCCACTTAACCCTCACAACACCGCCAAGGGCTAGGGATTACTGGCCCCATTTTAAAGATAAGGAGTTTCATTTTAAGTGAATTAGTTAAGACATTAAGTAACTTGCCCAGGGTCATCAGTGAGTTGGTGTCAAGTCATACCTAGACTCTGGGCTGGCTCCCAGTCTCCAGGTTCGGCAGAAGTTGGTGACTCGCCAGAAGGTAGGAGGCCCACTTCCCAGCCCAGGGTTTGGGGGGGGCGCAGTCCACACCAGAACAATGGTCTCATCAAAAACTCCACAGCATGGCTGCTTTTTCGGCTACTTTTTCTCGCTCCCAGGGATGATCCCTTCCCAGCCAGAGACCCTCAGGCTTGAGCTCAGGAGAGTCCCCGACCGGATTCCACCCCCACCCAGGCCACACAGCCTCACTTCAGCAAACTTCTGGTGACTCAGGGAAGGTGAGACTCAAAGGTTCAAGGAGACCCTGCTAGCGCTAAAGGCATGCACCCAGCCCCGCCACTAGTGAGTAGGGAGGTCAAACAACTCTCGGAGCGAAACAAAGTTCTGAGCCTTTGGGGTCTTCAAACCCCAAAGTGGGGGTCTAGAAAAGAAGCCACACTACAGAGCACCTGCACCGTCACCCCAAACAGGACCACTTCCAGGCACGGCTGCGATATGGAGTCCCAGGGACAACTGGGCGTGCACGCCTCACACTGCATCCTGCATCCCAGTACCCACCTCTGCCCGTGTCCTGGCCTCTGCTGCCAGGTGACTCAGCAGGCATCTGTGTCTGCATCCTCGGGGAGCCCACAGCCAACTCCCTGTCTGCCCAGGTCCTCGAGCCCCTTGCATGTGGCTCCATGTCTTGTGCCTGTGAACGTCAGCTCACATCCATGTCTGTAGCCCATATGTCAGCTCATTTACCCGTCTGCCTCCCACGTGGGAAGGTTCAAATCCCTATAAAGGTGTAGCTCTGCCTGTGCAGCGTGCGTGGCCCCTGTGTGGTCCACAGTTCCGTGTCCACGATGTCTGCCCACACAGGTCTGCCCACCTCCATCGCCTTGTGTATGTATCTTCATCCTGTCTCCATCCAGTTCCCGTCTCTGCCCACGCACCGTAACCCTGAGTACGCGTGCGTCTCTGCCCATGCCAGCATCCTCCACCTGGGCCGGGTTGACCCTGTGTGTGCCCACCTGTTTGGAAGTGAGTGGGAGTGTTCACCTAAGTGCTCATCTCATAGTGGGGGCCAAGGGCTGTGGGGTGAGCTCAGCAACTCCTCCTCCCAGAACAGCGCCCAAGGCTATGGACGCAAGTACACTGCCACCTCCACAGTGTTCCAGAAAAGCAGAAACCTGCCAGGGATGATGGAGGAGGAGGCAGAGTCCCCAGACACAGCAGCACTTCAGAGGTGAGGTCAGTGACGCGCCAGGTCCCACCCACCTCCAACACCCCAACTCCAATATCAGCAGCATCTGTCTGCACTCACAGGAAGCAGTGTCTGGCTGAAGGCCTTCAGCCTCCCAACCTCATCCCCAGCCCCCAGCCATAGAGGCTCTTCAGAAGGAAGTGAGGACTTCCTCCCTGCTGGCCTCTGAACCTCCTATAAGGCTGGATCTAGACCCCAAACCTCAGAGGCCCTGCAGCTGGGAGTCCTGTGCTCAATCTGACCCCAGAAATTAAATGGGTTTCTTCAGCATCTCCCAGCAGGACCAAAAAAAAAAAAAAAAAAAACTACCTGGGAGTGGGGCTGGGGGCACATATATACAAGAGGATTTCCTGAGCCCTCCTGCTGCTCCCTGTCCCTGGAGGTGGTGAGAGGGTAATTAGGAAGGATGGCTATAGAGCCAGAACATTTTAAACGTATTTGCATAATTGCATGAGAACTGGAGCCCAGACCCCCTCCCCCATCACAGCCTACATCACTCATTCAGCAATTAATCATGTGTAGCCTCTTGGCATTTCCACCATTATTACTAGTCCAGGACTGGTATGGAAACCCCGTATCAGCAAACTTTCTGAGTGTTTCTGTCAGTGTTCTAATGGGGCTGAGCCACCAGAAGACAGAACCCTCCAACTCCTCCCACCATTGCCACCCTCCCAGGCAGAGCCCAGTGCCTGGCATTGAAGAGGCACTCAGTCACTGGGTCTGGTGACTCTGCATAAAAGCCAAGGGGTTGGTCCCTGGACCTCTGGCTGGGAATGTAAAGAATCCCACAAGCTTCCTGAAGTCAGCTTTCTTCCATCTCTGACTCCTCAAGACATAACGAACATGTTCCAACCATCCTGGTCACTTTAAAGAGCTGGCTGCCGCAGGTATCCCACACACGGCACTCCACTTTCAGGGAAAACCTCTGAAGATGAGAAGGGTGCTCTCCTGGGAGATCCAGGCCTACGGAGGAAGCTGGCCAGAGGGGCCCAGAATCAAAGCTTGTGCCCACTGGGACCCCTGGCCTCTTCCCCTTCCATGGGCCTCAAGCCCCCTAAAGATGAGCCCAAGGGAACCCCAAGTGTGGATCATGAGACAGCTTCCCTTTTGCCAACTGCGCAAGAAGCCGGGCTCGGGGGCCACCAGGCCACTTCTACCTCAGTGCAAGGGAAACCTCGGGGAAGGGGGTAGCACAGAGGGCGACAAACAGAACGACCCAGTAACTGCTCACTGTTTACTACTTGACGTCCCGCTTCTCTCCCAGTCACCAATCCCGTGCGGGTTTGGGTGGAGGCCCAGAACCTCTCCTCTCCAGGGAGCCCAGGGAGGCAGGCGTGCGCTCCGGGGGACGGGGAGAGGGTGGTCGGAGCAGCCCAGGCTGGGGAGGTGGGTAGCAGAGAACTCCCTTCCCTCGCCACCCCCAAATCTGGACGCATAGGTACCTGCCGGCCCGCGGCTCCGGGGGACATCCGCGCTTCTGCGGCCGGCGCGCTGCGCCCGTATTGCGGGCGCCAAATCAGGCAGCGGCAGGGCGCACCCCGCGCGGGCTCCGGCTCGCTCCTCCCAACTTCCCCAGCCCATCCGTGAGCAGAGAGAGCTCCGGAGGCGAGCAGGCCCGGCCCGACCAAGTGAGGCCACCAGAGCAGGAGCCCGCGATCGCCAGCGGTGGAAGCTGCGCGCCCCAACCCCAACGCGCGGTTCGGATCTCGGCGTCCCGCGCCCCCAAACGGCGAGGGGCGGGCCCGGACGGGCCGCCAATCACCGCTCCCGCCACCCGCCAGCTAGAGCCCCGGCCCCAGCCACCCAAGGGGCGGGGGGCTCGGATTTAAAGACACACTCACCCTAGCCGTGTCGAGTTAGGCATCCTGAGCCGCGGCTCTCGGGCGGGGAGGGAACGGCTGGCCCCTCCTTCCCCGGCCCAGCTTCCTCCTTCCGCCCGCCCACCCTGCACCGGGAGGAAAAGTTTGGGGCGGGGGGACTGCCTGGGAAGCCAGTTCCTGTTCCCTTGTCTTTAGTTCGATTAGTTCTGGATGATGCCCAAACTCTACATCCAGCCTCCCCAGCTGGAGAAAGAAGCAAATCCTCTCCGCGCCACACCCCCTCCCAGACTCCAACTCCCTGGGAGATCAGCGGGCCTGGAATTCCCTCGCCCCTCTCTGCTTGTTAAAGCCAGGCCGAGCCTCGGCAGGACCGAGTCGAACATTGGGGCGCCGGAAAAAAACCTCACAGTGCTGTGCAACCTGAGCTAAGCGACTGCCTTCTCTGGGCCTCAGCTATCCCAGGTGTCAGCGGGCGAGCCATTAAATAGCAGACTGTCCGCTCAATCTGGGTTTCTCCCAAGACCTGGACACCCAGGAAAACAAGCCCCTCAACCCCCGCAGGAGAAAAGGGAAGAGCAGGAGAGAAATTTCGGAAGGGGAGGGCGTCCCTCTGTCACCACTCCTTGGCTCCAGTCTGTAACACACACACAATCCCAGGTGCCCCCCTCCCCCAGAGGAACCTACTCCCGTCCTCCGGCCCGGCTTGGGGCTGGCACTGCGCTGCAGCCCAGCTAGGCACACCGCGACGCCTCAGCAGCCCACTCCCGCCCTTGGCTCTCACGCCCCCGTGGACATCCACGTTCGTTCACAGGCTACCGCTGCTTCCTCTCCAGGAGACAGGGCTTTGTTGAGGTTGGTGAGTCACTCACTTCCTCTCTCTGCTCCACACTCAGAAATCCTTACTCCTCACCTGTCACTACCTGCCTTGCCCCCTTTCAGCGCTGGAGCAGGTGTGGGTGGAACCCAGGTATCCTATGATGAGGGCAGCTCAGGTCTCACATCTGTGCAAAGTCTGGCCAGAGGAAGCAGGGCTGGGAGCCCCTCATTCAGGCCCAGGAGCCCAGGAATAAACAGACAAGTGGAATGGCTGTCATTTGTGATGCTCCTACCAGGTCTCCAGCACCTGGGTCTCAAGTGCTTCTCCTGGATGTTTTATGAGATAAGTGCTTTTATTATTGCTAGTTTAGTGGCTGAGGAAACTGAGGAACAGGAAGACTTGCCCTCAGCTCCAGGCCTCTTCCTGCCCTGCCCCGCCCCAGGAGGAGAAGAGCAGAGAATGTCCAGGAGTGGCCTTGGGAAGCAGATCTGACCTTCAGAGTCCAGCCTTTAACCTACGCTCAAAGTGGCTCACAGTTTACTGACTGTGTAGCCTGGAGAAAGTGGCATAAACTCTTTGATCCCCAAGTTCCTCATCCATAAGATGGCCTGTCTTCCTTCCAAGAGTAGTTGAGGAGCCAGGAAGCGGGGCGTATGAGGTACAGCATCGTGTGCCATGTCATAGCCTCCATCCTTGGGCACCATTCCCTTCCTTCCTCTTCTCACCACAACCCCACCTCCTGTCAGATTCTCCAGCTGATTACCTGCCATCCTGAGGCTGCTGCATTCCAGGATAATGCCGCCTTGCAGCCAGGCCTGAGGTAGGGGTGCCATGTGCACTAGCACGTGCACGCACACAAACATGCACACATACATGCATCACATTGATACACACACGCGCATACACTACTCGCCCTCCCTCACTGTCCAGCAGATGCTGGAGCATGTGGCTGTCTGTCTGTCTAGACTGAGCTCCTGGAGGACAAAATTCCATTTCTGAGCTATCTCTGGTTCCCATGCAGTGCCTCGCACATCATTGTTCATTCATCTGTATCCACCGTGCAACAGTCGGTGTTCTTGTTCAATCAAGCAGAAAAGCCCAGTGCAGAGATGTCGCCAGGAGAACCAGCAATCACAGCCCTTCTGGCTCCAACAGATAGCCTTGAGGCTTCTCTGGTAGGCCCCAGAAATAGAGGACTGAGGGCTTGGAGGTGTCTCATGGACAAGCCACAGATGCATCCAGACCAATGTCCAGCCTCAGCAGCCCACCCCCAGCCCCCAAGGCTCTGCCAAGTCCTGCTCTGAGCAACAAGCCTTGAGTCCCTGGCTGCCTGCTGGCCATGGGGCTGGGCATGCCCCCAACCACCAGAAAGCCTCTGAACCAGATTTGCCCCACCCTGGGCCTGGGAGGGGGAAACGGCTGAATACCGAGAGAGAAGAAGGAATGAGCACAGAGCAGCCCTAGGTAGACCCAAGGGAAAGCATTTTCCTCAGCCCCAGGCAGAAGGGAAGAATCAAGTGGACCAACTTGCCCTACACAAACTGCTGCAGAAGCTCCCTGAGAAGCTCAGAGCAGAAGCCCAAAATTCCTTGAGAAAGAATTAATGGTCCCAGAACAGAACCTACCCCCACTCAGCCAGCATCGTACCAGCACAACCACCGCCCCATATCCCATATGCACAGGCACCCAACACACCACCTTATTGTTGAAATAATGCCAGGGTCCCGTGTACATACATGTGTGCTTGTTTGTGCCCATATGTGTGCTTGTGGTGCTTATGTGTGAACTCACACTTGCAGAGATGTGAATAAGGGTGTGCATATTTGTGATGTGTCCAATAGGCGTGAGTGTGGATATACAAGTGAGAATGTGTGTATATGTGAGTATGGGCAACACACACACAAACCAACTTACCACAGTCCAAAAGCAGGCAAGCTGCTGCTGCAAAGAACAGTAAAGGACCCCATTACTTACTCTTCCAGAAGAATCATCTGTGGCCATCCATAGCCCCCTCCACCCAAGCAAGCAAAGTACTGGTACTCTTGGGAGAGAACTCCCGAGTTCAGTCCCTGCACAGAAACATAAGCTGTGGGAACCCCCAATTCCCTCATGAAAACGCTCAAGCCAAGAATTACCTCCTGACAGGCACAAAAGACTCGTGAGAAGACAGAGGAGCTGGGTTCAAACCAGCAAAGATGAGCCTTGACAAAAGATGAGAAACAGGCCCTACTGCTCTTTTGTGATCCTTGTTCCCCACCAAGCCTGCCACAGGCTGTGGGACACTGGACCTGAGGAAAGGACAGTGTCAGGGCAGGGAGCTGACCTGGCCACGTTATTGCCAAGAACTGGGGCGCATGTAGGCCCTCCAGGGTGGGTGTCTTGGGACCTGCAGTCCTCGCCCTGAGCCAGGCAGTCTCTGAGCCTCAGGTTTCCATGCCTGCTGCCCGAGTCCCAACACAAACCTGTCTCCGTCAGCCCTGGCTGCCTCGGGGTTCTGCCATCTGCCCTTCCAGGCCCCCTGTCCTGTCTCCAGGACCAGCGTCCCTCATTTATTCAGACTCCTTCCGTGTGCAGTCTGGGCTTAAAAACACGGGCTTTGAGCAGGGTGGACCTGCCTTGGATCTAGCCTCCGCAACCTTACCACGTGTGAGGTGGTATGGTTGTGACCCTACCCTAAGGTCACCACAATTCTCCAGATTTTGTTTTTCTCATTTGTAAAATGATGTGAAGAGCAGTTCCTGCTTCCTGGGAACTGTCCAGAGGATTAAAGGGGTGTATGACACTCAGCCAGAGCTCACTGGTGTAGCTATTGTCATTGTTACTATTATTGCCGCCTGAGCTCGCACCCTGACCCAGCCCTGAACTACCAGAGCAGAGGGGTTCTTTGAGGCTTAGTTCAGGTTCCACCTCCTCCAGGCAGTCTTCCCTGCTCACGGGATCTCTGTCTGCTCTGGACTCCTTCCCCTCATCTCTGTGTGGGGCCCTGGGACCTGAGCACCGCTGCCTGGCACCAAATACATGTTTAATAATTGTCAGCATAATTAAAAGCAGGATTGTTCATTTTATTGGTTGTACCCTCCTTTGGTCTAGGTCTAAGGATGACACCTCCCACCTCCCAAATTCACACACTGGTTCAAATTTTCTTGACTGAGACTCAAAGAGATACATTTCACATGGGACCTCTAGCTTCATGGAGACATGAATATGTGTGTCTCACAAAACAAATGCTTAGCCTTACTGTGTGTAATACATTCTGGCACTTTCCAACCTCTCCCATCCTATGTTATTTTGTTTTGATGACTGCAGTGCACAAAACTGATTTTCCCTGTGACCTGCAGTTTGAAAATGCTGCGCAGAAGCACAAAGTGCCAAAGGCAGGGGGACCTGCCCTCCTATCCCCAGCACGACTCCGTGCCTGACTCGAGAGTGCCATGGACATGTGGGAGGAGGGTGACTCTGTCTCCCAAACATTCCTCAAGTGCTATAGGGAGAGCACTCCATCAGAAGAAGAAAGAAAAGGGAGAAGGAACTCATTCAACAATGAGTTCAGTCGGTCAGTCAACAAACACGAACAGAGCAGCTTCTCTATTCCGAGCCCTGTTCTACGCCCTGAGCAGTGAGTGAGGCAGACAATGGAGCTGACATTTCAGTAGGGCGGGGTGAGGGATATCATAAACCAGGAAACAAAAACAGAAGCAAGATCGTTCTGATTGATTTGTGACATAAAGAAGACAATACAACAGAATGGCAGAGAATAGCGCACGATGCAGTGGGGCTGCTTAGAAATGGTGAAGGTCTGTGAGCCTCTGGTAACTCATCTCTACAAGGGCAACAATGACCCTTCCCAGAGCAGGTGGCTGTGGGGCTTACATGGGGTGATGAATTCAAGGTATGCAGCACCACCCTGTCCTAGAGTGGCCTTTCTCGGGATTGTTATTAGATGGATAACTACAATGGAAGGCAGGCCATGGTAAGTTCCACAAAGCATCAGATGGCACTGGGGTTCAGAGGAAGGTGAGGGGACAGTGCTGTGACACAGGCCCAGGACCCACGCATGTATTGACTTGTCCCTGTGCACAGTTTTCCTGGCTTGTCCCCCCCCCACCGCGCCCCCCATTCTGCCCCAGCTTCCCCCTCTCACTCCACCCCACAATTCAGCGCAGCCCCGTTTCAGCTGTCCCTGCTCTAAAAGCTACAGCACTGAAGAGTTATCCTCCTTCTAGTGGGGAGTCCCAGACCACACAGGAACAGATAGCGCACGCCCCCCCACTCAGCGGCCTGCACCACTCCAGCCCAGCGCGGTGGACTCCCCGCTGATGAGGCCACGCCCACCCAGGAACATGAGTGCTGAATCCCAGCCAGACGGCATGAGGGTAGAGCTCTGAAGCCCAGCCCCGGGGGGAAAAGGTGAGGGGTCCGGGTCTGTCCAGCTGAAGCAAAGAAGTCTCTGGGGCAGTACACTGTCTTCCTGTTCCTGCAGGGCTGTCAAGAGGAGAGTGAGGACCCCTGTCTCAGGGAGAGCTGCTTAAGCATCCAAGCTCCGAGCAATGTTTTTGGAGCACCTACTATGTGCCTGAACCTTGGCTCAGGGCGCAGAGATGAGCAAGACCTCGCCCTGCCCTAGGTGCTCACAGAGCAGTGGGGAGGCAAACAAGTAAACTGAATGTTTCAGAGCAAAGTGTTTCCTGGAGGGGGAAGGTGGGACCAGAGAGATGGGGAAACAGGAAGCGGGACACTCAGCACGACTTTCCAGGTCCACTCAGGATGAACACGGATGTCCTGCAAGGGTCCCGCCAACTCTAGGAATGTACAGAGATTTGTTCTAGCTTTGCAGACCTGAGTTTTAATTCAGTTCTGCCACTTATTAGCTGTGTGACCTCAGGCAAGTCTCTGAGCCTCTCTGAGCCTCTGTTTCCACATCTATAAAATGGAGATAGTCATACCCACCTTGACAGTGTTTTGAAATAAAACGAACCAATAAATGTAAAGCCCTTAACAAATAGCTGTCTGAGAGGAAGCTCAATACCTAATAGTTATGGCTACAGTCATCATCAGAAGAGCCTCTCCAAGGGGTGGTCCCTCTGCCCTCCCCTCCCCCCACCCCTCTCTCCTCTAGCCAGCACTTGTACAGTGCCTCCCTAGAGCAGGCAGAGAATCCCCTGCCTTCACTGCTATCAGAAAGGAGTTCCAAGTGGCCTTTTCTCCTGCGTCTCACTGCAGAATCCCAGGCCCTGGACATTGGGAATGGGGGGGTGGGGGCGGCAGCTGAGAAGAGGTCTGCCAAACCTTGCAGCAGGGAGACCATCCATCCTTGAATAAACAGACTGTCACCCCTTTCCCTCCCACCCTCTCTCTCCTTTAAATAATCCAGATCTGTTGTTCAGTTGTCTCCAAGCAACACCACTCAGACTCCCAAGGATGTCTCATTCTGACAGAGCCATTTATGAAGATGCTGCAGGAGGGATGGGGGCGGGGCAGGGGTCAAGGGAGCTACAGAAGCCTGCCACAGCAGCTCCCCAGGACCTTCAGGTGGCAAGTTCCTGGTCCCCAGGAACAGAGTTCCTGGGCTGACCCCTCCCTTGACCAGTAGGCAGGGGTGGTGGTGCTTGATTACCAGAAACATTCCAAGAGAGGCCAAGGCCCCCAGATTTAGAGGGAAGGTCCCAGACGCCAGGAAGCTTGGGACACACCAAAGTCGGCCAAGGGCCTTGGAAAGATCACCGGCCCAGGCTCTGCCTCCTGAGTTCTCGTCTTCACGTCAACAGTCACCAGCCATGTTATCTGAGTCGGGTCGCTCACCCTCTCTGAAACTCAAAGAACGTTGGTGCCAGAAGATAGTTTCAGTGAGGGGTGGGAATGGGACACTGGCACTCATTGATGGTATCCATCCAAATGACAAATAGACTCTCGGCCTCAGCAATTCCATTTCTAGAAATTTACCCTAGAGATGTGCTTGCACAGGCACAAACTGACAACTGCACAGGGTTACACATAGTTTGCCATTATAAGAGACTGGCTCGGTATCATGATTTATCTGTTATATTTGGTCTCCATCTACAGCTCTTGGCTCAGGGCTCCCAAACCTGGAGGAATTTCCGAAGTGTGAAACAATGGTATCCCTTGTTATGTTAATGAGATGGCTTTTGGACCCCACCCGAGGGTGGGGGCTGGTATCCAATGGGAGCCACGCAAGTGGTAAGGGAGTTGGAACTTTCAATTCCACCTCCTGATTTCCTGGGAGGAGAGAGGGGCTGGAGGTTGAATCAATAGCCAATGGTTGACTTAGTCAAGCATGACTATGGAATGAAACCTCCATAAAAAGCCAAAAAAGGTCAGCTCTCCTGGTCCCTTTTTCTAAGACCCTCCCTTGGATTGTGCCCCAAGCTCCCCAATGACAGAAGCTCCTTCATTCTGGACTTCACCCTATGACTCTCTTCTTCTGGCTGTTGATTCCTGTGTAAATCAGTAATCCAGTGAGTAAACGGGTTTTCCTGAGTTCTGTGAGCAGTTCTAGCAAATGAATCGAACCCAAGGAGCGGGTGATGGGAACCTCTGATTTGTAGCCAGTTGGTCAGAAGCACATGTAACAACCTGGGCTTGTGACTGGCACCTGAAGTGGAGGACAGTCTTGAGAGACTGAGCCCCTGACCTGTAGAATCTGATCTATATCTGGGTAGATACCGTGTTTCCCCAAAAATAAGATCTAGCTGGACAATCAGCTCTAACGTGTCTTTTGGAGAAAAAATTAATGTAAGACCCGGTCTTACTTTACTATAATATAAGACCGGGTCTATAATATAATATAGTATATAGTATAATATAATATAGTATATAGTATAATATAATATAAATATAATACTGGGTCTTACATTAGTTTTTGCTCCAAAAGACGCAGTAGAGCTGATTGTCTGGCTATGTTTTATTTTCGGGGAAACACAGTGGTGTCAAAATGGAGTTGAATTATCGGACACCCTGCTGTCCTGCCCCACCCACCGGCATGGGGTGCATGGTTCCCACCTGCAGCTGGCAGGGGACCAGTGATGCCAACGCCTCTTAAGGACGTGCCGGCCAAGGCTCAAAGGAGCACACGCAGCCCCCAAATCCAGGGTGCTCTCTGGGGCAAGAGGCAGTAGATTCAGAGATGGCATGTTGCCCCCTCCCCTGCACAGTCTCCCTCCTTCAGGGAAGGAGAGACACTGAGCGTTTACTCTGTGCCACAGTCCACGTGCATGAACTCACTGGAGCTTCACAACGGCCCCATGAGGCAGGAGGCAGCTTGTCCTCCTTGAGCAGATGAGGAAACTGAGACTCAAGGAGAAGAACTAAGCTGCCCCAGGGCACACAGCTGGTGAGGGGCAGAGCCGGGAGTCACACTGGAAGCCTGACTTCAAAGTCCTCCCTTCACTACCCACAATACTTGGCTGCCCCAGTGCTCCAGCAACCGAGTGAGACATCTGCTGTCCCCTCTGGCCTGCCCCCAAAGTGTGGTCAGCAAGGCTGTGCTGGGGATAACCGAGTTCCCCTGGGTCAGTGCATGCGTCAATGCCGATCCTCTGGAAAGCAGACACCAAGGCAAAGTTGGCAGCACAAGAGGTGTATTGGGGGAAATGCCTGTGAAAGATGAGAGACGAGGGGGCAGGAGTGAGTGGGGAGAGCCTTCACACGATGTCGTAGGTCTTACACCTACGAAAGGATGGGGGAAGGAAGGAGGGTTGGGAGAAAGAGCCCCAGACACAGCATGGTCCTGAGAACATCTCAGGCAGGCCGAGGGGAAGACCTGAGCAAAGGCTGCCCATTAGAGGATCTTGCATCTGACAAACAGGGCCTGGCTCTAGTACCTCTGCTGGGCTCAGCCACTGGCCACGAGCAGCCCAGGGAGATGGTGGCATCTGTGACTGCAGCTGTGGATCCAGAAGATACAGCAGCTGGGGCAGCCAGCTAAGTGCATCCTGCAGCAAGTTCGCTGGAAGGGAGCTCAGCAGCAACCCTCAAGGCTGCCACCCCTGGCATGACCGGTTGGTTTGCCTGTCCCCTCTGTTACTAGGCAATGAGCTCCCAGACCCCGGAGCAATGCATTCTGTTCATCTCTGTGTTCCAGCCCAGGGCGTGGCATATACTAGAAGCTTAATAAATGCTTGTATAATTAGCCAGGCCAAACCTCTAACCACCACAGGGAAGCCGCTTCCACCATAAGAGGTGTTCTTGGGCAAAGAAAACAAGGAAGAAATTCAAGTCCTCAGTACCTACCATATGCCAAGCTTGAAACCAAGGTCTGCAACCTTTGGGTTACAAAGGATTCTCTCAAATTATCATGTTGGCTATCATAGCCAACCTGAGAAGTTGGTGCCACTCCCACCTCCCAAAGCACTGAGGCTCAGAGCGGTGATGCCATTCATCTGAGGATGGTTCTCCTGGTGCCAAACCCTGCTGTGCTCTGTCCACTACAGCAGGTCCTCAAGAAGCCCTGGGCAGGGGCTCTGCTTAGGGCAAAGACAGGGAGGAGGCTCCCCACTCCACCCTGGAGAAAAGAAGCTTCCCCAAAACCCTTTCCTGGTACCCTGAACTTGGCCTTTTTCCTGGCAAGATAGTCAGGCAACCCCTCTAACTGAGCAGGAAGCCAAGGCACTCGGTTTGATAAGAGCCAAGTGGGTAGACAGGGCCCCTAGCTAGGCCTCGAGAGACCCAAGCCTTAATCTAGTTCCGCCCTGACCATGTCCACACCGGGCAACTCAAGGAACCTCTTTGGGTCTCAGTTTCATCATCTGTAAAATGGCCGAGTAAATTCCTGCATATAAACACAAGGTACTCTTCCTAGACCCCATCTGTGGTGGGTAGGTGGCCGAAGTGCACATTTGGTGGCAGGTGACAAATTTCAGACAACTCTGTGGCACTGTCAGAATGAGTCCCCTGGTTCTCTTCCATGGAATATCAGGGCGGAAGGGCTCTTCATGAGGATTTAACCAAGAAGCTCCCCACAGTACTCCTGTCCTTTACGGGGTGCTTTTTAAGTGCTAGGTACTGCGTTAGACTTCACGTGCACGCTCTCATTCCTCACTTTCGAAAAGCATGTCCTCATTTTACATGGGAAGAACTTGAGGGCACAGAGAGGTTGAGGAACTTGCCCCACGTCCCCCAGCCCTCTCTGATTCCAGAGCCACTGTGTTCGGCCACTAAACTGCTGCCTGACTTTAGTCCTCCCAGGACAGGGAGCTCCCTCCCTAGGAAGACTTCCCTGCAGACCTGCGCTGGGTGTTACGATGTCCTCTGTCCTCCTAATGTGGATCTGACATCTACTTCTCAGTCACGCTCCTCAGTCCCCAGCTGGTCCTGTTCCCCCGGCCATGGGACCACCAGGGCACATGTATGTATGTTACTCGTCCTTTCAAATATTTGACAAATGCCATCTCCTACCCCATCCCCCAGACTTCTTCTCCAGCTCCATACCCCCAGGGTTTTCAAAGGCCTGTGGGAAACTCCGGGACCAAAAGCGGCCTTACCTATCATTCTGTCTCCAGACACCCTGGGGGGTTCTTTCCCAAGGGGGTCAAGAAGAGAATGAAAGTCTGCTTTCTTTTACCACTCGCAGACCCACCAGGAAGCTGGTCTTCTGACACTGACTTCACACCTAGCTGACATGTGGCATTTAGAAACCTATAGACAAGTCGCCTTCTGTGGCCCCCACCTGCTTCTCCGCTTGCACCCCCCACTTCAAATCCCTGAAGGGGGTGCAGGGAGCTGCTGCTGGCAACAGGCAGTGAAGTTCTGTAGGGGGAGAGAGGGAGAGGCCAGGGCGGGAGGTGGGCACAGCAGGAAGGAAATGAACGGCCTGGTGAAGGGCATCAGGAAAGCCTGTAGGGTCTAGGAGGTGAGCATGCTAAGCGTCCTGCTCAGGAGCCCTGGTCTCTTCTGTGAATCCTTGCCTTTCTCGCTGGTTTGTTCCACATTCTCTCACTCCTCACACCTGCATCCAGGTCATTCCAGGAGGGCTGCCTCCCACTGCCCCTCCCCAAACTACTCTTCAAAAAGCCTCTGCAAGTTAGTGTTTCATGGGTACGGGGTTTCATTTGGGGAAGATGAAGAACTTTTGGAGATGGATGGTGGTGATGGTTGCACAACAGTGTGAATGTACTTAATGCCACTGTGGTTAAAATGGTCAACTTTATGTATGTTTTAGCACAATTCGAAAAAAAAGACCTCCCACAGAATGGAGAAAATAATTGCCCCACACACACACGCACACAAAGCCTCCTCAAGAAGTCCCAAGAGGACCACGGTCCAGCTCTGAGTAGCAAGTGTGGAGGTAGAGAACCCCACACAGCCCAATGGGGTATTCCTGGAAGCCCCAAAGCCACCTCTTCCCTCCAGCCTCGTCCAGCAGCAGCCCTGGGGCAAGTAGCACCTGTGAGACCACTGAAAGCCAGGAGACCTCCCCTTTCCCCGTCTTCCCCACCCCACCGGTTCCAACCCCAGCTCAGAAGGTTAGAATTAGAAGGTACCAGAGGCACAAAGAGGCAATGTCTGGCCCAAGGTCACAAAGCCAGTTAACCACGAACTGGGGGCTTCAGGCCCAGTGAGCTGACCCAACCCTGAGCTGCCCTCAGAACAGAAACACAGGCCAGTTGGGGCCTTACAGGGATTCAAACAGAATGACCTGGGCCGTTTCTCCCAGCTGCATCCCATCCGTCCTGGGGAGCTGCCTGACGTGAGGAGCCCCTCAAATGTCTCGTTTCCCCACAGGTTCTACACTTTGCAGCCACGTCACAGGGAGCCTTCAGCCTTCCCTGAGTGGCAGCTTGTCATGAAGGGAATCAGGCTTTAGGATCAGGCTTGTCTGAGTCCCGACTCCACCTCTGTAAATACCTTTCTTAGATTAGGTCCCTTGTCTATAAAATAGGCGTAATAATGCCTAATTGGTAAGGCTCCTTTGGGGATTACAGCAAATGACAGTAGGTGATCAAAAAATATTCTTTCTCTCTTCTTCCCTCTACCTAGCACAGTACCCCACCCCCCTCAGCCACTGATGGCCTGGGTAACCAGGGTGGAAGTCCATTTCCTTCTCTGAGACTATTACCCCACCTGTAAAATGAAAGGGTAGAACTCCCTTACCCTTCACCGCATATATAACATACTCAAAAGTGCATATATACTTTGTGGGGCAGGCCACGGACAGGAATTTTCTTAGCAGCGCTATTGAGAACAGCCCAAAACTTGGAAACAACTCAACTATCTATCAAGAGAAGAATGGATAAAGAAACTGTGGTATGGTCTCATAATGGAACACTTCCTAGCAACTAAAATGAGTGAACTACTGATACATGCAACATCATGGATGACCATCACAGACTGGATGAGTGAAAATATCCAGAGACGACTCAGAATGTAGGATGAGATTCCGTCATTTAGCTGAAGTCCTAGGACAGGCCAAACTAGCCTGTGATGATCAAGGTCAAAAGTGGTCCCTCTAGGTGAGGGGCGACATTGCCTGAAAGGGGCCTAAGGGAGCCTTCGGGGTGCTGGGAACGTTATATATCTTGATCTGGGTAAGGGTTATATGGACGTATACATCGGTGAAAATTCATCAAGTTATGACTTTACGATTAGTGCATTTTGGGCCGGCCCGGTGGCTCAGGCGGTTAGGGCTCCATGCCCCTAACTCCGAAGGCTGCGGGTTCGATTCCCACATGGGCCAGTGGGCTCTCAACCACAAGGTTGCCAGCTCAACTCGAGTCCCGCAAGGGATGGTGGGCTCCGTCCCCTGCAACTAGACACCTTGAGCTGAGCTGCCACTGAGCTCCCGGATGGCTCAGTTGGTTGGAGCACATCCTCTCAACCACAAGGTTGCCAATTCAATTCCTCGACTCCCATAAGGGATGGTGGGCTGTGCCCCCTGTAACTAGCAACAGCAACTGGACCTGGAGCTGAGCTGCGCCCTCCACAACTAAGACTGAAAGGACAACAACTTGACTTGGGAAAAAAAGTCCTGGAAGTCCACACTGTTCCCCAATAAAGTCCTGTTCCCCTTCCCCAATAAAACCTTTAAAAAAAAAGATGAGTGCACTTTACTGTATGTATTATTTTCATCATCCCCTTCACCCATTAAGTTTCAGCCTAACTTCGTTCAGTTCCTCCAACTGGCCAACTGTAGTCCCTTTGCACTTGTTGGTGCCTCTTCCTAGAATGCTCTTCCTCCAGGTCTTCCCTCCTTCGAATCCGATCTTTGTCACCTCCCTGGAGAGGCCGTCCCTGCCGCCCCCACCTGCAGCAGCCACTCATTCTCTCCCTATTACGTCACCTGTTATAATGCTCAGCACAGCACCCATCGTTATCTGATCTTTTCCTTGCTCTGTTTGCTTGTTTATTTCCTTTCTCCCCCTACTAAGACGTCAGCTGCATGAGAGCAGGAACGTGTCTATCTGAGTTGAAATCTTGGCTCCACCTAGAGCGATGGCTGGCATGCAGCAGGTACCAAATAACTATCTGTGGGATGAACAGGCCATCTCTAGAGAAGGTCCGTTATGTCTCGCAACTTTACTCTCTTGAAGGTGGTGAGAGGGGATTCACTTTTATTCATTCACCCCACAAACATGTAAGAGAGACCTGCTATGTGCTGGGCACAACATTGAGGGGTTCACCATGGGCCAAAGGAGAGAGGCTCATGCCAGACATTTCTAGTACAGTGTGAGGAATGCAAAAGGGGCATGTGCCCAGGACGGGGGGAACGCCCAGAAGCGAGTGACTGGCTCAGCCTCCAGGTTCCCAGGGCAGAGAGACTGTGGTGGGCACTGGGTGTGGCCGGGGCTGCCCAAGCCAGCTGAATGTCTGGGCAGCAGAAGGCCCTGTGCCTTGGCAGGAAGCCACCCTCTTCTGAAAAGCCAGAGAGCTCAGCCAAGGCCAGCCACTGTCCCTGCCTGCATGCCTGGTCACCCGCTGCCATGGAAACCTGTCCTGCCAAGCCAAGTGCAGGAAACTCAGTGCCAGGAAGGTGACAGGGCATCTGCCGGGCTCCCCTGACCTGGTGAGGGAGGCACCTTGGCCTGCCTGCGTTGCAGCTGGGAGAGTTGTGTGCTGCTCCTGCACTTTTTTCTTTGTGTGTGCCATGCTTAAGCAAGCGCAGTTGTGCTCAGGTCAGTCTTTCCCACATCTGGGATTAGGGGTTCCAGTAGAGGGTAAAGAATTATTCAACAATAAATGCTGTCCTTCACCAAGCACTGACTACAATACATGCCAGGTACCATTGTAAATACTTTACATGTATTTCTTCAATCTAGTCTCACAATAACCCTATGAGGCAGGCACTGCTCTCCCTTTAACAGAGGAGGAAAACGAGAAACCGATTGGTTACGTAACTTGCCCAAAGTCTCACTGGTAGGCAACAGAGCCGGGATTAGAACCCGGGCAATTGGGCTCCAAAGCCTTAACATTAACCACCAGGAGGACAGCCTCTCCACAGGATGGAGTCATTTCATTTTCCCACTAGCCATTCAGTTTTCTGAGCTCTGCACAGCACCAAGGTAAAAGAAATGGGTTAGATCAGGTCTCTGGCTTCAACTTGCCATTAGCCCCTGCGAGTGACGCTGGTAAAAGTAACCATTATGCCGAGCCACAAGTTTCAAAGAAGCAAGGGAAGTGCGGAGGGCTCTGTGGGACAGGGAGAATAAGAGGGCAGCCTGGCTCCCGCACTTGTCCTTTGGATCTCCAACCGGGGGCCCTGGGATGTGGCTGGGAGCTGTCCTGGAACCTGAGAACCTGAGAAGCTCTGCCCTGGGGTGCCACCTGCTGGACCGATGCGGAAAGACAGCCTCGGCAGCCAGCCTCGCTCCCTTACAGCAGGTATTTCTGGGGAGCCCACTCTGGGCTAAGCGCAGGGATGCAGAGCACACAGTCAACCCGACAGCCCTTATGGCGCTTACAGTCCGGTGGAGGAGGCAGACATGAGCCAAGAGCCCCACAAGTAAAGACAAAACTACAGCGGACAGTCAGTGCTTTGAAGGAGAAAGATAGGGTACTCTGAGAGGGTGTGAGAGCAGGTTGTCTTTCCACCGGGTAGTGGGGAGGCCTCTCTAAGGACGTCATATTTAAGTGAAGAGTCAAAGACTGCGTAGGGGTTTGCCAGGCGGAGTGGGAGAAAGGGCATTCCAGGCAGAAGTGACAGCAAAGACAAAGGCTGTGAGGTGGGAACAAGCTCACCAAATTCCCGGAACAGAAAGAAAACTGCTGCAGCCAGAGCGCGATGACGCATCCAGGCCAGGCTTCAGGAGCTTGTACTTGGTCCTAAAGCAACAGGAGGTTCGGAGGGTTTTAATGGGGAAAGGCTGCAGGCCCATCTACGGCAGCAGCTCCTGTGAGAAGTGGATTGGGGTGGAGGGTACAGGGTGAAGGCAGGGAGACCCCCAGGAAGGCCACGGCAGTTATCCAGGCGAGAGATACGTAATGGTGGCTGAGACCAGGGTGGTGACAGAGGCGGTGGAGGGGAGTAGAACCCCATCTAGGGCTCTAGAGAATGATTTTGGAAGCAGAATCAACAGGGCAGTGTTGGATTGGATGTTGGGGTGTTGAGGGAAGAAGGAAACAGGGTGTCAAGTCACTGGATAGAGGGAGGAGCTTGAGTGAAGTGGGAGCACTGAGCAAGGAACACACAAAGAGCTCAGTCTCGGCCGGGCAACTCAAGATGCCCACAAGGGAGCCCAAGGGAGATAAGGGGGTGGGAGGGGGAGGTTAGGGGCCCTGGGCTCAGAGGAATGATTTGGGGTAGGGAAAGCCTTGGGATGGTGGGATCCTCCAGGAGAAGCATGTAGTGGCGGGGAAGCACCAGCAGAGTGGGGGTTGGGAGTTGGGGGTTGGGAGGAGGGGACTAAAGAAGGGGGAGGAGGCTAAGAGGATAGAAGACTGAGCAGGAACAGCCAGGGAGGTGGAAGGCAAGTTTGGTTACACAAAAGTCAGGGGGTAAGGGAGCATTTCAACTGTGTCAAAGGCAGCTGGGAGGTCAAGTATTGCTAGAACCAATTGGGCTGCAGGGAGTGTCCCATAACCCAAGCTAGGGCAGGTTCGGGATGGGTGGGGGGCGGGAGGGCTCTTGGTGATGAAAAGTGACAGGAGTCCGGGAGTGAGGGGAGGCAGCACCCTGGACAACTCGGCAGCGAGGAGAAGACTGGCAGCTGAAAGGGGGCTGGGTGGGTGGCTGTAAAGATGGGGTGTCAGGGCGCAGTGCTGTGCAGTGATGGAGATGAAGACATGGGGGAGAGATGGAGGACATAGGCAAGGCTGCAGGACCCAGCAGCTTTCCAGAGCCTCTTTCTGCTCCTTCCACTTTCACCCTGGTTCCTGCAGCCACCCCTTTAATAACCACCTCTTCCTCTGATGAGGGAAACTGAACCCCAGAGGAGCCTGGTCACACCAGGGCTCTGCCTGAGCTGGCTCCCTCCACAGCAGGCAAAGGGCGGGGGTGTGTGCCAGGCTATTTGGAGTCTCAGGAAGCCAAGAATCGTGCTGAGGTCATATGGGCCCCTTGACCTGGTCTGGATGCCCTGCCCTCCCTGCCAGGCCTGCACTGCCAGGCCCCAGCAATCCCACACCCCCACCCATCCTGCACAGCGTGGCAGACAGAGCAGGTCCCCAGGAGAGAGCACTTGTTATGGTGCCTGAGCCTCATACCACTGGGGGACGGGTTTTTAAAGGAAAGAACACAGATACCAATCAAGGCTGGGAAGGGTCTGAAACTTATGCTTCATTAGCTTCAAGGTAACTCCATTTGTGGCTGCCATGACCTCTAGCAAGTGACATCACCTCTCAGTACCCACCCTGTGAGCTAGGTGTGAACATGATGTGAGACAACTGTGCAAAGTGTGTATGACCGGTCTCCACGTGAGATCTGACAACCGGTGGCAGTGGCGACTGTAGACTGGGCTCCCCTGGGGCAGGTGGGTGGCAGGAGAAAAACCTCTGCTCTCCCTGAGCTCAGGGGCCCTGGGTATACAAAGCACCGCTGAGGACAAAAAAGTGGTGGTGGTATGTGTGACCCAGCCACCTCTCCTGCTCCCCATCCCAGAGCTAGCCTGGCACCAAGTGGAGCTCTGCAGATGCTCCCAACTATAACTTCACAGGTTACTGTTCCCACATGCCACCCCTGCCCACCAGCAGCAGAATCATGCTATTGGGCAGAGGCCCATAATGGGGACGGGGTAGGTGGGAGAAAGACACATCCAGCTGACCCCACAGTCCTGATCACCTGGCCCAGGCGGAGGCTCATCCCGCAGGGCCCTTGTTGCTCGGGATTCTCAGGGCTTGGGAGCTGCCCGTGGGGCGGCGCCAAGTGGTGGGCACCGCAGACGGGCCGGACCGCAGCGCGCTCAGGCTGGGGCATGCGGAGAAGGCACCCCCGCCGCGCTGGGACTCGGACAATGCCCCTGACAGCCCGGCCCGGGACACTCACCGCTGCCTCCTGCTTCTGGCCTCCGGTCCTCTCTCTCCGCAGGCTGCTCTGTTCGCTGGCAGAGTCGCCGTCTGCGCACTTTCCCACGGGGGCGGGAGCCTGGGCCTCCGCCTGGGCCCGGCCGGTGGCCAGGCTGCTCACCTCCTGCCGACACCATCCTGCCATTCCGCAAGCCTCCCCCAGCGCCCGGGCTGTGCCCGCGCGGTGCCAGGCGTGGCAGGCGGGACTTGCCTCCGCCCACACACACATCCCGTTAAGACCCTTCTCCACACACGAGAAAGCAAAGCCGGAGGCAGGCTCTCCCGCTGAAGGGCACGACTTGAACTCCAAGGGCAGGGCTCCTTTCCTTTGCCTCAGCCGCCTCCAGGACAACCGCCAACCTTCCGGGGAAGCAAGCTCTATGAAAAGGACCCTTTCCTGTCTCATTTGTTAGCACCTATTGTACACGGGGCCCTGAGTGCAGGGGTCCAGAGGAGTCGTGGGGCCCCTTGGAAGCTCATAGTCTAAGAGAAGGTGGGAGATGGGGGCCATGATGGAAGGGCCCTGAGAAAGAGATGGATTGGCCTGGAGAAATCCAGGCTGGCATCCTGTCCCCCCAATTCTCCCTGCCCCACAAACCACAAGCCCAACTGGGACTGATTTAAACCAACACCCTCCCCTCCCCCTCTCTGCCCCGCTGGACTCCCCATTTGGAGACTCCCTCTCCTAATCTCTGTCACCAGGTCCTCCAGCCCTACTCACGCAGCTCCAGACCGGAGGCAGGTACAGGCAGAAAAAGGGTCATGTGCTCTTACATCTTACCAGAGGGAAAGGAACAGGGTTCTGAGGGGTACAGTCCACAGGGAAGACAGGAAAGGGCAGCTGAGGGAAGGGGTGGGGATGCTGGGAAGAGGATTAGGTCAGGTCTGCCCTGGGAGGGAAGTCAGCGATTCCGACACTGGAGCTGGGGTGCGTAGCCTCCCTCAGACCTTGTAACCCTTGTCCTCTGGCTCTGACACAGCAGAATGGGGTATCAGCTGTCAGGGGGGTGATTGGGGCAAAGGTTGGTGGGAGAATGATGGGGGTATGGATGTGAGAGCCACAGGATGAGGTGTGTGTGTGGCGGGGGTGGGGGGCTGCTCATGGATTTATAACATCTCAGATCGTGGGGACATGATCTCAGCATTGCATTGTCAGTCTCTTGTTCCCCAAGGCTGTGAACGTGATGAGTGGGTAGACAGGCACAGTGCTACCTCCTGCACCTGCTGCCCTCACACCAGAGTGACGGAAAGATCAGAACACCCTGGGGTCTTCTCCTTAGCTGTTTGTCCCCTTCTGAATGACAGGATGGAGAATGATGGTTTTAGTCAAAACAAACCTAGGCTCCAATTCTAGCTCAGCTGCTTAGTACCAACTTGACTCTGGGCAAGTATTGAAGCAACCCAAGCCTCAGTTTTCTCATCAGTGCAATGGGAATAATTATACCCATAGACTACGTGGAAATGTGAAAAGAGCTCCTTGTGCATGAGGTATGTGTCCAAAGCACTCAGCACTATGCCTGGCACAAAATTGCTAACAGCTGGCTTTCAACATGTTTTTCCATCTATGGAATGAACACCCATTTGACATAGCCCCACTTCACCCCTAATTCCCAGGTGTAGAGAGCTTCTATTAGTAGCCATAGAATGAAAGGCCCTAAGGGTGGGTAGGAATGTGTCAAACCACTTCCACTGAATGATGTTCCATGAAGACTCTTCCTGCCCCGCTGAGTCTCTGGTTAATCACATTAACTCTCCTGGGCTTCTTCCCCACATACCCAGCCAGGTATGTGTATCTCCCTTCCAGCTGCCTGTGAAGTCCAGGGCCCTTTGATGTGTGTGGAATGGGGGTGTGCATCAGCTGGGACCCTGCCAGCCCTGGGGTCCATGGCTAACAGGGCACGGAGCTTGGGGAGTTTGGAGATACAAGCCCTCCACCCTGCCCGAGTTACCCCAAATGCAGGCGCTGGAGTCAGACTGCCTGGGCCTGAATCCCAGCACTGCTAGTAACTAACTGCATATCTCTGGGCAAGTCACCCAGCCTCTGTGAGCCTCAGACACCTCATTGGTAGAAGGAACCAACAGAAGTACCCACCCCACAAGTCTGTGGGGAGAGAGAGAGAGAGAGAGAGAGAAAGAGAGAGCTGTTTTCCATCTTGCCTAATACGTAAGATTCCTAGGAAAGGCAGGGACTATTGGGTCCTACTGGTGTCCCAAAGGTCTTATTGCACTTTTAAGCTTAAGTAGAAGTATATTCTATTAAGTTTACTTCTATTTCAGAAGGATAAATGCTACAAACTTACAAAGAACCTCAAGGTTTAATTATCTAAATTTCTTTTATGCTTATTTAGCTTCACGAATTTTGAATAATTTTTGTATTTTAGTAAGTTAGTTATATTTACATTCATTTTTACAGCTGTAGTAAGGTATAACTGACACACAAAACCTGCAAATATTTTCAGTGTGCATTTCCATAAGCTTTGACATATGTATCCAGCCACTATTACAATCAAGATAATAAACATATTTATTAGCCCCCACACTTTCCTCGTGCCTCTTTATAATTCCTCCCTCTCCCCTCTCCTCCCAGACAACCACTGTTCTGCTTTCCAACAGATCCGCTTTTCTGCAAACGTAAGTTTACATGTTCTAAATTTTTTTTAACAAATGGAATCATTTGTCTGGCTTCTTTAACTCAGTATCATTATTTTGAGATTTGTCCTTGCTGCATGTATCAGTAGTGAATTATTGTCAAGTATTGTTTCAAGGTATGGATATACCACAATTTGTTTATCCAATCACCCACTGATGGCCATTGGGGTTGTTCTGAATTTGGAAAATTTTAATGTTTTTTTGAAGATAGCAAATGTTGACTAACACAAAAAAAATTTTTTTAATTGCTTATTAAAAAGTTCATGAAACTAAGTAAGTGTAAAAGGAATTTAAGTAGTTAAACTATCCAAAGATGGTTTTTGTACATTTCTATCATTTATCCTTTTGAAGTTATTAAAGTTTAAAAGCGCACTAAAAAAAAGTACACTATGACTTTTGGGACTCCCTTTATTTGTAATAAGTGTCCCAGGAGATTATTATGGTCCAGCAACTTGGGGAGGTACTGAGCTAACAGTACACATCGCAGTGGAGTCAGTGCCCAGCACACAGTAAGCACTCACCTAGGTGTTTGTTCTCAGTTCTGGTTCTTTTCCTTGCCCTCCACACATACACGCATGAACATGGGGAGGCTTCTCCCAGCCACAGGCTCAGTTGGGTCATCAAACACCAGCTCAGTTCAGCATCGGTAACTCTCAGTGGAGAGAAATGGGGAGGTGGGAGGTGGGGGACAGGGGAGGCTAGCTGGGCTATGGGAATCTCTGAGAACCTTCTGGGGTGGGAGGAGAGGGCATTCTCCTGGTGGTCCCTTTGTTTGTTTCCCAGGCCAGGCTGAGCCTTCACCTCCTGACCCTGTGGGAAGCACAGGTCCGGCCTGGGCTCCACCCAGGAGGAGGTGGGAGGACAGCCTGGCATGGGAGCTGGAGGGAGCATGAGCTTTCGAGTCAGACATGCCTGGCCTCTACCAGCTGTACATCTCGCACCAGTCACTCTCTCCAAAGGTGATACCAGCCCTGCTCAGGTCACACAGCTCTGCAAGGATCAGGAGAGAGAATGGAGGTGAGAGGCTGACATAAGGGAAGCACACAGGAGTCTCAATAACATGAATTGTGTGCCTAAAAACCACTAAGAAGGCATTCTCTTGTCAAGACATCAGCACGCCCAAACAGGTACACTGAGCATTTATCAAGGTACTAGTATGTACCCACCATAGGCTCAGGAAAGAGGTGGAAGGAAGCTGGTGACCTGCAGGGCTTACATCCTTTGGGGGGTGGCACTGGATCAAGAAGCACTTCCCCTGTGTCCTTCTTACCTCCGTGTCCCCCAGTCCAGGGACTGGCTTAAGTGTATTCATTCAACAAATATCTACTGAGTACTTGTATCAAGAACTGTGCTAAGCAGTGGGGGTTCAGTGGTGAACTGAACAGACAGGGAATCTGCCTTATAGCCCAGTGCTGGAAGAGGGGAACAAACAAAAAAATAAACAAACAGTACCAAACCAAACAAGTTAATTTCCAACCCTGGAAGTGTGGTGGAGTAAATGAACAGGGTAACGCGACCAAGTGGGGGAGGTCAATGAAGATGGGGTACGTGGGCAAAGGCCTCTCTGTGCAGGGAGCTACTAAATGACTAATTGGGATGTGGTAGTATCCAGTCTGGGTTCCAAAGTCAGAATGACTTAGGGTCCATCACAGCTTTACCACTTGCTAGGGGTTCCATCTTGGCCAAGCTGCTTAACCCCTCTGAGCCTCAGTTTCCTCACCTGTAAAATGGGAGTAAATATCCAATAGGCTTGATGGGAGGAGTACATTAGCTAATGCAAGTACATTATGGTAAGCACTTATTAAATAATAGATTATTTCTATCTCATCCAGCCTGGGCCAGGTACCCACAATCCATGGGTTAGACCCTGTAGAGAAGGACAGCGAGTGGGCCCAAACCAAACACTCCCCAGTCTATGTTTTCAAACTGACTCCAGAGTGTCTTTCTCTCATCCAACATACAGCAGGGGTCTCAAACTCACTTGTGTTTACGACCAGACAAATGGGTGCAATACGTTAGGGCATGGTGGGGACTCTGGCGCATTTTAAAGAGCAGACCCTGCCTCAAGGAAGCAGCTACTACCCAGCTTGCCATGGGGGGAATGATTGCCATGCTGACAGGAGGACCCAGACCTTTCCATTTCTCAAACGACGGGAGGAAAAACTATTTTATACAAAATCGGAAGAATGTTCAGTGTTGGTGACTTAAATAGAACCTTTTTGAAGTACTGTTGGGGACAGACAAAACACTGGGTCAGCCAAGGCTGGCTGTAGACATGGTTTGCAACCTCCCTTTACCAAGTGCCAGGCCCTCTGCTAGGCAATCTGAAGAACACAGAGTGAGGAGGGCAGTGGGCTTGCTGGTGGAAAACTCCTGGGGGCTGCAGGACCTCAACATGTCAACAAAGAATGGCTGGGATCACAGCCTGAGTGGGGAAGTGAGAAGGGGGAGAGAGACCATGTGAGGAAGGCTTGGGGGCAGAGGAGATCCTTGAGCTGGACTGTGTGAATGGAGAAGGGGCAACACAACTGTGGGCAGAAGAACATGGGGAGGCTTTGGATTTGGAGGAGGGTAGGTGTTTCCACGGGGCTGGAGTGCATGGGGTACAGGGGATGGTGGGGCAGGCTCGAGCTTCAGCTCACAGAGACCCACGTGTGCCCAGCAGAGGCACCGAGCTGGTACCTCCCAACTCTGGGTGTCGGCCTCTGAGACCAGCAGGTGGGGTAGCAGAAAGGGTCGGCAAGTACTGAAGGTGGAAGCCAGAAGGTTGTGCTTAGATCTGCTGTACCATTTCCGGGATTGCATTCATTCATTTAGGCTGAAGATCACATGTTCCGTCATAAACCAGGGGCGGGGCTTTGGAGAGGAACGAGTCAGGAGTCATCTCTGCTTCTAGGGAGCTCCAAGTTGGATGGCGGCCACTGAAGAGAGTTTGGGCAACTGCTCTACGATGCTTTACTTAGAAGAGGGCTCTGCCAAATCACTGGGGAGGTAATGATAGGTTTGTAGAGGAGGCGACTTTTAAGCTGTGTCTTGATATATGAGTAGGAGTTTCCCAGGAGGACAAAGTGGAAACAGCAGTAGGCTGCATGCGGAGATGGAGCACATGAAATACACAGGTGTGCTGGGAGCTTACTTCTGGAATAGGCAGTTCATTCAATCACTTGACAAATACTTGAGTTCCTATGTGCCAGGAGCTGGAGGCACTGAAGGCATGATAAAGCAGGTGCCCTGCACCCTCACGAAACTTATGCTGTTTAATTCCGCTGTGCCTCAGTCTCCCCATCTCTGAAATGCCTTACATACCTCACAGAGCTTCAGTGAGGGGGTGAATAGGATTACACGGTCACACATGCGTGTATTTGTGAAGACAGTGAGTGTCACATTGGCATAGAGGAAATGCTCATTAAATATGTGCAGAACTGACACGGCTTCCTGCCTTGACTCCCTGAGAATCTAGCTCTTGGAATTAACCTGCCATAGACTCACAAGAGAATCAGGTTCTTTCAATGAATGAATACACAAATGGCCAAATGCTACATGCCCTACGCACTTACACACATGTGCTACTTAGAGCACACCTGTCAAGTACACACTATTCTTTATAGTACATACTGTCCATTTTACAGAGGAGGGAGCAGAAGCTTCAAGACGCTGCGACACTGGTCTAATATGCTCAGGTCGTGATAAAGAAGTCTCCAGATTCTGTCTCCTGGCAGCCTGACCTCACAGCCCCAGCACTTACCCATGCCATGTATTGTTGCTCGTATTGTTGCTCATGTCAAGCGAGGGTCTGGACAGCCCAATGGGGAACACTCAAGAACTTCAAGGGACTTTGCTCCTCACACTCCAGCCAGCTGGGATGGCCCTCAAAGGTTATCTCTCAGGTCAGGGAAGCTGTCAGTCAGTCTGACCGTCTGGGGCAAGCGAAGCGAGAAGGTGTTATTCCCTTCCTGGGAAGAGGGAAGTTCTGGTCCTTCTTGTAAGAAATGGATCCTGGATGAACATAAGGCCCTTTAAATAAGAGAAGGATCATTGTTAGACTCTCTGCTGAGGATGTGATAGAGACTTGGGTTCTTCCAGGTGCCAGAGCAGGAAAAAGTTCAGTGATGGATGGACTTTGACAGAGTCGCTCTTGCTGGTCAGAGTAATTCCAGGCCTCCACATGGCTCTGGGCCAATACACATTAGAAATGAGCTCTGTCTGCAGCTCCCGGGCCCTGGGAAAGGCAAGACAGTTATTTGAGAGTTGTTGTTTTTAAGTCTTAATACAGGTATATGTTCACTCTCTCATCTACGGGGAAGATACAGGGCTAAAAGAACAGGCTTGGTTCACAAGCAGTCCTGCCTTCATATACTAGCTGTTTCCACTTGTAAATTTATGGCCTTGAACAAGTTACATTGTTCCCTCTGAACCTCTGGTTTCTCATCTCTGAAGTAGGGACAATGATAAAATCAATGCAATGATTAGCAGAGTGTCTATTGCATTAGGTGCTCAATAAATACTAACTATTGTTATGAGCATGTATTTTAACTGAAACATCTATTGAGCACCTACTATGTGCCACACAGTGCAAGGGAGATAGGATGAATAAAGCTTTAGCCTTAATTTCAAAAAGCTTCTGGTCCAGTAAGAGAAGTAGATACATTAACTTTTTTGCTCCTTCCCCAGTCTTGGTGGATAACACTGCTCTGTGCTGAATGTCCCTGTGTAAACAGGGACCACCAGGATTCTAGGACACATGGGGATTGGGGAGACTTGGGTTTCTGGGGGCTGACTCCTGTACCCCTGTCTAGCTATATGCACTTCCCCAGTGTTGTCATTTTTGGCTCCCACATCCTTGTCAGGGGCTCCCGTAGCACTAACCACAATCTATCATTACTTTTCCATTTATATATTCATACTCTGGGTAAGGGTGCCATTGGCATCTCTGGAGGGGTCTGATGCAGAGGGCTGGGCAACTCCCCCAAACCAGCAAGAACCCCCAGGCTGGGGAAGTTGGATGACAACCACAATAATACCCAAATGCAGAAGGCTTTACCAATACACCAGCTTTTCAAGCTTGCAAAGCATTTAGCATTCGTTTCATTTAATCTGCATGGAAGGAGGTATCTCCAGTAATATTTTATACATGAGGAAACTGAATGCAGAGAGGTGGGTTCTGAATCACCACTAGAACCCCAGCCCACGCAGGTTCTCAAAGTTGTCTGATAAGAATTACTGGGGTGTTTATTAAGTGTAGATTACTAAACCCTCTCTCCAAGTTCTAATTGTGAAGGTCTGGATTGGGTCTCAGGAATGAATACTTTAACAAACACCCCTGGTGATACTTATCTTCAGGCAAGTCCGGACACAGTGCCATTCATTGATTTTTTTTACTTATCTAAGATTCTTTGGGTCCCAAGTAGGATCCACACTGTGGGGAGAGCACGATGAACAAGACAGCTCCCAGCCTTAAGGAGGTAACAGTCGGCTGACGGAGCAGACTGTCCAGGTCCCACGGCTGGGGGTCTGTAACCCAGTCTCTCCTAGAAAGGTCCTTTCCTACTGGATGGGACTGGCTTCCACTCGGAAACAGGGCTGGAGCTTGCTGGGCCTCCTTCCACTGTCTAACACTTGCTCAGGGCTGAGCTTGTGGTTCTTTGGGGCTGGAGGCATCCTGAGAAAGAAGCAGAGGTATGCATGCATGGCACATAGTGTTTCAGACAATGCTAGCCAGCTGCTAATGTGCTTGTCAGCTAGGAAAGGATATGGGTGCAGGGAAGAAAGAACTCTTCTGTGTGGAGGAAAACAGCTGGGGCCTGAGGGGGCGCAGGGCTTGACATTTCTGTAAAGGTAATTCCAGCTCTGACCTGACTGCACCTAAAAGGGAGGCCAGGCAAGTATCCCTCTTGAGCAGACGAGGAAGGCAGGGCCCAGAGAACCGGAAGTGAGAGGTCCTGAGCTGAAGCCAAGGTCTCCTGGGGGAACCGCCAGGGCAGGCAGGGACTGCAGGGCATGAATACCATGGGCAACACCTTTTTCCTGAAGGGTGACGTGTACCTGTGAAGAGAAGAGCCTGACGCTATCACAGGCGTCCACTCGTGCACTTGTGGGGGCCAGGAGAATCACCTGTCAGCTATGCTCAGGATTCCAGCTTCAGACGAACACTCCCCTTTTCCCACGGAGAAGTCCATCCTTCATTCCAGTCACTCCCACCCTCTGTCTTCCCCAGGACAGCACTTCAATATTTGAAGCAGATCTGCGCAGGCCTTCGTCTAGGTACCTTCTTTGTTCCAGAAACTCTGAGTACCCAATAGCTCCCCAGAGCCTGGCCCTCCAGATGGGCCCTGCCAGATAAGGCCAGGGGGTGCTGCCAGAGGTCACTTGGACAGTGTCCCATGGGCCAGGCTGGGCTGAATCATCGCAGGCCAGAATGGGGCCGCACCCTGCCTGGGCACCACCAGGGGCCACCGCCATTCTCTTCGTGCTCCTTGTTGAGCCAGACAGCCATCTGGAGCCTGGAGGGACAGGAAAGGGCAGGGATCCCAGGTGAAGCAGAGTAAGGAAGCCTGACCTGGGCGTTTGTGGGCGACAAGCCTGCTCTGTCTCATAAACAAACCCTATAGTACCCAGAGGTCAGTACCCAGACCAGGCAAATAGACGGTCCCTGGACCTTAAGGCTCCGCTGGCTGGCTTTGTGGGTCTCCTCTCTATTGGCCGGCCCCCAGCAGGGGTTCCCCCGGGGTGCACCCCCCAGGGTGGGAGGCGTGTATATGATCTGAAAGCTTCCCCCAGGAAGGCAGGGCGGGGCGGGGCGGCTGCAAAGGCCCAGGATATAAGGGCGGAAGCGCCGCTCTCAGGCCCGGCCAGCCCACCATGCACGCCCACCGGCTGCCCTTCCTCCTCCTGCACGCCTGGTGGGCTCTGCTCCAGGCGGGCGCCGCCACGGTGGCCCCAGGGCCCCTACGTACGCGGGGGCAGGTCTCATCGCCGTCCCCTCTCGCGTACATGCTGAGCCTCTACCGCGAGCCGCCCCGGGCGGACATCACCCGCAGCCTACAGGCTCAAGGTAGGCTGCCCCGCCCCGCCCCGCCGCGCACCCCGGGGCACCTCAGGTCACATCCCACCTCTGAACTCCGGGAAGGCGCTGGAGCCGGACCCGGGCTGCGGCTCTGTGTTGGGACGCTGCCGTCGAGGACGTACCCACGCTCTTGGAGCGCGCGTCCGCGGTCTGGATCTGGGGGTGTCTCACGTCTGCATGGGCTCCGGCGCAGGGTTGGTAGGTAGCGGGGATTGTGGCCCTCGGGGTGTGTCCCGGACAGACCTGTGGGTGCCGGGTCTTGGTTTACAGCGGGCAGAGCGCGGTACTTTAGGTGGGCGCGTGACTGAGCCACTTCTTAGCTGTGCGGTTTTCTTAGATTACGGAATCTCGGGCGCGTCGGTTTGTGCATCTGTAAAGTAGGGATAATACTACCTCCCTTATAAATGTGTGGCGAGGGCTAGGTAGGTGACAAAGCACACACACAAAAAAACGGCTTAGCACAAGACCAGGAATAGTAATACACGATCCTTAGTATTGCTACAATGATTTTGTTTTGTCGAATTTTTTTTCTTTTCGCGAGTAAGGGTGACTAGGTCCCCGGGTCTGGCGTTGGGAGTGTCTCCAGCTGAGAGCGGGCTTTGAAACTGGCTATCAAGCATGTAACGTCAGGGATTAGACATGGGGAGTCCGGAGTTCGAGAATGGAGGTAGGCTTGGGTCCTCGAGGCCAGACTGGGGAGATGCCAGTGTCCCGGGTGACATGGCCTAGATTTGGAGAGAGTGGGGGAAGTCAGTAACTATAGTGACCTGGGAGGTTCGTCCTTGAGGACGAGGCAGCGCGTTCTGGACACAAGGCGCTGCAGGCAGGTGGGTGTTGAGCAGAGGGAGACTTTCCCGCGGGGTCCCCTTACCATGTGCAATCCACATCCTGGCGCCTGGGGTGTGAGGGGACCCCTGCCGTCCTTCGCCTCCTGCCGCCTGCCGGGGCTAGACGGCCCTCCCTGGGACTGGGGCGCAATCCACATCGGATAATCTGATCGGGCTGGTCACCCGCCGGCCCTTGTGGTCTGGGAGGTGGGGGCTTCTAGCTCCCTGGCCTGCCCAGTCTGGGGTCAGAGGGCTGGTGACCCTCTCCGGAAGGGTCATCTGGGGACCAGCCAGACTAGGGACACCAGGGGAGCAGGCCAATTTGAAAATTACTGGAGTGCTTCTCTCCTTCAGAAAGCTGCGGGGGTGGTGGTGGTGGGGAGCGTGAGGGGGTTGGGCAAAGCTGGAAGCGCTTTTCCAGTTCCCTCCCTCCTTCCGGAGAGTTCCAGATGGTTGGTGGTGATGCTTCGGTCTGGGAGTCTGGAAAACTGGGTTTTGGTCCCTCAAACCCTGCTTCCCAATTCCCCAAGTGCCCCTGGCATATCAGTTGACTTTTCTAGTTTACTCTTTTGTAAAATAGGGAAGTGGCTTTCTTTCTGCCTCATTTGTGTGTGTGTGGTAAAATATACATAACAACATCGACCATTTACCTGTTTTTGAGTGCACGGTAGCATCAAGTATCTTCACATTGCTGTGAATTGGCTTTGTTTTTTAAAAGCAGCAAGAAGAGCCTGGCTGGAGGGAGACTGAGGAGAGGGGATGACCTAAACCGGCTCTTTCCCCTTCTGGGTTTACTCGTAAGCAGCAATAGGATGGCGTGAAATGGGTGTTGGAGTCTAACCAAATTGGCTTTGCATCCCTGTCTGTCACTGTTTAACCACCTTCACCTTGGACCTTCAGTTTCCTCATCTGTGAAATGGTGATAAAGGGCAGGAAGATTTAAGGAGACGATGCTTATAGAACACTTGGCATGAGGGCAGCTGTTAATGGTAATCACCCTTGTAATTTATACTCATTAGAGTGGGCACTCAGTGTCAGGCCCACTCCGTCCTTTCCTACAGGACCCCAAACCCCAACTCACCCTCAGTACCTTGTTTGAGGGGAAGGGAACCCAAGGGCACAAGCCTAACCACTTCCTTCTTTAGAATTGGAGGTGGATCAAGATAGCACTGGAGTCTGTGTGGCCAAGTCTGTGTTCAGTGCGTGGATGGGTTTCAGGGCGTCCATGAACCCCTTCCTCATACCCACCCCCAAATCACAATTGTTGCATAAGTGGGAGATAGTTTTTTTTCTTGGGAGAACATTTTTAGCTTTCATCAGGCATCAGTGGACCCCCCCCCAAAAGATTAGACACCCCTATTTTAAGATGAACTGGAGCCAGGTTTAAGAGAAACTATCATTGCTGTGGTCCAGGGAGCCCTTGGCTTGGGGGTGCGGTTGTGGAGTCCCAGCTCTTCTAGCAGGAAGCAGTCACCTCCCTGCCCTCCGTCCAAACACACTGCCCATTCCCGTAGCAGATGTCTTTGTTCCCCTGTCCAGGTCCCTTTCTGCCTGGACACCTTTATTTCTAACTTTGGATCTGGGCGATACTGAGATGGTTCATGATGGCCAGCGTTTAGTGCATTTTGGTGGTTATACTGGGTAAAGCACGTGACACGTTAAATCACAAGACCATGTGAGGTGAATACCGTCACCATCGTCCTTTTACACAGAGGGAAACTGAGTCCCAGAGAAGGAGGTCTCAAGTAGTGACCTACCCAGTGTTAAACGGCAAGTGACAGAATTTGAACCATCACCGGAGGCAACAGGACCCCTGCTCGTAACCACTGACCTGGAAATGCCTTCCTGCAAAAGGCCATTTGTGGCTCCTTGAGATAATATGTTAACTCCTGGTGCATGTGGCTAGGAGTTGCTACATGTCCCACCTAATCCCCAGGTGGCCAGGTGGTGCTGCCATGGGCAATGTCAAATGTCAGCCTCCTCCCCACACTTTTGGGGGGAGTTGCTAGTCAGGGGCCGGTTATTGCCCCCTGCAGGTGCTAATGAGGAGGGAAGTGGAAATTAAGTGAAAAGGAGTAGCTAGAGATGGGTTGGTAGAAACTGCCAGAAACTGAGGCTGGGAATTGCCTCTTCTAATATAAGCAGTATTTCCCAGAAAACTTCCCTGACTGTCTGACCAAACATGCTCTGTGACACAATAGGAACACACAAAAACCAAGCAAAAAACTGTTCTAGTATCTGTCTAGAATGGACCTAAATTGGAGATCATCCTCCAGGACCTATGCACAAAAGGGTTACTGTTTTTATTTCTAATGAATAACCCCAGACTTTTATTTAGCAATAAACCTTCAAACCTCTTTATTTCCCTGGGTTCTCTATTAACACAGAGATGGGTAGGGCATTACTATTCTCATTGCAAAAAATAAGAAACTGGGCTGGAAAAAAGTTCAAGATCACTTTTAGGTGACCTGAAAATCCACAAATCCATGCCATTCCCAGACATCAGACCAAATTAGTCCAGGACTAAAACTAATGGAAGGTGTTTCCCATTCCTTTTCATCCAGTTGGGGCTTAGTTATCTTGGATGTGTGGAGCAGGGCTCTGTGTGCGTGTGTGTAGAGGGAAGGGGAGGTGAACTCACCCAGTTTTTACCAATTATTCTCTGCCTGTGGGCTGTCTCAACGGGGAGTGGCAGAACAATGATTTGGGCTTTTTAGTTGGGCAAATCCAGGTTTATCTTGGCTTTGCCACCTTCTAAGAATGACACCTTGCGCAGGTAACGTAACCTCTCTGAGCCTCAGTTTTCCTCATCTCTAAAATGAACTCCGGAACGTCCAACTCATAGGGTTGGGGTGAAGCTTTAGAGAGATGATTCATGTGAAGTGAAAGGTCACACGTGAGCTATGGTTGGTACACGACTGAGGCCACAGGAAGTCCTCACCCTGCTTCCTTCCTGTTTTTTTTCCCACCCAGATGTGGAGGTGGATGGGCAGAACTGGACCTTTGCTTTCGACTTTTCCTTCCTAAACCAAGAAGAGGACCTGGAGTGGGCTGAGCTCCGGCTGCAGCTGTCCAGCCCTGTGGACCTTCTCCCAGATGTCCCGCTCTCCATTGAGATTTTCCACCAGCCAAAGCTGGAGGCGGATCAGGACCCAGCTCACTGCCTAGAACGTCTTCAGATGGAACTGTTCACTGTCACTCTGTCCCAGGTGACTTTTTCCTCGGGCAGCATGGTCCTGGAGGTGACCAGGCCACTCTCCAAGTGGCTGAAGCACCCTGGGAAGCTGGAGGAGCAGATGTCCAGTTTGGCTAGAGAGTGTTGGCAGCGGCCTCCCACACCACCTGTCACCGACGTGCTCCTCCTGCTGTATTCCAACCTCCCCCCCGAGCAGAGGCGGCTGGGTGGCTCCACTTTGCTGTGGGAAGCTGAGAGCTCCTGGCGGGTCCAGGAGGGACAGCTCTCCCGGGAGAGAGGCAGGAGGCACCCTCGACATCACTTGCCAGACAGAAGCCAACTGTGTCGAAAGGTCAAGTTCCAGGTGGATTTCAACCTGATCGGATGGGGTGCCTGGATCATCTACCCCAAGCAGTACAATGCCTATCGCTGCGAGGGCGAGTGTCCTAACCCTGTGGGGGAGGAGTTCCACCCGACCAACCACGCATACATCCAGGTGTGATGCCAAGGCCTGGGGGAGGGCAGGCAGGACACTGGGAGGGAGAAGTGGCTGGGCTGCCAGAGCTGGGGCACAGCACTCCAGCTGGGCTACTAAATTCCACTTCATTCATGCCCAGTGATTCAGGCACCTGCAGTGTGCCAGGTCATGTGCTAAGTCCTAAGGATATAGATGACCAATGACAGCATCCTCAGAAAGCCTACATGGAGTCATGCCCTGCTGGGTAGCCTTGAACGTGATGCTTTCCTGGGACCTTTTCCTTGTCTTTCATAAAATTAGGGGTGAAGGGTGTAGACTGGAGTGTCTCAGCTCCTTCTCAGCTCTGACATTATAGGAAAGGAAGTTCAGAATCTGGAGTTTGGGGATAGACAGGCTTGGATTTGATTCCTACTTATTAGCTGTGCAATATTGATCAAGTTGCTTACTTTTTCAGCCTGTCTTCCCATCTGTCAAATGGGGAGAGCAATGCCATATTTCATAGGGCGGTTGTAGGGTTAAATGGGATGATATGTATACCTTAAGTATAGTAGTTGGCAGATAACTACTATATCTACCTGATATATAGATAACTACTGTATCAGGCATGTTTGATGTTATCATTAGAAGTCTGCGATTCACTGATGAAGTGGGGGCCATGTTTATAGGGGCAGGGTTGATATAATACTGTTCCAGCCACTGTACTTTTGCTGCCTAAAACAGGAATTGGACACCAATTTTGCGGGAGTTAGATAAGGCTCGAGCCTACCACCAGGTGCCACTAACCAGCCTAAGGTCCAGAAGGAGGTGGAGGGAGAGGAATGGAAGGAGAATGACAGCGACAAAGTAAAGAATAGAGGCTACTGTGGTGGCCCTGATACGATAGGTAGCCCTGCCCTGCTCTCAAAGGTCATATGGGACCGACGTATCTTTATTTACTCCAAGAAGCCTAGAATCTCTTGGAGCTGTAGTACATCTTCCCAGCCAAGCCTCAGGCGGGGTTCAGAGACTCTGGGGAGCATGTGAGCTGAGCTCACACAAGGGAGGCACTAGTGTTTGGGCAGTGTGTATGGATGGAGGGCCAGGAGATTACGCCCTAGAGGACCTGTCCTGGGCAAAGGCCTCCTGCGCCTCTTCCAGGCCCCACTTGGTGCCACCAACCTACCTGTAGCACAATCAGAGGGAACCACAGAGATCCAGATAGGCCCGGTTGCCAGCTCTGATGCTGTAATCAGAAAAGACGTCGCTGGACCACAGGGACACGGCCCTAGAATGCCAAGGGGTAGTTACCTTTTCTCTGTTTGCCCTTCTCTGGGCAACAAAGCAAATCCTACAAAAATTTCTGCATGACTCTTTTCGGCCTCTTATTTCTGGAACTAAACCAGGAGTTTCTTGGAATATTTTATAAACTGGTGTTTACTCTAGATTAGAACCCTAGAACAGGAGTTACCTACGGCTCTACCCACATACAGCATTTAGAATCTTCTGTGCAGACGATGGTTTATAAAAGAGAAAGTTATTTTACAGGTTAGCGTTGATGATGTATTGGCATGCTGATTCCTTTATGAACACAATTCTTTTCTATTTTTGCACCCAGAAACGGATTTGAAGTCTCTGTAACTTTTTCACCCTTTCCCCAGAAATGACACTGTTTTGATCTGACCAGTGGCCTGTGAACTGACCCCCTCTCTTCCCTTTCACAGAGTCTGCTAAAACGGTACCAGCCACACCGAGTCCCTTCTACCTGCTGCGCCCCAGTGAAGACCAAGCCACTGAGCATGCTGTACGTGGACAATGGCAGAGTCCTTCTAGACCATCATAAGGATATGATCGTGGAAGAGTGTGGGTGCCTTTGAGGAGATCTGGAGGGGTGCTGGATTTGCCGGTGCCCTGGAAGGTCGGGAAGCTCCTGGAAGACAAGATAAGCATCCAATCCAATGAGGAGAAACAGAGGGGAAAAGTTGCTCTGTCCACCAGAACTGAGAAGGGCCGCCCACCCTGTAATGAAGGCGTGTGGAGTCGGGCTACACACAGGCCGCTGTCAGGAGAGGGAGGCGGAAGCCAGGGAAGTGGCCTTGCTGCGTTTTCTCTTTACCCAACAGCCAGTGGCGAGTAAAAGCACTAGTGGAAGAGTTCTTTACCTGACTGTTTTTTAACCAGCGAATCCCCGGAAATTGTATGTAAAAGTTGGGGCGTATGTGCATTTATTTTTGAGGTGGGACAAAGTTGTCTATAACTTTTATGTATTCTCGAAAGTGGTCTTTGACACACACACGATTAAGCATCACTGTTAAATGAGTAACGGTTGGCTCTCTTTGCCTCAGGTGGGGTTAGGGGGCCCCCACATCTTTCTGGCTGGCCAGTGGCAATCTGTTGGCCTTATGCTGGGCTCCCTGGAGTGCATCTCTGCTAATGAGTTGTACAAACAATAAAGCCACTGTATAGTCCTCCGAGGCCATCTGGTGCCTTTGAAGGGAGAAGCAGGAACTCATCCAAGAGGACTGGCCATACTGGACTATAGAAACTGGGGCCCTCAGACCCCCCCCCCCCCGTTAGTCGGCTTTGGCAGACACAGTCCGAGTCTATTCAGGTTGGTGACAGTTCACCTCTGTCTCTCAATGTGTGCTATTCCTGAGGCCCCTGAGCTTCCTATCCAGCAGAGGTAAAGGCTCTGTCCTGAGTGGGTTCTGGTCACAGCTCAGCCACAGAATTTGTGACCTCAGGTGAGTGATGCACTGCTCAGCCTCATGCTGTGACATGAAAGCAGGTGGATCCTAGTGCATTCCTGTTAAATGTCCGTTGGCAGGCCCTGAAGAGCCATGACCTTTAGCCGTGGACTGTCCTCTGTGCTCCATCCCCATCTCCACATAAAACCTGCTAAGCCCAGGCCTTGCCATATGCCCTTTATCTAACCTTTAACCGCTCTTCTGTCGCTCAGGGTTCTAACAGTGGCTTAATTTCAGGTTCCTCAGAGCAGGACAGCAAAAGGAACTCAAGTTTTCATATAGGAAGCTCTCCCACCAAACACACAGGTCTTCACCTTCTGGATGAAAAGACCCCAAAGGCAGCGATTATGCATTTCTCTTACCAGCTGACCTCGTTGAGCTAACAGGGGCTGTATTTTCTTGTTTGGCAGGGCTAGGGGGCCATTTCGTTGGGAGTGTGAGTCCATAATAAATCTATCCCTGCTTTCCCAAGAAGCCCACTGACGTATGCCCCAGCCTTAGGGAAATGCTTGCAGGCATGTGGAGACCCTTGCCGAGTTTAGATATGACTCAATTGCAGCCTTGGTTGAGTCACGGTAGTAATCCTGGCCCAGGCAGGGTTGGCTAGAAAGCTAGGCCCGCGCGTGAGAAACCTCAATGCCTTGATTCAGCAACAAAGCTGATGCAGCTGCTCATTTCCTGGAGTAGAAATAGACCTGCCCTAACCCCAATTCAGAATCACGATAGGATTCTGCATCTGACTCTACTCAGAAGACAGTGGAGCTGGGGAGGCCTTGTGAGGTCAGCTTTTGTCCCATCTTCTCTCCTAAACAAGGCCCCGGAGACCTGGTAGCCTGACCACACAGCTAGGAGTGGCAGGGCCAAGAGCTGAGCTCCGGCCTCTGGAGCCCCAGGGGCATCGTCTTTAGTAGCAAGCATCTAGAGGTCTTTGCTCCCCTAGATTTGGATAAAGACATTCGAATCCCAATTCCACTGCCAAATTCAATTTCTTGGGAGAGAAAATCCCATCCCAGGGCTTCAAGGCATCTTCTTTACTAAGTAGGTGCCCAATAGTTCTGCTATGGCTGGGGCCAAAAGAAGTGAGAGGCCAAACTATGTGATTACAGCTGTGCGAGTGTTCAGTTAGCAGCAATACTGGCTCAGGAAACAAACCTCACTGATGATGAGGCATTGCCTCCTATCAAGCATAAGTCGCAGGCCCAAAGGAGTGAAGCTACATTTTGCTGACTCCTGCTGAAAGCTAAGTGTTTGGTTTGTCACCAGCAGGGGCATTCTGCTGCCTGGCCAGAGGTATTTGGGACTGAGGGTAGCGACAGCTCCATGTTCTGGACCCCGTGCGGCTTTCCGAGTCAGAAAAAAATACTGTCTCCGAGACCTGAGTCCTTCCCTAACCTGGGGACTAGGAAGGGGCTTTCCTAGAATAGTCAGAGGTATTTTCACTTGCTCTGAAGGCAAAGGTCTACTACTACTCTTCCTATAGCAGTGCCACGTCACAGGCTGCGTGGGAAACATCAGATGCCTTCCTCTCCTTGGCTGGGGAAGTGGGCAGGTCTGGCAGTAGGTAGGAGTGCAGGAAAGACGATGTAAGATGGGAGAAGCAGAAACACAGGACACAAGATTTGGGAAGTGGTTATGACTCACACAGCACGTCAGGGGTTTAGTCTCTATCTTATAAAGCCTCTCCTTTTAGCAGCAAAACCATTACCCCTTTATCCTAAGTTGTCTTTGAAGTTAATATCCTACTTGCCTTTGGGGCAGAGTAAAGGATGCGTGCAAGTGATTTCAAAATGATTTGGCCCCTTCTTCCCTGAGATTCTTTAGTCACTCTGGAGTTTTGCCCACCAGGTGCTCGCTGCAGCTGGTAAGACTGCACCGCTCCCAAACTTGCACTCTGCGGAAACGGAGACCCAGCTGACCAACCTCTGGTTGTCACACCAGCTGAGCTTTGCTTGAGTCCAATGTACCAGGAACCACATTTTCCCCATGATCTTACATGACTGAACCTCCCAACACCCTAGCAAAGACAACTCTATTTGAGAGGAAATCGAGTGACTCCTGTGGGCAGGAATGCAGATATTTCACAGCACAGCTGGAATCCAGCCTTACTCCCAAGATTGTGCCCTAAGCCTCCAGGCTGTCCTGACAGCAACACCTCCCGAGCCGTTTTCTTCTGTGGACGTTTCTGTGGATGAAAACCATGAAGGGACAGAATTCTTGTTCTCAATACTAATACGTACACCTCACTGGGTTAGTAATAGCAGTTATCCGATGCTCGTGCAGTGCAGCCTTGTTTAAGACATCAGATACGATGGGTTTCTAACAAGTACTACTAAGGGACAGAGGCAGGGAAAGCTGTTTGGGCTTCAAGGCTGGTACCTAGTGGGCCTTCCTGGGTGCATCCAGCCCCAGCACGTACATGCTCACCTCCAAGCTCCTGAGGGAAGGGACACATCACCTCCTTGCACATCCAGGGCCAGATGGACAAAGGAACTGCTAAGTGTTGAGAAGAACCCACACATGAAGTGGCCAAATGCCTGTGCCCATCTCCCTCAACAGCCAAGACTCCCCAGTGTGAACAGGATTTCACTTGAAATTTTAAGAAATAGAACACCAAGTTGATATTCAAGATCTTTATTGACTTAACTGTAATAGCAACCATTGGTGAGAGTTTTCTTCCTCCCTAATTTCCAAACACCTGCTGGTTTGGAAGGGCAATTACCAAAAAAAAAAAAAAGGTCACGGAATCCCACAGGAGCGCCTCAGGACTGGCTGCGCGCTGCCCTCAGCTATCCATCCACGACGGTGAAATGGATGGGAAAGGATCGGGGACAACTACAGCAGAGGAGACAAAGAGCTCAAGGAAAGAACTGGCAGTCTCTGCTTTCCCATTCAGAACGGACAGAAATGGACCACTGGTGGCACCGGCATTTTTTAATATATAAAATATTTTAAAGATGCTTAAAATGGACACCTGAATACGTTGAGTGTCCTCTGGGCTCTGCAAACCACCTTTAAAGTTTATCCGTGGGTAGCGGAGGGTCTCCTCACCAGGTGGAAAGAGATGGGCTCCATGTTCAGGTGAAAGGAAGGCACAGGCTCCCAGTACTGACTCGGATACAGACGGCAGGCGCAGCAAGGCTCGCCGGCTCTAGTGCTCCTCCACTCTCCTGGTTTCAAGTAAAAATTACCCTTGGCCTGGGATGGCGTTTTTTGTTTGTTTTTTTTTCCCTAAGACAAAGAGGGAGGGATTACAGTGGGGTGAGAAAGGATACTGTGCTTTATTCATGGAATTCTCTAAGCTTGAAGTGTCCAGGAATTCTGGTCTTAAGCACCAGCAAGAGCTCCCTTTGCAAATTTCAGTGGAGCTGAATGACTACCAAGCATTGCAGCGTCTCGGCTAGCTTCCCACTCCTAGAAAGGTGGCAGAGAGAGAGCTTTAATACCCCCAGAAATGTGTCGCATCTAGGTAGTATTTTCCACTGGGCATCCATACAGTATGGTCTGCCAGGGCTGTAGGCAGAGGTTAAGCAAAGAAAAACCACAGACCATCTGAACAGGGACTTGAAACACTTCACCTACATCTGAGCTTTGCCAAAAGGCATGGTACCAACTTTTAGGACCAGCCCAGAGAAAGGAACTTAAATTCCAGAGGGGGTAAAAGGTGACATGAATAACTGTTTGAAAAAGCAAGTATGTATACATCATCCTTAGAGTCTTCGGTAAACAATTTCTGTGAGCTAGCTAGCCTCAAGGAAACGCCAACACTAAACTGGAAAATAATTACTAGAACGGAAAATGCCCCTGTGGTGTAAGCATTCTAAAAAATTGTGCCTCATTTGCCTCAAAATCTGCTTTCATCTTTTATTAAAAGCTGAGAGGTAAAGAACTTTGGAGGGAGGGCTGTGTGGTAATTCCACCCCCTTCAAAGTCCAGACAGAAACTGTTCTCAATGAAACAATGCTTCTTTAAAACAAATACTACTCCCTCCCAGATGTCATGGGTGGGTACGTGATTGGGTTTCGCAGATTAATAAATAGCTGCCCATATGCACGTAGTCCAGAAATATGCCAAGGGAAGTTCTGACCCAGATAAAGGTATCGGGCCTCCTCCCTACAGGGGAATGCAAAGGGCTGAGACCTGGGCACAAGCGGCCAAGATGCTTGACGCCTCACTGAGGATCCAAGATAGGGAGCTTGGGAAAAGACTGAATTTCTGGGATATTGTTGCCAACACAAGCCCCTTACACCAGTGGCCTTGATTCAAAGCAGGCACTCAGTATGTACTGGCTGACCGACGGACTCGGGGGGTGAGACCCATACATCTAGCAAGCGGCATTCTAGTGGAAATGTTCGAACTGGGAAGGTGAGGTCTGAGAATCTCAGAGCTGGTAATCCAAACAGCAAAAATAAAACATCGATGTTGACTCCACCTTAAAATCAGAAGGAAAAGCAAAATTCATTTGAAGATGCTTTAAAGATGAGTTCCCTACTGCTGGAAGAAGTATCTTTTTCTTAGCACCTCAGCAAGCAATGCTTTTTATTCTGTCGACTCTAAAGCAAGGAGGGCTGTAGGTAAGAAAATGTTGGGAAGAGGCAGAGTGTAAATCCATACGAGAATCTGCACTTTTGAGATGTCTGAAATCTCTAAAAACTTGGTTGGGCATGGCTGCCACAAACACACAGCAGACATTCACTGAGAATGTGCTGCACTGACAAGCCTCACCTAAGTCTCCCTCAAGGGTGAAGACAGGACTTGTTCTCCTGAAGAACCCGTCTCCATCAGGAAGCCCAGGGACTAGGTGGGCCTGCAGTTAACCTGCACACCAGACTTCAACAATCAAGCACAAACATCTCTACTTCCCAGATGTTCCCTACTTCAACAACAGCCTCTTGGGTGAGATCAGGCCCGCATCTGGGTCAGCTGATGTGGCTGGAGAACAGCTGCCAAGCAGCGACTCTGGCTTCCAGATGCTGTCATCTATTCCACCCTTAATTTGAACTGTTGACTTTTCTTCAGCTCAGTAACCCAGCATCTAATTCACGTTTGCTCCCTTTGCTGGACAACCCTGAAGTCAGCTTTAGTGGCTCAGCTAGGATCCAATTCCCTTTGTCAATTCCTGGCTAGGGGAGACAGCAAGTAAGTGGTATTGAATCTGAGACACACCAAGCCTACGACTTGCCAAACAGTATCCCTGGTAGTCAGGCAAATGGATACGTATTATGTTCTCCTGGGAACGGCCATTTCTCATCACCCCTCTCAAAACCAGCAGGTAGCTAAAGAACGCATATTCTGAAGAATTGTTTTCAGTACAAATCTCATAACCTATCATTTAAACTTACCCTCTCTCTCCTCGCCCCCAGTGGCCTGGTTTCATCCTCTATTAGGGGTGAGGTGGTTTTAAGCTATATCTACAAATTCTTTGATACTGCTTCAGTAGGTGGGGTATAATTCTCCCCTTGCGTGTAGGCTGGGCTTAGTGGCTTGATTCTACAAAACAGAAAGAAGTGATCGTGTTATGACAGCTTTCAAAGGCTGTCATAAAAGGCACGGCAGCTTCCTCCCCCGCTCGACCCCCATCACTCACTCAGGAGGAAGCCAGCTGCCAGTGTGTAGACACACATGCTACCCTGGAGACCCCCATGGGGAGAAACTGAGGCATCCTGCCAATAGCCACAAAGAGAGCGCTTAGAAGTGGATTCTATAGCCCCAGATGACTGCAGACTCTGCCGACATCTTGACTGTAACTTCCTGAGACCCTGTGCCAGAACCCTGATGCTAAGACGCTTCCAAATTCCTAACTCACAGAAACTACCAGACGATGTTTGCTCTTTTAAGATTGGGGGTAGTTTGTTACGCAGCAATAGATAATACAGGTGGAAAGACAAAACTCTTGGCTTGGAAGCCCAGTACCTACTCTGAAATCTTGATATCTATTTAAATAGGATATGAGAAGTGGTGAACTCAATGAACCACACTGTAACGAAGGCAAAACCAGGACAATGCATGTCTCCTGCTGGAATTTGGAGGGAGAGGCCATTTCCCGTTAAGACAGACTGTCCCCAGAAGTACAGAAACATGGTTTCCTTACGAACCGTCTCATTCATATGGTACCTGAAGGGTATTCCCTCCCCAAGAAAAGGCCAGGACAGATAATTCATTTAGGTCTTCATCTGTAAGTTGCCTTCTGAACATACAGAAATAAACCACCTACTGGATTATGGCTTGCCCTGAAAATGAGTCTATGAAGCACGGCACAAAGGGTGTCATCTGTTGGAATTTATCTGTTGCCTTGTGAAATTATCTTAAAAATGCCGATTTATGAAGGTCAAGGTATGTCTTGTAGCAGTGGCCTCCAAGAAAGAACTGCACTAAGCAGTAAGGAGGTCCTTGCAGAGAAGGCTAAGGGCTGGGGCAACTGCTCTATCCATCATATAGCTGACATTCCCAAGAAATACTCAAAACATGGTTTCTAATTAGGGGGCCACATGAAGAGATTCCCCGAGATGGCAAAAAAAGGGAAAAATGGCACCTTGATACTACTCCTGTTGGCATGTTTTAAATCCATTCCCCACTGTTGGGTGAGGAACCTGAGTTTTCATGCGCAACAATAAAGATAAGGGGGCGCTTCTGCTCACTGACAGACCCACTAGCTGTAGCTGGAGTCCGATTCCACAGGATGCTAAGGCCAGGGTATGAAGAATGAAAAGCGTCATTCCCAAAGAATCAAGCTTCCAGAGGGCAAAAAGGTCCTGAGCAAGCTTCTTTTACAGTGCAACTTGAGTTTTTCCAAGAGAATGTAAACCAAAATTTGGAGTTTAATTAAAACCAGAACAGGGATACATCAAACAAATAAAACATACTTTTCTGATCATCAATTTTTGAGGCTGAAAGCATCTCCAGAACTTTGGAGGTCCAGCTTATTCCTGAGAGACATCAACCGTCACAAAAGATTTCACTCTGAACTCTTCACATTTTGTAGCAGAAAACAGAACAAAGTCCCTCAGACATCCTTTCTCTCGTCTGTCTAAAATGTATTCACGAACAGGGTCTTCTCATAGTTCAAAAAAAAAACACAAAAAAACAAACAGCTTTCTTTCTTAGCCATTTGGCCTGTTACTCTCACCCTGGGAAGTGACGTCTCAATAAGAGGGTTCAGGGCACCAAATCCAACCAGAAATTCCTAGGACACCAGTGGCTACGTTACTTGTCTTTCTATGAATGGGTAGAGGCATTAGCCTTTCTAGGAGGGGAGTCACTCTTCCAGGGTTACTGTGCCAGTCCATCGTCAGCTGGGGAGGCGGAATGACAGAGCAAAGGGGAAGGGAAAAGAAGGCTTTCATGACCGACCCACGGCAAGGCAGAATGGTCCAGTTTTACAAACCACCCACTACAAACGCCAAACATGCACACCCAAAACTGGAGGGAGAAGGAAAGAGCTCATGAGGGACTACGGGAGACAGAGGATGGTGACATGGAACAGGAGGCTCGCCTACGGACATTTCTCTCACCTTCCTAACACTGGAAGATGTGTGATTAAAAAGTTGCTGTTCAAAATTGTACTGAAAACATATCTAAAAATAGGTCTGTAGTCATCTTAAAAATAAAAGGTCACTCCTCAGATAAGAGGAGTGACAGATATTATCAGATACCAACACTTGAGGTATCCTTGATGTATATTTGAAAAATGGCCTGGCAGAGATAAAGGAAGGAGAGCGAGAGGGAGGAAATGAGGGAGGGAGGAAGGGAGGGAAAGAAAGGGAAAATTCAGAGTACAATGGGAAAGGCAAGAAAATGAGGAGGAACACATTTTTAAGCCCATGCTTATCTAGGTCAGCAGCCAAACAAAGCAGGCCCACAAAGGAAAAAAGTCAGTGCTTCTCTAAGAGCATTCTGAAGTCAGCCTTAAGCTCAAAATGTAAAAAACTGCAATCTGAGACAACAAATATCACAACGCTCATTGGACTGAAGAACAATGACCACTGAGACTGGGTACTCAGATGGCTCAGTGCTCTCCCGAGGTCCTTCTGAGGTATCATCTGCAGGATACGATGACCAGGCCTCATGCCAAGTGCCTCTATCACCTGGTACGGAGCCGCTCTGGGAGCAGTGAAATCACGCGGACGCTCAGAGGACTAGAGGACTGCAAGCAACACGATGCAAGCAGGGAGGAATGGAAGGAAGGGAGGAAAGAACAGCTGGTTACCGATGAGTCCCTTCTCAGGCAGAGCTTACAAATTTTTGCACAAATGTGCTAAGTAAAGGAATGGGAGGATGTATTATAATACCGAAGACAGAAGACACTCTCCCAGAGAATGGAGGGGAAGTGGACCTCAAAACCGCGTCACTGGGTAGTGCTACCAGAGTTGTAAAACCTGTGCTGTCCCCAGGGACAAACACCTCAGGGTACACGGGAAAGGAGCTCTCTTCTTGTTTATTTTCCTCTGACGGTTTTGAAGCCCCTGAACCCCGACTCCTGCAGCACTGAACCATGAGCGGGAGACAGGGAGGAGAGACTCAGGGTAAGAACATGAACAACGCTGAACTCATCAAACTGCTACTTCCCCAGACTTTCCAGCCAGGCAATTTTTGGTAGGTTGACATTTGATTTGGGATTAAAAAACAAAAACATGGTTTTTTTGGAGGGTTGTTTCTCAATAGCAAAAGGACTACGAAGCCAGAATTCAACTGTTTACCTTTGTGGGCTGCTTAGTTTTACAAAAATAGGCCATGGGCCTTCAATCTAATGTGTCTAACTGGGGAGGAGAAGGGGAAACAGGGAGAGGCAATGGTCAGATGTAGCTCATCTTCGCATCATTTGGCACCCGAGGAAGCGGAGGAGGGGGTAGTGGCTGTGCCTGCTGGTCCTGCGTCTTCTGTGTGTCCACGGGCGAGCCCACTGGCCACACCAGGCGCACACAGCGGGTGGTGCTGCTGCGGATCCTTGCGCGACAGTCAGATGTCCATCTCAAACTGCGCATCGTCCCCTAGGCAGCACGACAGACGGAAAGTTGAACACAGGTCAGAAAAGGAAAACAGCTTTAATTGTCATTCCTTCTATGTAATGGTCAAAAAACAATTCAAACTGTCCCATTCTCTGCTGCCTTAAAATTATTATTCTACTTTGCTGTGGCTGGTCTTTTTAATCTGGGGGGGAAGGAATGGCAGTCTAATCACCCATGGGGAAGAGCATTTGGGAAAAGGATGTAAGTGAAAACTTTCCCAGTGTCCCTTTGTCCACAGGTTGACCAAACAGGAGCTCCTGAGTGCTCTGTGGCATCTAGCACATCAGCACACTCTTCTGGAGGCTTTGAACTTTGGCCCTGCTCTGAACGACACTTTGTCCATTAAAAACTCACTTGGAATCTGGGCAGGCCGAATGCCGTCTCACGTACAGGGGTCACGGAGTGCAACCTGAGGTATACTTCAGGAGCTGGCCATTTCCACCTCCCTCCTCCGCTTCCAGAGACAGAAGAGTCACTACTCAGTGTGTGTGTGTATGGGGTGTTCATTAAAATATTAAAGGCAGTCCTAGAAAATGGGGGGAAAAAACCCATATTGCTTTTCCCCAACACCATAAAAAGGATGGAAATGAGGACTATTAAATTGTTTTAGCGTGTGTGTGTGTGTGTGTGTGTGTGCATTTCCCCTAGTCCAATAAAGCCTAGGTTCAAGGAATCACCTTTGGGATTTACCTACCATTCCCTGATTTTGGATTTCTGCCCCGTACCCACTAGATTAGATATGGTCATGACTTAGAACCTAGGATTCCAGAACATTTCAATAAACCCTGGAGAGAGGGTGGAGGGACGTGGGACCCTTAGAGACATATAATTAACTGAATGGCAGTTATAAGTGAAGCCATCAACATTTCACAACGTACAGCAGCAGGCTGACATTCCAATTCCCAGGGCCACCCTCTTGGTCCACAACACAGCATTTTCTTACCAACTGCATGCTTCCTGTCGTGATTGTTCAAGTTGTTCAAATTGTTTACTTCTACTTTGGAGTCTTCGATTAAGGTGCCAGGGCTGGTGACTCCTGGGATATTGGGCAGATGGCAGGGCGGGGTCTGAGCCATGGGAGAATTGCGACGATCCAACAGAAACTTTCGATCATAAATGATTCGGGTTCCTGGAAAACACGGTTGGAAAGAGTTTAAAACAAATTAAGGGAATATCAACATATACTACTCTCCAGGAATTTTTTAATTTTTATTTATTTATTTTTTTTTTAAGGGGAACAGGACTTTTATTGTGTACTTCCAGGACTTTTTTCCAAGTCAAGTTGTTGTCCTTTCAATCTTAGTTGTGGAGGGTGCCATTCAGCTTCAAGTTGTTGTCCTTTCAGTCTTAGTTGTGGAGGGCGCAGCTCAGCTCCAGGTCAAGTTGCCGTTGCTAGTTGCAGGGGGCGCAGCCTACCATTCCCTTGCAGGAGTCGAACTGGCAACCTTGTGGTTGAGAGGACCAACTGAGCCATCCGGGAGCTCAGCGGCAGCTCAGCTCAAGGTGCCATGTTCAATCTTAGTTGCAGGGGGCGCTGCCCACCATCCCTTGCGGGACTTAAGGAATTGAACCGGCAACCTTGTGGTTGAGAGCCCACTGGCCCATGTGGGAATTGAACCAGCAGCCTTCGGAGTCAGGTGCATGGAGCTCTAACTGCCTGAGCCACCGGGCTGGTCCCTCCAGGAATTTATTTTAAATCCCATCTAATCCAAGCCCTTAAGGATTTTACAATGAAAGCTGAAAGGGTGAGCTCTGCCCATCCTGCCTAGGACCAGGCTCCTCTGCATCCACGCCTTTTCCTTCTCGTGTGCTGGGGAGATTCCTGCTCATCCTTCAGGCCTCAGCTCCAGTATCGCTTCTTTTATGAAGCCTTTAAAAAAAAAAAAAAAATTCTTTCCCCCATCGTACTCAATACATATCATCACAGGACTCTTGTTTATTTATTTGCCTCTCTAAGGCTCTCAACTTCCTTAGGCCAGGGCCAGGGCTTATTTACATCTGATCCAGGTTCTCATCATTAAGGGCCTCTAAAGTTTTAAATGAAGTTATAAACAATATGTGAAAAAAACAGCCATTAGATAGGTAACCACCTTTAGGTGAAAGGCTTTCCAAAGAGTCACTGAGACCGACATTCTTTTCAGACTGAGCTGTGGCAGAAGCCCATCTCTATTTTATAAAACAATCTGCTTATCAGTAAGTGCTACTAGAGTATTTTACAACAGTGCACTTTACCTGATAAACAGTTAAGAAAACCTGCTGCTATCCATTTCTTCTGTCATAGTCTTCCCAAGAAGAAATGGCTACTCATAATACACAAAACTAAGTGACAATTTAGATGCCTGATGTCGGCCTAATGCAGTGGATGCTTGGAACTCTACTGCTGATTCTGAAACTAAAGTAGGATCAGGAGAAAGAATATGGTGACCATGGTAGGGATGTCTGCTGAATGGGTGAGGTGGAAAGGAGAGTGGTCATGTGCAGGCAGCTTGCTCATACCAAGATTAAATCCAGGGAAGAAAAACCTGCTTTAAGGGTTTAGGCATCCAAGTCAAAGGTAATATTATATGAAAGTCAAGCTGTGTACAAAGGCAGAATGTAAATACTATTGGTACCTGCTGGTCAATGCTTTTAGATTTCCAAGTGAAAAGAAATGAAACTGTCGTATTACAATAAGGAGAGTATGGTTGAGGTAGGTTTCCTCAAACACCATGTGATAGATAGCTATATCCCGGGAAACACAAGAACAACTACAATAGTTAACTAACCTATTTGAAATGTGAGGAAGCAACCGGAAAAAAGCAAGGCATTTACTGCAAGAGGAATAGAAATTTTGGAGTCCTCCCCAAAAGGAAGGAATTGAATAATATCAACATTAAGCTAAATAGTTGGGAAACGAGTTACAAACAATAGTTTTCTTGGGATTAATCTCTGCAGTGGTACCATGACACTTTAATGCCAATGCTAGTAAACAATTTACTTTTGACTAAATGGAAAATAGTCAAACTAGTGCCTTTCGAGGTGAGAAAATGGCCAAGAGACTCTATCCTCCACCCCCCACCATCCTTGCTTTAACAATCAGAATTAAGTACTAAATATATTGTTCTCAATAATACTACAAAATCAGTCACAGGAAAGAATGACTAAGTGTCTCAGAATGGAAGAATGTTCTCAGATGGGAATCTATAAACACATTAAAGCATTTCAAAACAAAACCTTTAAGGCTTTCAAAGTAATTACAAAAGATATTTTTTTTATTGTCTAGTTCTGTTACAATGGTACTGCACACATAATTATATTCATAGTTTATAAGAAGTAAAAAATATCTGGCTCTCAGCCTCCCCATAATAAGCTACTAAGGAAAACACTGCCACATGTGGAACCTACTAAGGCAGCATTTTTGCAGACGATCAGGATCATCTGGGACACTTGTTTAAAAAATTCCAACTGAATTCGAATCCTTGAGATTAGCACCTGGAAATCCGTATTTTTCAAGTCCCCCAGACTATTGTGTTCGTTAAAGTTCAGAAAGAACCCAACTTCATCCTCCTTCGGAAACCCTAGTAACAGTAATTTGAGAATAGATGAAATATCAAAGAATTAGTAAGCGAGTGAAGGGGCTACAGAGGTCACTTTGATGGATGCTGAGACCCAGAAAAGTGACTTAATCAAGGTCCCAGAACACAGAGGCACAATGGGAAGTGGCCCTGTGGTTTCCTGACTCCCAGTCCAGCCCTCTTTCTGCTCCACCTCATTGTCACTACAATCTCCAAGAGTGGGAGCGAGTTGTCCAAAGCGAAGAGACGAAAGGTATATCACTTACATCTAAATAACAGGGTGAACAGCAGATGGCATGGCAAGCAGTTTATACAAGGGAGACCACCAAACATTTTCCCTAAAGGATCACTTTTCAAAATGGGGTGGGGAGGGAAGGTGGACGGGTTTTTTGATTTTCAGTCTTCTAGTTTGGCAAGGCTTGCACACGTCTGTATTTTATAAATGACTTCATCTTTATATTAGGTTGGTGCAAAAGTAATTGCGGGTTAAAAGGTTAAAAAAAAAAGCTGCAAAAACCGCAATTACTTTTGCACCAACCTAATATTTCTTCTTACATGACAGAGAAATGTAGTTTTTTAAATTATATGAATAGGTAGGTTACATAATTTAAGAAACTAATTTCAAAATAGTAAAAGAAGCATTACAAACTCCTAGTAATAAAAGAGGTTGCTGGTAGATATGATAATCTCTAAAGGACAGCATGGCAGAAACCAGGGTAATAGCTCTAGTGGTGAATGGAGCTTCTTTCACCTATATGAGCCTAGACGAAACAGGCGAAGGCCAAAAACTTCACAAAGGAAGTCGTTTAGCCCTCTTAGAGTGGGCTAGAATTAGCTTCCTACTTTTACTGTTAGAAATATTTAGGCTCCAAGGCCCACAGACCATTTGTGATGGGACCATGACCCTAATCTTAGCAGAACAGCTTCACTTGTCTCCCTCCAACCTATTAAGACCCCTTGGAAAAGTTGGAAATCATTTGTTCCTGGTTTGAAGAAGACACAAGTCTTATATTTTGTTACAGATATAATTTTAGGACAAGGAAACTAGAAATTTACCTTTACCCTCTTCGCTTTGTAAAATAAGAACTATAGTAACAACTCAAAAAGGCAACTGGAAATTATGTCATTTTGGATAGTAGAAAACTTAGTTTAACGTTCAGAAAGTGTACAATTTTAATTATTAATACGTATTTAAATTTTTTACTGCCTTGAACAGAAAACAATTCAATGCTTTCTTGATGATTCATGGTTATTATGAAAATCATTTATTATATTAGGTGGGTGCAAAAATAATTGCGGTTTAAAAGGTTAAAGATAATTGCAAAAACCGCAATTACTTTTGCACCCACCTAATACCATGTTGTGACCTGGGAAGTCTCAGGGCCAATTCAGTTGATGCTCTTTCTTTTCCTCACACTGCACAAAACTGCCCCTCCCTCGTTTTGCCGTCTCCCTCCAGGTAGGCCCAGGGGGGCCTTCATGCCAAGTCTTACTCACCGTGGGCTGCCTTAACAAACACGACTGGGGGCTTAAACAGAAACTTCTCTCACAGTCCTTGAGCAATCCAAGATCAAGATGCCAGCATGGGCTATTTCTGGTGCGAGCTCGCTCCTGGGCATGTAGACAGCTGCCTGCTGTGTCCTCACGTGGCTAAGGGGGGAGCCAGCTCTCCAGTCTCTCTTACAGGGGCACTAATCCCATCATGAGGGCCCCACCTTCATGAGCTCATCTAAACCTAACTACAGTATTTTGCCCTGAATCATGTGCACTTTTTTGCCCAAATTTGTGAGGGAAAAAGAAGGATGTACATCACACACAGGTAGTACTAATTCCGTGTGTATATAAATGTTTTTAATTCTTTTACTTATGCTTATGAGTTAAAAGTGCAAAAATAAATAATGTTAAAACTCCTTTATAATACAAAAAATAAGTACCTAAACATAAACAAATATAAACTTGAATTTAAAAATTAAAACGAAAGAGTTTTTTCCCCTGCAAGTTTGGGCCCAAAACGTGGATGCACATTATATACATAGAAGCACATTCTACAAGGCAAAATATGGCACTTCCCAAAGGCCCAATCTCCAAATATTGTCACATTGGGGTTAGGGCTTCCATACATGAATGGGGAGGGCACAATTCTGTCTATATACACCTTTCAAATCCATTCAAACTTCGTGCTTCCAATCTGTTGGGTTTGGAAGTCAGTGATGTGCTTATTAGAATGCTACGTAAAATAAGAGCAAATAGGCTGAGAGGGGGCCTGGTGGCTTTCCAACGAACAAAGGGAAAGAGCTTTAGTGGATGGACTTTGCACATCTGTTGTTTCACCCGCCCACTTTTGCTGCTCGCTGCTAAGTTTCAGAAGGATGAGGTTTCACTGTGAGATGTTCTTACTACCATTCAACGTGCAAGTCAGAACAAGGTTATTCTCATTTCTGCAATACACCAAGCTAGGAAACTGGGGATGAGGTGGTGGGGAGAAAAAAAGATAAAAATAAGCTTTCTATTTCTAAATTATATATTAGCAATAACATATGCATTAAAGAATTATCATTGAAACAACTAGGAAATAAGAAGTAGAGATTCTACCTAAATGTTATAGATGTGTAAATGTATAAGAGAAACTTTGAAGAACTTCTGTGACTTTGCAGGTGATAAAACACAGTTTTTACAGTTTTATTGAGATATAATTCACATATAATTCATTCTTTGAAGTGTGTAATAGTTTTTAGTACATTCACAGAATTGTGCAACCATCACCACAGTCAATTTTAGAACAATGTGATCATCCTCAAAAGATAACCCACACACGTTTAGAAGCCCCTCTGCACTTTCCTCCAATCTCTTCCAGGCCTAGGCAACCACTAGTTTTCTGTCTATAGATTTGCCGAGAGACATTTCTTGTAAATGAAATCATACATGGTCTTTTATGACAGCCTCTTTCACTTGCGTAGTATTTTCAAGGCTCATCCATATTTAGCATTTACCAGGACTTCACTTCTTTTTTATTGTTAAGTAATATTGCACTATATGCACATATCACACTTTATCAATTAATCAGTAGACAAGACATCTGCGTTGTTTCCGTTTTGACTAACGCTGCTATAAACATTCATGTGCAAGTTTTTGTGTATAAGTTTTAATTTCTCTTTGGTATATATACCTAAGAGTAGAATTGATGGATCACATGGTAACTCTGTTTAAACGCTGAGGAACTACCAGACTGTTTTCCAAAGCGGCTGGACCATTTTACCTTCCTATCAGCAGTGTGAGGGTTCCAATGCATATACATTATAATAGCTAACACTTGTTATCTTTTTCATTCTTAGTGGGTGTGAAGTGCTGTCTCCTGGTGGTATAATTTTCATTTGCATTTTCCTGAGGGCTAGTAGTGTTGAGCAGCAATTCGAACACCTATTGGCCATTACAACATATATATTCTTTGGAGAAATGTCTCTTTAGAGCCTTTGCCCGTTTTTTAATCGGTTGTCTTTTAACCACAGCGTTGTAAAAGTTCTTTATGTGTTCTGTCTACAAGTCCCTTATTCATATGTGATTGCAAGTATTTTCTCCTATTTGTTGGATTGCCTTTTCCCTTCTGTGACAGTATTCTTTGAAGCACAAAAGTTAATTTTGATTAAGTCCAATTTATGTGTTTTTCTTTTGTTGCTTGTGATTTTGGTATCACAATCTGAGAAATTATTGCCTGACCATAGTCATTAAAAATTCGTTCCTATCTTTTCTTTTAAGAGTTTTATAGTTTTAGCTGTTACATTTAGGTCTTTGAGCCACAGGGTCCAACTTAGGGTCATAATACCAGCATGGGCCAAGTCGCTGTGTCCTACACAACTGGACTGAGAAACAACGGCTTGAACCGGAGTGGGGGAAGGAGGCAGGCCGAAGAAGGGGGGCAAAAATAAATAAAAGTTAAAAAAAAAAAGTACAATTTACAGAAATTAGTAAATTGAGAGAAGAGGGGAAGTGAGAGATAGAAAGTAATGAAAGTGTCCTAGATTTCTTATCTTTCATAATAGGGAGTCAATAGTATTATCTAATGTTAAGAAATCAAGAAATGGTAGTATACATATAGGACAGCAACAGTGGTAATCAATAAAAGCACTATCAACAGAAGTTATTAAAAGCCAGTTGTCTCGGGCATTTTACTTTGCATTTTATGTGCTTCTGTTCAATTTTTCTTTTGGTTTAAAAATATGCATGTATTACTTTAGTCTTCACGCTTGGATTTCAAAACAAATAGGAACTTCAAGATCTAGGGTTACCATTAGACATTTATAAATTTTCTTCCTGGTGACTGGACAGTAGGATAAATCTAATTTCTAGACCTAGCACTTTCTTGACGCTCACATGACTAGCAAATAAGAGAGTAAAACCAAGTCCCTTTGATGGAGAATAGAGAGGAGGAAAAAAAGCTTCTACCTTTTGATCTAAAAACTAGTGATTTTCAAATGGCAGGGAACAAGGCCAAAGAATGAGGCCCAAAAGTATACTTGCCAAGATAGTACAGAAACAAGGTCATTCTAGCCTAACGGCCTCTTTCAGGGCCAACGAGCTTAGTTTAAATGATAATTAATCCATGCATTAAGCTATATACACTTAAGAAATTGTATGACTTGAAGTAAAACCACCTAGAGAAAGTCCACTGTAACATCGGTAACTGACAGGATAGCAGTTACTCCATTTCCACAGGATCCCTGTCATAAAATTCTATTTAACTAAGGCTGCTTCCTGAATTAGAATTAAGCACCCACGCATGCAAATAGACAACTCAAAACAGAAACATTAAGTAACGTGCCCAAATTGCACAGCTTGAATAACATGGCGACAAAACCCTTCAAGAAGGCTGAGATGGCCCTACACCCTCACACACCAGTGTCGCAGGAAGGGAGAGTGTGGCGTCAAGCAGGGCTTCTCAGGGGACTTTCTCCATGCAGAAGAAAATCTTTCTCAGAAAACCTTTCGCTAACCTCCCCCTGCATCTCATATGGCCAGAACTGGGTCAAATGCCCATCAGGATGGGCGCTGGAGAAGACGCAGAGCAGCCCCGGTGCATATCCTGGCAGCTTGGCACACTGCCACTTAAAACCCTGAGGGAGACGGGGGTAGCTAGCACAGAGAGGGAATGGCTACTGGGCAGGAAACCAACAGTGTCGGCCACATCTGTGTTTAATATTTACCTAAATTTAATAACTATTAACTTAACCAAATGAGTTAAAAAATCAAATTAGGAGGTTGGAAAGTAGAAATTATATGTATGAAGAAGGGTGTATATAGCAACTAAGTCATCTTCCATAGTTGGAAACATGATCACTATTGGTTTAAAACTGAGAAATAGCATTAAATCATGCTATTTAGAAATAGCATTAAATACTACAAGAAACAGCTAGGAGTTTAAAGTGGTTTCTATGGGGAGTGGAAATGGCGACGAGAGGGGATGGGGAAAGAGAGTGTTGCTGTTTCTTATTAGCTTAATAATACTATCACTTTCAAACCTTACTTTCACAGGTATAAAAAATACATGTCAAAGAAAAATAAAAGGGTGATTGCATGAATCCTGAAGATATTATGCTAAGCCAAACAAGTCAGTCACCAAAGGACAAATACTGAATATTCCACTTACGTGAGGTACCCAGAGTAGTCAAATTAATAGAGATACAGTAGAATGGTGGTTGCCAGGGGCTGGGAGTGGGTGGGTAATAGGGAGTTAATTGTTTAATGGATATGAAGTTTCAGTTTGGGAAGACGAAAAAAGTCCTGGAGATGGATGGCGGTTGCAAAACAATGTGAATATATTTAATGTCATGGAACTGCACACTTAAAAATGTTAAAATGGCAAATTTTGTTACGTGTATTTTACCACAATAAAAAATAAAATTGATTTCAGACTTCTAGCCTCCAGAAATGTGAGAATAAATTTCCATTGTTTAAAGCCCTCCCAACCCCAATTTTTAAAAAAAGATCAAGAGTGTAAAAAAAAACAAAACCCAAAATAAAACTCATTATAAGAAATTGAAAAAAAGACGACTCCAAAGCATCTGTAAATACATATATTTATGCGTAACAGACTGACACAGCTAAGGCAGCAGAGAGCACAAGGAAGGAAGGTATCCTTCAAACCTAGAAACTGAATTTAAAAAAACACAAAGCACTTGGCAAGTAACCTCAGCGTTCCATTAGGGATTCCTGACAATTCTCCATCGATGCCTCACGTAAGGGCCACCAAGACATCTGAAATAGATTCAAGATGAAGAAGTAGCAAAGCGCTTCTAAAGCACTCAGAAAAGAAATCTGCCTCTTTCCTTCCCTCACCCCCAATAGGAAAAATAAGAAGTGAAACTACAGAAAGGACTTATAAAAACCCTCTAACGCAGTATATCTTCCAGGGAGGCTGTCGGTGGTCAAGCCATGTTCGGTGTGTGCAACCATCAAATAAATCCCTAAAGTGCTAATCAAACCAAGAAAGGGATAATTTTCACATCCACAAAAGGCACACCTGGAGCCTCAGGATCTAAGAACTTAATCTGACTAAATTATTATAGCAAAAGAAAGATATCTGAGGTTTGTGTACAGCCAATCCTACTGTCCTTTGACTAACTCCAAGTCTCAATAACTGGGATCAAAGATTTCTAAGACCTTAAGGTCAAAGGACGGCCCCCTGCCCAACCCCCGAGGACACTGCCATAATAGAACCCACAGCGAGGCTGAAGGGGAAGTTGAGAACTCCGTTCCCACCCAGGAGGCCCAGTGTTAGGAGAGGACTTAGAGAGCATCCGCCTGTCGGAAGCCTGTCATTTCACAGATGAAGACACTAATATCCAGGTCGGCGCTATTGGTGGGGGGAAAGCTCTCAGATTCAAACCTGACTTCCATTCCAATTATTTGCTTTCCTCCCAAGTTCACTAAAAAATAAAACAATGGGTATCTATCAACACCTTTCACTTTTATTTACAGTAAGAAACTTGAACTCTTTATCAACAAAGTTGGTAAGTGGCAAAAGGCTACTAGAGATCACTGGTCTAGGTCACTGTTTTTATCTGTCGCCTATTCGTAATAGTTCTAGGAACTTAACAGACCAGAGAGTAGTTTCATTTCAATGTAAAAGCAGCCCAACTCTTAACATAATGGTCTCTGGTGATGAGATGAGCTCCTCTCTCCGAGGCCCAATTAATTAATTATGACATCTTAAAATGAAGACTTACAAGCCTCTCACACTTTCTGGTAAGTACCTCTCAGACCTAGAGAGCAATGATCTATCTTTACCAGTAAAGAGTTAGCACTCCTGCTATAAACAACAGGTCTATTCTAAAAAAGTTACCATTAAATGAGGTATAACCTTGACACTAAGACCAGACAAAGACAACACAAGAAAAATACAGACTAGTAGCTCTCATGAATGCAGATGCAAAAATCCTCAACCAAAGATTAGCAAACCGAATTCAGCAACATATCATAAGGATTATATATAATGACCAAGTGGGATTTACCCTAGCCATGCGAGGTTGGTTCAACATCCAAAAATCAATTAATATAATACCATCATATCAATAGAGTGACAAACAAAAATCACATAATCATCTCAAGAGATTCAAAAAAGAAAAGAAAGAAAAGGCATTTGACAAAACCTAACACCTTTTCATGAAAAAAACACTCAAACAGAACCTGATAAAGGGCAGCTATGAAAAACCCACAGCCGACATCTTACTCAATGATGTAAGACTGGATGTTTTTCCCCTAATACTGAGAACAAGTCAAGGGTGGCGTTCTCACTGGCTTGCCACCTCTGTTCAACACTGTACTAAAGGTTCTAGCCAGGGAAATTAGGCAAGAAAAAGAAATAAAAGGCACCCAGATTGATAAGGAAGATGTAAAACTGTCTCTGCTCAGAGATGATGTGACCTTATATACAGAAAATCCCAAGGAATCTACAAGAATTGAACTGTATTCTCTAACTTATCCTTGTTTGTTAATGTTTTTACTTTCCAAAACTACTCAATAAAATGAACAGTTTCTGTTTGTCAGGGCATTTGTCCTAGAGATTTGAAAGATAATTTATTTAGATGTAAACACTCATAGATTTCTGAACTTTTGGCTTGAGGCTGTGGCCAGAGGACAGGTAAAGGGGGCCTTTAAAACTAGCCACATAGCGGGTGGATAGCTGCTGGGTGGGAAGGAGCACACAGGTTCTAAAGAGCTTTCACGAACCTAAGTTCCATGATGAATAAATTCGAAAATGGTAACCTAGGCCTTCCCTATTCGATAAGTTGAATGACTGCAAGTCTCAACTGACTTTTGTCCTATTATAAATGGAGGAGCAAAAATCTTTTAAACATTAATATGTTCAAATTAATTACCTGGGAGTGAAGACAATGTCCTGCCGCTCATCAACAAACTATTCTGCTCAGGCTCTTTCTCTGCAGCCAGAGGAACTAGCTTCCGCCACATTAACTTTTTTTTTTTTTTTTTTAAAGATTTTATTGGGGAAGGGGAACAGGACTTTATTGGGGAACATCGTGTACTTCCAGGACTTTTTTCCAAGTCAAGTTGTTGTCCTTTCAATCTTAGTTGTGGAGGGCGCAGCTCAGCTCCAGGTCCAGCTGCCGTTGCTAGTTGCAGGGGGCAGAGACCACCATCCCTTGCAGGAGTCAAACCGGCAACCTTGTAGTTGAGAGCCCACTGACCCATGTGGGAATCCAACCGGCAGCCTTCGGAGTTAGGAGCATGGAGCTCTAACCACCTGAGCCACCGGGCTGGCCCCCACATTAACTTTTTATCTGTCTGATCTGCAAACCTTTACACTTGCAAGTAATCAAGCCAACAGTGTCTGCAAACCATGCAAAACCCCTCTTATAAAATTGTCTCTAAGACTCCAGTCCTCAAACAGTCTTTGCTGAATCACCCTGGGAGCGCCAGTTTACAGATTCGTCACTTTTCCTTCTTCCTCTTTTATACACCAGGCCGCAGGAGGCGGAAGGGAACTGTGCGCAGGTCTCTCCTGCATGTGCTGCTCTAGCACCTTGGTAAAGTTGTGTGTCCTCCTGAGACTGCGCCTGATTCAGGGCTGGCAGAGGCACCCCCTTCCACATAAAGCACTGCCAGATGCCTTGAGGATGAGGACTGCTGCCTTTCCCAGACTCAGAATTCAGTCTCTCATCAGCAAAAAAGTACCCAACAAAAAAAATGAAGTACATCTTCTTTAATAAATACATCGGCAGCTGATGAGTCTGAGACTAAACCTGAATCTCCCATGGAATGACAGACAAATGTGAATTTATGTCACTCGAAGTAAATGCCAGATCCTCCTAACACAAGGCGAATGAACCCCTTTCATTATGTTTTTCACGCACTTCTCGCATGCAACAATGAAGTTTTTTGGTTAATAACTGAAGCTAGAGAACCAAATAGTACATTTGTTGGTTCAGAAGTTTTTGGCCTAGAATAAACTCAGTCCAAGGTCATCAAACTAGAAATTTTATGACAGTCAGAAACTGGCCTTCTTTCCCAATATCTACACACAGAGCTCTATTAGTTCTCCCAAGAAAGAAACCAGATCAAAACACAGGGAACCCCCCCCAACCCACCCAATACTCTTATTAATAACCCAAGCGGATTCTTTTCCCTACTTCCTGCCTTCTCCTTTATTTCCAGACCCTTCCAATGGCCTTCAGGTAATTCTGCCCCAGTGAACCAATCACAGCAACTCTCCAGCTGGCAAGGAGAAAGCAAACACATGAATAAGATTTCAGATCATCATAGTTAGTTCCCCTCTGGTGCTCTTGTTATAGCAACAGCATACTTTTCCACAGCTGATGAGGCTGTTACACAGGAAAAGAAAGGCTAAAAGAGGTCTCTATGTCTTTGCTCATTCCCCAGAGCACAACTCTCCCAGAAGGAGACAGCAGCAAGAATCAAGTTAGCTAGCATTCATTCCAAAGGTAGAAACATCTCTTTAAATGTCGGCAAACTTCCTTCCCCAGTAAAATAAGCATCTTAAGATAGTGGAGGAAAAAACTGAACTAGGGATAGGACACCAAACCAGAGGTTAGCCACTGCCATTATATAGCACCATAACACTAACAAGTTACTTAATTTCTCTGAGCCTGTTTCTCTCAGCTAACCAAAGTGTTATGAAAGTGAATCTAGTAACTTTACCTTCCATTGAGACTAGAAGTAGCTTCTCAAAGGAAGAACCAACACAAAATCCAAGGGCTTTTTTTTTTTTTGCCTTGAATTTATTCAACAAAATTTTCCTCTTCCCTAATAATGAGAAAAGCAGTAAGAGAAATCCAAGAGATTACAGCAAGTGTTTTCACCCCCCCCCCCCACTTTGAGAAATCTTTTCAAGGGTAGGCTGTATCCTCTGATCCCCAATAAATAAAGGACTCAAGGGGGGGAGTGGGGCGGTCTTAAGTTCACTATGTTGTGAATGTCCCTGCCCAGTCTGATCATTTAGGGCATTTGGGACATCTACTGTTATTCCTGAATGCTCTGACATGTGTATGACCCTCCAGAAATTTGAGACAGGAAATGCTAATCCCCTTCCTTCCCAGTAAATAGAGATTTCCAATACAAGCCTACCGACTCTCATTTGTTTGAATGTTTACAAGTCTGAAATATGTAAGTTAGCACTTGACTCTACAACACAAGTTTTTTGTTCTAGAATTAAAAATCTTATCCATCCCCAATACCCATCAAGAGTTTAAGACCATTCAGAGGAAGGACTGCATTTCCTATTTTTGTCTGTGGTCTCATTTTGTGAGAAGTACTGCACCGGTCCCACAAAACTCACTCAAGATACCTAAGCACATTAATTCAGATACCTGGAGACCAAATTAACAACCAACTATCTTACCCTGGTTCCAGGAAAATTACATGGGGGAGAGAAAGGAATGTAACAAGAGACATGAACAAACCAGGAGGGCAGAAAATTTCCAAAGGGGAAATAATAAATCACTAAGTATGGAACTTCTAAACAGCAGTTAATTGCTATAAAATAGTTATTAAATCCAATCACAATAGTGCTGTATCTTCTAAACACAATATGTAAATAAGTCTTCCTGTTAAAATTCAAAGATCGCAATGTGCTCTACCAATACAGGCTTAATATAATAGATGAGCTAAGATGACAAGTATTTAAATCTGAAACAACAAAAAACTGTGTGTAGAAACTATCTGCAGACAGGTTTAGTGATATTTGAGAAAGCAGTGGTAAGTGTGTGTGTTGGGAGGAAGGGTAAATGAGTCAATATTTCTGGCAATCTTTCCAAGCATTTTAGGAACTAATCCAGACTATGAGACAGGCTTCTATCCTTAAAGCAATGCTTAAAGACTATGCCCGTATTTTAAAAGCATGATAGGGGCGGACAGGTGGCTCAGTTGGTTGGAGCGCCTGCTCTCAACCACAAGGTTGTCGGTTGGACTCCCGCAAGGGATAGTGGGCTGTGCCCCCTGCAATTAACAATGGCAACTGGACCTGCAGCTGAGCTGCGCCCTCAAGTAAGATTGAAAGGACAACAACTTGACTTGAAAAAGTCCCGGAACTACACACTGTTCCCCAATAAAGCCCTGTTCCCTTTCCCCAATAAAATCTTTAAAAAAATAAAATAAAAGTGCCCCGCTGTGCCTCTTCCCTCAGGGGAATAATGATTAATATATAACTAAAAGTTTAGTTATTTCCCCAAATAAATAATAGTTGAGTTCTGTTGTTACTATGACATATGTTCTGAATTGCTGGAAGCACCGGCATTTACTGACCCATCCCACAAAGAATTCTGGAAGTTATCAAGTCCTTTCCATCAGCTCGGAGAACAATGTCCATTTCTTAAAAGCTGTCAGTCCAAGACAACTCTTCGTAAAGCAGATTCTGGCCTACCAAAATCTTCCATGATTAAGCCGCAAGGTGTCTCAGCATGCTCAGGGGCTGGCCTTGAACAGATCAGGTCAGAAGGGAGGTTCCTCCAATGATATAAGCCACCTCACTAAAAAACTGCATTGTTCTGCAAAGTTAAACCTTCCTTAAAACCAGCTCTCCAGGCGTCTTATGAACTTCTCCTGCCGGGTCATTTTAAAGTCTTCCAAGCCAACAACCTCTCCCCTAGAGTTGGCCTGGCTGGATTCCTCTGTAGAACTCTCTCCTAGATTTTTATCCCTTGTTGGCAAGGAGGTCTTCTTACTCTAAGGTCCCTTGTTATTGTGAAACCGATTCAAGGATCGCCCAGACCTAACTGCAAGGGATTGGTTGGAGAACAACTGGTGAGTTCAGCCCACAGGAACGAAGCTAGTAATCTAGTAGGTTGCAGCGGCTGCCAGCCCTGTCCCAACCCTCTAGCAACAGGCCACCACATCCCCAAAAGAAGGCAACGTTCCAAAGTTAAAAATGAAGAACGATTCCCTTCAATATGGTCCCTCAAGATCGCTTTCCAGTCTCCTCCCTTTGGAGAACAGCCCAGTCAGGGAAACACAACCTTTGAGCTCCCTTTTCCCGTGACCAATCCAACGGCTTCACCCCTAGCCCAGTGTTCTTCCTTGTAAACAGTCCCTGGCCCTTCTGTGAAAAGCGCTGCCCAGGAAGCTCCTTGTGCACTGCCCCTTCCTTAGGATCAATCATCCTACGGGCCAGGGTGCCCTCCTTGACAGCGGCCTCTTCAATCTACCGTGTTTCCCAGAAAATAAGACCTCACCGGAAAATAAGCCCTAGCACGATTTTTCAGGATGACATCTCCTGAACATAAGCCCTAATGTGACTTTTGGAGCAAACTTTAATATAAGACCCGGTCTTATTTTTGGGGAAACACGGTATCTCCAAACACGTCGCTGCCAAAACCCTACCCTTAAGGCTGCCAACGCTCTACCACTCCCACCTCCTTTCCCTCCGCTATTACTTGAGCATTACTCGTATCACTCTCTCCTCCACCCTGGGGACTCCCCCCACCCATGGGGCCTTGTCCAGCAAAGTAAACAATGCTGTCAAAGCAGGATAACGCCAGGCGAGGCTTCCAAACTCCGCATTCCAGCCTCCTCCTTGTGTTCTAAAAGCAGCGACACAAGTCATCGCGGCGTCCCAGGAGCGAAGTAGTCTCAACTTCCATTCTGAAAAGGCCCGGGAGACAGCTCGGAGAGTCAAGCATGCATATGCACGGATGCCCAATACACAAGAAGCGGAGGTAATGCAGAGCGAGCTCAAGGACAAGTGTAGACGAATCTGCCCGAGAGGAGGCGAAGGGGAAGAAACTAGGTCGAGTGCGTAAACCTGCCACGAGGAGGGAACAGGGCTTTTCTTTCCCCCGCGACACGAGAGCCACGTTTTCAGAGTGGGCGCGCGCTGAATCGAGTGCGGGCAAGAGAGAATGCGAAGTTCAGATTCCCGACAGCAGTCCCAGGGGGGCTTCGGTGGAGCCCGGCGGGTTGGGGTGTGTGTGAGTGTGTATGCGGGGGGGGGGAGGGGGGCCAAGCAGCCGGCGTGGACACGCCCTGAGTTAAAGGGCCGCGTCGGGAGACTGGGGGAACCCGGCGGAGGAAGCAGGCTGCAGGCTCCGGGCCCGGGGCCGCGGCGGGCACTCACCTCCCGGCGTGGTGGAGAAGAGCGTCCCCCCCGGTGTGGTGCAGTAGTCATGAGGTAGCTGCGCGGCGTCGCTGATGGGTACGGTGCGGGTGGGGATGGCGCGGCTCTGGCTGGGCTGGTGGCCGCTGCCGGCGGACGAGGACATGGCTCTGGGCGCGGGCTCTCTGGCTTTGTCCAGCGGGCGGGCGAGCGGGCGGGCGGCGGCGGCGGCGGGGCGACGGCAGCTGGGGGCTCGGGCAGCTCCGGCTCCTCTGGCGGTCGGAAGGGCGGACGGGGACGGGCGCGCTCCACTCGCTCCTCGCTCGCTTCCTCTCGCTCCCTCGTCCCGCTCCGCTCCCGCCGCCGCCCTCTTAGCCGCCGCCGCCGCCGCCGCCCGATCCTCCGGCCTCCGCCCGCAGCCTCAGCAGCAGCAGCAGCAGCAGCGGCAGCAGCGGCGACGACGACGACCGGAAGCGGGCGAAGGCGGGAGCCAGAGCAGTTCGGAAGCTGGTCGACCGGAAGTGACGTAAGTGGGCGGGGTCGAGCGGCGAGGGGTGGGGCCGCGGACGGGGAGGGGTTTCACTCCAGCGCGCCGGACGCCCATTGCAGGGCGAGGCGAGAAGTGTTGGTGAGCGGAGGTAGGCGCTGAAAAACTTTGGGTTTTTTTATTTGTAAGTGTCAGTCAACCCTGCAATACTACACTACTGACTTCTGCTTCCCAGTCATCTAAACAAAAGCGTAGATTTCATTGTTCAATATTAAATTTAGGCAATGCATGCATGATGTATTAAAAAACAAACCAGAGCAGAAAGGTGTACGGTGCCACCGGCCCAGTTTTCCAATTCCTCTTTCCAGGGGGAACCACAGGTACCAGTTTATTGTGTATCTTTCTAGAGACAGTCCCTAGATACACACATAATGCAATATGTAAACATCAAGAAAAGGAAGAGATTAATAGCTACTCGCGTCACAAAGATGAGGATTGAGTTAGAGATAAAAAAACAAAAAAACTGGAGCACAGTGGAAGGTTACGCCCATGAGGCACCTGAAAAATTTAGATCTGGAACCCTATTTTTTTCTCCACGGGTTCTCAAACTTTTGGTCTCAATGTGTACATTCTTAAAAATTGTTGAGCATCACAAAGAGCTTTTGTTTGTGTGGATTGTATCTATTGATAATTACTGTATTACATGTTAACATGCTTTTATTTTTAAATTTATATTTTCCAAAAAAGAATTAGTGAGGATAGTGGCGTCGTTTTACATTTTTGCAAACTTTTTTTTCTATTCATATGACCTTTTGTTTTCATCATTATCAACTACTATTTATTCGAAGCTGAACTGCTGTGCGGTGAGCAAGCAGTATAAATAAGGAGTCAGGAGTTTGGGAATCATTGATTAACATTGTACACCAGGTATGTTACCATGCAAAAATACAGGAACAGAGTATTGGTGTTGCCATGACAGCCTTTGTGGATTTAAAGCAATATTTAATCACAAGTCCATCAGGAAACAGGTCATCTGTTTACTTCCCTTTACACCATGCCCATAAGCCCTGTATTCATGCAGAGTTAAGTGTGTGCTTAGAAGTTGTAAGGAGACAGTCTAGTAGTATATTTGGGAGAGAAAATAATGGTTAAGTACATGCCAAGCTTTAGCTCAGCCATTTGAGCAAGTGACTTATCCTCTCTGAGCCGCAGTTTCTGTTTCTATGAAGTGGAATGGTAGTATCTACCTTCAGGTTGTTGTGAGGATTAAATAAGAAAATGCATGTAATGCACTTGGGCACAAAGCATAGTACACAACAAATGCTCCGTAAATACTAGGTCTAACAATATAACCAATTACCACTAGAAAGAGTTTAAACCTGTTCTTATTTGACTTCTCTCTCCTAATCAAGGTCCAACAAGTTCAACTGTGAATATCAGAAAAGAAAATGTTCCTGTCCACAGCTTTGTTAAGCTTATATTCACCTGGATGTTGTAAAAAATGACTCATTCAAGAGATATAGGGATATTTGGCTTCTAGTTTGTGGGAGAGCTTTTCCTTCTTCCCCTCTTCCCCTGCCCCACATCAGCCCAACAGTCAGTCCCCAGATCCAGAGATGGAGAGCCTGGGGCAAGGTCAGACTAACACATTGCAACTCCATCTTGCTCAACAGGTAACTCTTACAGCAATCCTTAGAGGAAGAAGGTACAGGGTCTCTTCATATTTCTGTGACAAGATCCATAGCTGCAAAATAGTCCCTGGAATAAGTAAATAGAGCCCATAGCTGTGTGACAGGTGGCAACACTTTCAGATCTGATTCCCGGCACATTTTGGTGTGTAAATACCGTGACAGTGAAAAGGCATGCCACTTTACACTACTGTAGCCCTCTCACTAAAGTAAAGCCTGGGGCAGTAAGATATGGATGGCATGGCTTTAAAACTCAGTAGCATCACTGTGGTGCAATAGGTTAGCATATTTGGCTGTGAACGGAAAGGTTTGTGGTTTGAGCCTACCCAGGAATGGACTTGTCTCCAGCCAATTCCTTCGTGATGAAAATATTCCAGCATTTGATGTGATGGCTGCACAACATTGTGAATGTACTAAATGCCACTGAATTATACATGTTAAAATGGTGAATTTTATGTTAAATGTATTTTACTACAATAAAAACCAAACCCCACCAAATGCAGTGGAGGATGCATTTTCCCAACCCTGCGTTATTACTGTTTTCTTTCCTGACATGTATATACCTACCGTGTATATCTGAATATCTGATATCTAATATCTGAATGCCTGTATGTACATCAGCTTTTTAAAAAATCTGTGGTCTGGGTGTTCCGCTCTGTAGCAGTTTGGCATCACCCAAGAATATGTGACTCATCCGCATCCCTGTTTTGGATTGGATTAAGTATTGTATGAACTACACAAGCACATAAACTCCCTTGCAAGACTCTTTGGCCCTAGCACATATTTGCCTAGTACAGAAAATTCTCCCATGCAGAGGGCAGGCTGAGAATGATGTGTGTCTGCCCTTTCCAAAGGCACTCTATGGCTTTCTTAATAAATGGGAAACGGGAGAGAAAAGGTCTGTAAGAGTACAGTTGAGATTCTTCTCTTAGCCAGCGCAACTTCTTAGCACAGGACTCAGGACTCTGTTCTTCTGGACAAAGCCAACATTGTTTTTGTGTAAAGCAAAGATCATGAAAGGTGGCAGGTTTTTAAGACCTACTTGAGCACAGAGTACAAAAGAGAAAGGGGGAGTTGGGAAAGATTCACAAAAGAGACAACACCTGCCGGGAAGTCCTTGAGGCAGAAGGTGGTAAATACCTCCCAAGGAAAGGCGTCAGCAAAGCCAAGGAATCTTCATACTGGTCAAGACTGGCCTTGGTGAGCCAGGAAGGGTGACACTGTGGAGGAAAAGGCTCCCTGGGCAAGTTTTTTTCCTTACTCCAGCCAGCAGATTTCAGCTGCTCTTGCTATACCCTGTCTTTCCAGAAATATGAAGGTTTGTGAAAGATAAACAAGCCTATGATGGCATCTGTGACAAGGTATCAGGGAGAAGAGGGCCATGAAAAAGATATAGGTGGAATGGAAGAGAGGCGTGGACAATGGCTGCTCAGCTGGGATCACGTTGCTCAGGTTCTGCGTGTAGCCCAAAGTCCATCCCATGTCTCCGCTCTGAATCTTGCCCATGAAATGAATATTCTTCCAGGTATATTCCAGGAAGTGTGAAGTGATAGCCCCTCTAAAGGGTAGAGATAATGTAGGTTCTGGAAAAGTAGTTTTCACTCAGGTTCTTCTTCACTTTACCAAAATGTATCTCTAGGTCTTCCCCAGGCCAAGAACAGGCTTTTCTACCATGTCAATCACCTTTTCCTCAGAGGGGGGTTCCTCTGATGTAAGTTTTTAAAACTTCATCACATAGTTATAAGCTGAAAATGCCCCCAAATGCCCTTGGAGTGGTGGCAAGAAAATCCTATTGCAGAACAGTGGAAATAAGGGCAGTAACTGATGTTGAAGATTTTTTTTTTCCCCAAGTCAAGTTGTTGTCCTTTCAGTCTTAGTTGTGGAGGGCGCAGCTCAGCTCCAGGTCCAGTTGCCGTTGCTAGTTGCAGGTGGCGCAGCCCCCCATCCCTTGCAGGAGTTGAGGAATTGAACTGGCAACCTTGGGGTTGAGAGCCCACTGGCCCATGTGGGAATCGAACCAGCAGCTTTCGGAGTTAGGAGCACGGAGCTCTAACCGCCTGAGCCACTGGGCCGGCCCGGTGTTGAAGAATTTAAAGACGCTTTGCTGCCATCATTGAAAGCTCTCAATACCCTGGATTTGCAGCTGATAGAATGGAAGAATTGTCTCAAATGTCCTGGTGCAAGGGCTGTCTTGAAGGCCACTTACATGCATTACCCTGTTGTATCCATGGTTAAAACGCGGGTGCCTGAGGGTTCTGTTTGTACCCAGAATGTCCTTGGCTGGTTTCTGCAATAGTGCTTGATCCTTCCCATAACACAAGAAGCTGCGTGTATACACTGTAGTCCTTGCCATGCAGACAAAAGTACGGAGCATTCCATGTAGACTCAATAGTCTGATTTGGGGGCACAAAAGTGGTTCGCAGAGAGTCTCCCTCAAGGTCGAAAGCTCCGTAAGTTTCCTGACGCTCACTTTCATTTGGCATCAGGTTGAGCCACCTCAATTTCTTAGTGAATTTTCCCAGCAGATAGTTGATAGTAATCCAGCCATCAGCACCTTCCTCTTTACCAGTGATAATTCTGGCACCCTGGAAGTTAAAGGGGCAGTTGCTGAGGCTCCGTGTCACCACAACCAGGACCTTGTCTGCCAACCATTCATTTTCTTTTTTTTTATACAGTTTATTCTTTTTTAGTTTGTTTGTTTTGTTTTTTAAAGATTTTATTGGGGAAGGGGAACAGGACTTTATTGGGAAACAGTGTGTACTTCCAGGACTTTTTCCAAGTCAAGTTGTTGTCCTTTCAAGTGTCCTTTCAGTCTTAGTTGTAGAGGGCGCAGCTCAGCTCCAGGTCCTGAGTTGCCGTTGTTAGTTGCAGCCCACCATCCCTTGCGGGAGTCGAGGAATCGAACCGGCAACCCAGTGGTTGAGAGCCCACTGGCCCATGTGGGAATTGAACCGGCAGCCTTCGGAGTTAGGAGCATGGAGCGCCAACCGCCTGAGCCACCGGGCTGGCCCATTTTCTAAGTATGCTGAGCAACCACATACCTGCGTGGTTCCCCGGTAAACAGGTGTCTCTTGGTGCTGGGGCTTTGGAATCACTTCTCTGGCTCTTTCCATGCATGCAGTCAGATAAATGCCTATTTCATGTATTTTTTTAATCATATTTTGAGATTCCAGGACCTTATACCTTGCACTGTTCTATCTGACTCACCTCCCCTGTGTCATTCTCCTTTTCTGTTGGCCACTTAGAGATGTACAAAGTCGTATGAGAAGAGCCTGCATCCAGTGTTTTCTGGCAGTGGTTTGTGCTGGGTCAGCCCCACAGCTGTCAAAACAATCACAGCCGTGATAGAAGAGAAGCCAAGGATAATCAGGATATTTCTGGAACAAAATCTCTTCAGTTCAGAATCCTTTTACATCTTCCATAATTGGTAGCTTTTGTTTTCTTCCTCTCTGCTCCTTTTTATTTTTATTTTTCCAGCCTCTGCTTGCAGTGGTCGGTCTCAGTGAGAGAGGTACGCGAGGAACAAAGAGGTAACAGACCCTCAGGATTGTGGGAGGGGGTAAATTAGCCGGCCTGTTTAGGAAGGAACCTCCCTATGTCTTTTTCATTGACTGGAAATGACAGATTGGCTGAGGAGTCCAACTTCTCATTTCCCTAACGCTACCAGAAGGCTTCTTAAGGTTGTAACGTTTGGTATTCTTGAAGCAACATATGTTGAACTATCTATATTTTTGCTAACATTTAAATTTCTGCTTAGAAGACAGCTGGAGCCTCACACCTGTTTCTTCATTCAATTGTTGTGGTGTTTTGATTGAAATATATGAAGAAAACCCAGATTCACACAGGTATGTAGTTGAACAAGAAAGAACCTCACAGGTCCCTGGACAGGGTCTCAGGGACCCCCAGAGATCCTCAAACCACACTTTGGAATCGGAAAGATGATCCTGGGTACTGTCAACATAGCAACCATCATTCCCATTTTGCAAATGAGGAAATAAATTGAGGCGTGATCAAAGGTGTGATAAAAAATATGGTGAATGTTTAAATTAGAAAAATTTGCTACCGTAAAAGACACATTGCCATCCCCCTGAAAATATTCCCCCTCACTTAGAACACACTTATCCCATCGTTCTTGCCACTTTCTGAAGCAGTTCTGGAAGTCCTCTTTCGTGAGTGTCTTTAGTTGCACTTTCGTGGCTGCCTTGATGTCCTGAATCAATTGAGAACGTTTTCCTTTCATGGTCATTTGACTTTGGGGAAGAGCCTGAAGCCGCACCGTGCCAGATCCAGTGAGTAAAGTGGATGAGGACACACTGTAATGTTTTTATTTGACAGAAATTACCGTACCAGTAGCGATGTGTGACACAGAGCATTGTCATGATGGAGGATGAAATAGACACGAAAGAGGACTTCCAGAACTGCTTCAGAAAGTGGCAAGAACGATGGGATAAGTGTGTTTGAAGTGAGGGGGAGTATTTTGAGGGGGATTAATGGCAATGTGTCGTTTACTATAATAAATTTCTTTTTATTTAAACATTCACTGTATCTTTTGATCACACCAATTAAAACAGCTACTACTTCAATACTACTCGGAGAGCCAAACTAGCCATGTTATTGGAGGGTTGGAACTTTTAGTCCCACCTGACCTTTGGGGAGGAGAAAGGGGCTAGAGATTGAGTTTATTCACCAATGGCCAATGACTTAATCGATCATGCCTTTATAATGAAGCCTCAATAAAAACTCAAAAGGACTGGGGTGGGGGGTGCGGGGCTTGGAGCGCTTCCAGGTTGGTAAACGTGGAGATTTGGGGAGAGTGGCACACCCAGAGAGAACATGAAAGCTCCGTACCCTTTCCCCATATCTTCTCCTATGCATCTCTTCCATCTGGCGTTTCCGAAGTTACATCCTTTTATAATAAACTATTAATCTAGTAAATAGAACATTTTTTGAGTTCTGTGAATTGCTCTAGCAAATTAAACCCAAAGAGGGGGTCGTTGGAACCTCCAATCTATAGCGAGTCAATCAGAAGCACAGGTGACAACTTGGGCTTGTGATGGGTGTCTGAAGTGGTGGTGGGGGGTTAGTCTTGTTGGACTGAGCCCTTCACCTGTAGGACGTGACACTGTCTCCAGGTAGTTACTGTCAGAACTGAGTTGAATAGTAGGACACCCAGCTGGTGTTGAAGACTTGCTTGGTGGTGAGGAAAACACCCACACATTGGAATTGGGAGCAGAATCTGATCTCTGAATGAGGTAATCTAGATCGTTGGGGATTGGGAAGCTGCTGATGCAGGCGTGACCCCATAGATACAGTACGTCTAGATCCATACCTGATGGATTGCAACGACTGAACATGTAAAATATACGACGTTTGGGCAGCCCTTTCTTGGAACTTGTAACATTTATTAGTGTAACCTGAGTTTTAGAAAGTGGAAGTGGCTTAGCTGTCCTCAACCCAGGTGCGCCCTTCCTACGGTCTGTTATTCCCCTATTTACCCACCTAGGCTTCCCAAAGCTCATTTCTTCTAACTCCCCTGTACTCACCAGGCACTTTCTTCCCTCTGGTTCCGTCTTCCTCAGGGGCAGAGGGAGACTGTTCCCCACCCTCTATAATGGGGCCACCCACACTAGACCTGTGTCATCATAAGGATAATCGCGCCTTTCCTTGGATAGCACTTTTCCACCTTACAAAGCACCTTCAGACCATTATCTCACTTACGCCGAGCCACTGCCCTGTGATGGAGGCAAGCTGCTTATTATTCTTATCTATATTTTACAGATAAAGAAACTGAGGCTCAAAGAGGTTACGAGTTCTCTGAGGTCGTACAGCCAGGACCCATGGAACTGGGTCCAGTGCGCAAGCTTTTGGCCGGCCATCCTCTCCACTTTCCCCTGCACCTGCTGGCCTCCTGCATGAGAAGAAGGCACGGTGCCCGATGGGTGCCCACTCTTTATCGCCACATCTGCTGAACACATTGGGGGATGAGCAACATCCGTTTCCTGAGCTCCTGAAACATGAGAAGCAGAATATGTTCAAAAGGTAGTGATAATTATAGAGAACGCTAATGGGCTTCTCAGCTGAGTCAGATGCTGCACTGGGCCTTCGAGAGATCTTGTCTCTAATACTTCCAACTGCCATGAAAGGGTCGGTATTATTATGCCATTTACAGAGGAGGAAGCAGCCTCAGAGAAACTAGCTTCCCCAAGGGCACCTGCTGTATCTCTAGAATTTCTCTAGCTTCTCACTGTGGTTGGGAACAACCCACTGTGCACAGACTTTTGCATCAGACGTGTCTCGGTTCAAATGCAGGCGCTCCCACCTGCCTACTGTATGACCATGAGCTCTGAACCTGTCCTGTCGTCTGAAAAATAAGAGGAGGAACCTCTCATTCACAGAGTGCTCTTCTGAGCACTAAATGTCAGGCCTGGCCAAGGTCTGGCTGACGGGAATGGTGGTTAGGCACCAATCCGATCCAAGAAGGTGCCAGGGGCCACGCGGCTGGGAGAAGAGGGACAGGCAGGAAAACAGCATATATGCCAGAGGGGATTGTGCTTCAGTCTCAGTATTTCCTCCTTTGGAAGTTTTGTCAGCTGATGCCAACAAGTGTCTGTAGTTGTAGATTTCAGAAAATGAGGTACGGTTTCTTCAAAGTTCCTTAGGCATAATAAAGTCCTCCACTGCAGCCATTTTATTATCTGCTTGTTTACTTAGTTCCTTAGTTCCTGTCTTTCTCTCTCTCCATCCCAATATTTAGTTGACGATTCTTTGTGGGTACAACCCTCCCTCTATTACCCTTGGCCTGCCAGGTGAAAATGGGCAGTACACTTAATGCCACACTGTATCAGGTGGTATGTGCTAGTTTTGATAGCGTGAACTCTAGCCAGAAGAGCACTTTTGAAATGAAAATGCACTGTCATCCAAACAGTGAATGGTATACTGTGCCAGCCACAGCCCAGAGGCAAAGCACATGGTATACAGCACCTGGGAGCCAAGAGTGGGTGCTCACCAAGTTGAGGCAGGAGGCATTCTGCCCTGGGGAGCTTATGCCCTGCCCTCTCCTGGGTGGAGCTGAGGGTTTTCAACAGGAATACTTTTATGATGACTGGATGGGCCCTGTTGGGTTCAGGGTGGAAGATTCTAACTCAATTCCTGGAGATCTGATTCTCCATGCAGGCTCTGGATAACTTACATGGCTTCCATCTCCCCATCAACTAATTCATTCAGAAATATCAACTCAGCTCCTGGTATGGCCCTGGCTCTAGATTAAGGGGGGAACAAGGGGAGACCTCATGAAACTTCCCCCTAGCCATGGGATTCACCTGCCTTGGTGACAACTCCTTACGTATAGTTCTTTGGCTGGATAAGGATGGGGTTATCCATCCATCCACACTAAAGTATGCTCAGAATCCCTGGGGTAGCAATGGCTGGTGGTGTGTATTGGATTGTATCACCGCTCTGTCTTCCATGGCTTCCCATTACTCTTGGAATCTTGAATAAGACCCTCCCTGGTCTGGATTCATCTTCCACCTTTCTTCCTCTCACCTGCTGTGCTCCTTTTCATCAAATGGACCATGTCCCCTGCTGTCACAGGGCGTTTGCACATGCTGGGCCCTTTGCCTGGTTGTTCTCTGTGGTGACCAGACATTTAGGTGAGCCCATGATCCTCACCTCCTTGTATTCACACCTTTGAGTGTGGGTGGGACCTGGGAGTTGCTTCTGTACAATAGAATATGGCAAAGGTGATGGGATGTCACTCCTGTGATTACGTTATATAAAACCCCATCTTGCCAACAGACTCACTGGAGTCCCTCCCTCCCTCTCTCCCTCCCTCCCTCCCTCCCTCCCTCCCTCCCTCCCTCCCTCCCTCCCTCCCTTCCTCCCTCCCTCCCTCTTCCTGGTTTTGAAAAGCAAGCTTTCATGAGTTCTGCAAGTCACAAGGAAATGAATTCTGCCAAGAACCTGAGAGCCTGGAAATGGATCCTTCCCCAGCACCCCAGTCAGGCCTCCAAGTGACGGTGCAGCCCTGGCTCATACCTTGACTGCAGCCATGCAGGGCACCAGCTAAGCCGTGTCTGGACTCCTGACCCACAGAGATTGTGAGATAGCAAATGTATTGTTTTAAGTCACTAAGTTGTTTTTTTATAAGTTGTGTAAATTTGTCACTGTTTTCTACAAGCAGCATAGAAACCGACTATATTTTCCCATCTCCGCCTAGCTGACTCCTCCTCATCCCTTGTCAGTCCCGTCCCACTCAGACAAATGTTCTCAGGGCAGCCTTCCCGACCTGCTCTGCCAAGGCCGGAGCTTCTTGTTAGAAGCTCTCCCGCCATCGTGTGCCTCACGTCGACGTGATCTGTACAGTTAAAATTTCTGTGTGATTATTTAATGACTGTCTGCCCCTTCGTTAGACTGCTAAGTGCCATGCAAGCAGCCTGTCATGTTCTCTGCTTCTCCCCGGGGACCAGCACCGTGCCTGGCCCGGGTAGGGGCTCAGTAAGTGCTGAATAAACAAATGACTGGTAGGACATTCAGGGTCAAGGGTACAGAGATTAACGGGGGCTGGATTGGTCGTTGGTGAGAGGCTAACATGACTTGGGGAAGAATGGGTATGGTAGTCCTAAAGACTCACGTTTATTGGGACATACCTGGAGAACTGAAGCTAAAAGGGTATTCTGGGGGCATCCTTGATGGGAATCCTATATGTCCGTACGATAGTCACGCTGGGCCATCCCAGGGCTTGGCATGAATGTGTTTCTCTTGCAAGCTCGACTCCTTGCTCCTTCCAGAAGAATGGCTTATATTTTGATCACCAAGCAACTCTCTTAACAATGTCCTCCCTGTGAGCTTCTACCTTCCTAGTCAGAGGAGGGAAAATGTGGGGAGCAAGAGAGGGGTGTGGGAAGTTGGGGAGAGCTCCAGCTTAGCAGTTTCAGTAAGGCCCACAAAATGCCAAATAGCTTGCCCCAGTAAGCGATAGAAAGGTGAGTATGTGGGTGCTTGGTACTGAATTGTATCTCACCCCCCAAACTCAAGTGTTAAAGGCCTAACCCCCAATGTGACTTACGTGGAGACGCGTCCTACACGGAGGTAATGAAGGTTAAACGAGGTCATAAGGGTGAGGCCCTGATCCGATAGAGCTGGTGCCTTCGTAAGAAGAGGAGGAGATACCAGAGCTCTCTCTGCACCACGTGGGGACACAGTGAAAAGGTGGCCGTCTGCAAGCAGGAGGAGCGACCTCGCCAGAGAGCAAATTGCCAGCATCTTCATCTTTAACTTCCTAGACTCCAGAACGGTGAGCAAATAAGTTTCTGTTGTTTAAGCCCCTCAGCCTACGGTATTTTGCTATGGCTGCCCGAGTAGATTTAGACATGGGCTTATCCAGAAGGCTCCATTTTATGCTACAAAAACAAGGTTGGGGGGTTTCAGAGTTTAATCCTGTGTTGTCCTGTGTCTCCAACTGGACTCTTTGTGTCTCCCCTGATGTTTTGGCATTAGAGTTTAAACATGTCCAAGTCTCTGCAGCTTGAAACATCCCTCCCTAGGTCCCAATGCCCTTCCTAACTCTGGCCATGTTTCCTCCTTTCCTTGCAGCCACACAACCTGAAGGCGTTATCTGTACCTGCCTATCACTTTCTCACCCCAGTCTTTCACTCTTCAGTCACTTCAGCTTGGCCTCCATCGCAGAGAAGCTGCTTTGATGTCCCATCAAAGTGGACACCTTTTCGTCCTCATCTGACTATTTTTTCTCGACGCTTTCTCTTCCTTTGCATTTCTGGCCAATGCCTCTTCTGTGTCTCTTCATCCCTTCCTGCCTCTTGCTTGCTTGCTCAGATAAAGCAAGCTGCCTTGTTGAGGGAAGATCTATGGAAAGACCCACATGGCAAAGAACCATGGGGAGCCCCTTGGCAACAGCTCATGAGGTCTCAGTCCAATAGCCCACAAGAACAATCCTGCTAGCGACCATATGAGTAAACTAGGAAGAGGATCCTTCCCAGCCAAGCCTTGAGGGACTGTGAGAGACTCAGGCAGAAGACCCAGCTAAGCCACTCCCAGACTCCTGCCCTAGAAACCATGGTATAAGAAGTGTTGTTTTTAGTCACTAAGTTATGGGTAATTTGTTAGGCCGCATGCAGCAAGAGACAACTAATACAGTCACTAAGTTGACTTCTCAACCTGCTAACAGGTAATGACCTGTGAATTGAATAATGCTGATCTAGTTCTAGGTACAAGTCTTGTGTTGGGCATCAAAGGGGAGATTCAGGGATGAATGAGACCTGGCCATTGCCTTTAAAGGGCTTTTAGTGTCTATTGAGGATCTAGAAATGTAATAGGATGCATGTATTTCTAAGGCAGGGTGTTCCGACTATTCAGACAGTAGGAACAAATGAGAGGTTCCCTCAGGCTGACATACACCTTTGTGATGAGCCCTGCATTGGTTTGATTGGGGAGTCCTTAGGCGGAAAGCGCAGGCTTCGCTGGAGAACCCAAAAGGGATTTCCACGCCCAGAGAGGCTTGGAAGAGAGAGAAGGAGCCCATGAAAAAGTGTGGGGGGAAGAATCACAGTGGCCACAAATTGTGTCTTATTTCCCCTGTGGTTAGAGCAGGGTGGGGGTGGGGTGGGGGTGGTTAGGATGACCAGGGCTGTTGTGGGCATTAAGTGAGTAAACGCGTGTAAAATGCTTCGAAGAACGCCTGGTGCACACTGAGGGCTCTGTGTTGTTTTCGTTGTTCTGTCATTGTCCTCTGACCTTTGCCCTCGCTGTGTTCATGAACAACTTTCAAATCACCAGACCCCACAGCCTTTCTCAGTCCTTGCCTCCCTGCAGCTCTGGCCCTGCTGCCCGAGGCCACCACTGAGGCTCTCTAGGCCCTGCCTTGTGGAGCCAGGCCTGCCCTCTCTGCCTGACTGATTTCTCCTTTCCCACCCCCAGCTCCCACCTTCAGATGTCTCTCCAGTCTCCCTCCTCAGACTTTCTTTCTCTTCTTCTCACATGTTTGCAAACAGGGCTCTGACCTATGAGACTGCAGCCTTGAGCTCCAGCCCTTGCTTCTCTCTGGACCTTCAGACCTCTAATTCCCAGACTTGGTTGGGCAGCTCCAAATGGCTGTCCCCTAACATCCTTCCCAACACGTCCTAACCCTCCTCCTCTTTATTCACCCCTGCACCAGCCTGTCCTCCGGCCAGCTTAGTCCTATACAGGGCACAACCCAGCCCCCCATGCCCCCATCTCTCACACGGGCTCATCCCTCTCCCCACAGCAATTGCCAAGTCCTGCAGAGTCTAGCTTAGAGGTATCTCTTGAATCTGTCCTTTTTCTGTTCCTTCTGTACCTTCAGCCAGGCCCTTGTCTTCCTCACCAAGACTACAAAAGGGCTCTCCTGTGGGTCCCTCCAGAGCTTAGTGGGTATATGTGTATGCTATGGAGTTAGGCTGCTGGAGATTAAATTCTAGTTCTACCACACAGTAGCTGTGTGAACTATGACAAGCTCTTTACCTTGTCTATACCTTAGTTTCATCTTTAAAATGGGACTACTAATATGTGTGTGTGTGTGTGTGTGTGTGTGTGTGTGTGTGTGTGTGTGAAGATTAAATAGGTAATGTGAAGTGCCTGATAGAAAAAGTCATAGTTACATTTTAGGTATAAATTATTATTATTATTATCATCATCATCGTCATTGTCATCATCACCGTCATTATTGTTCCTCCAAATCATCCTAAGCTCCGTTCCTTTCTCCCAGACTGCTTCTGTGATCACATTACTCTCTTGCTCAAAGGTTTTCAAAACTCTTCATTACCTCTGGGAGATTGTTGCTGTTATGGTCTCAGTATGTTTCTTCCTTCCTGTGTCCATGCCCTTGGTGGCCCTTTCATATTGACTTTGCGCTTGACCATGCTCATATTTTGGCTAATGGGGTAAGAGAAAATTTGTGCCACTAGCAGAGACTTGAAGTGTGCTTTTGCTTTGATGCTTGCTTTTTAGACTAGGCTGCCCCCTGGGTGATGAGAGACCACCTGGAGCAGAGGCCCCAGTCTGTTCCCTCTGAGGCCCCTGGACCAACAGCTTGCCCATTGCCAGACACGGGAGTGAGACCATCTTAGACCATCCAGCCCCAGCCAGGTGCCAATCTGTTGGCAGAGGTCAGCCAAGCCAGCTCAGACCGGAACAGCCCAGCTGACCTATAGAATTATGAGAAATAATACACATTGGTTGTCATGAGCCACCCAGTTTCAGGGTGGTTGCTGCAAAACCAAAACTAACTGAAACATCCAGTAAGTCAAGTACCACCTGGTCATCCTGGCAGCGAAAGCTCTTCATCTCATGCCCACTGCCTCCTTATCCCGCAAGCCTCCGCCGAAGGTGAGCTCTTGTGTTCCCAGGAATGCTGTATGCTTTCTGTCTTCTAAGCCTGTGCTCAACCTCCTCTGGGAATGGTCTTCCCTTCTCTGCTCCTTTCCATTCTCACCCCCCTTTGGTCTTCTGTGCCAATTGAAATTGCACCCATCCTTTAAGACTTATTCAAGTACCATATTTTGTTGTTGTTGGGCAAATTGAGAGTAATCTGTCTTTGAAACTCTTTACTTGGTATTGCCCAACTCATATTTCTCTGTGTTGCAATTTGACAGTCTTTCCCAAGGTGGGAGCAGGATTCTTGGTGTTCCAGGAGCACTGAGGTGAGAGTTATTCTCTTTTCAAATTTCTTTTACTTGAATGACCCAAGGTGTTGGTGTGTCTTTTCTATTTTACTAACACTTGCTAGACTCCTTGTGTAACAAAGAGAGTAGCCTAGCAGCAGTAATTTGCTAGAATGTAATATCATTGTTTCATTGTCATTATATTTTAAATTCTTTTCCAGTTTTATTGCAATATAATTGATTTACTATATTTATTTTTAAGGTTACTTTCTATCTATGGCACGTGATAGTAGTTTCCATTTGTAGTAGTGATATAAAGTTTCCTTTTAAAATAAACATTTTTAAGTTAAAAAGTGAGTCAATTTAAAGGGAAAGAAAATAGGTAAATAATAGTATAGTGTGCTGGTCAACTGTAACTCCCAAAAAAAAAAAAAGTTCTGATTTGTAGTGTGTGCTGAGTTCATGTTATAAATTCTCCGACCAGGCCTATTTCTAATAAGCAAGGTGAGGCCACTGACTGTAGAGCTGGGAAAAGACCTGTACATGAACTCTCTGAGCCTGTGTAAGTGACGCAAGCTCACCACTGGGTGTGGTTCAGATATAGCAAATATCAGGAAGGCAGTACGGAGATGGCTGAAACATGTGAAACACTTTATTCAAGTCACTTTTTGTATGAACCTATTTTCCATAGCAAAGTGCAAGTGTCTTGAGGGTACTGATTGTTTTTTGTTCATCTTTGCAAACCCCGCAGTACCTGGAGAGAGGCTCATGGTGGGTACCTCTCAACAAGCTGAATCTTCTGGAAGAGGGCCAGGTGAACTGCTCTTCTGCTTAGGATGACAGTGACTTGCAGTGACCTTGAAGTCCTGGCTATTGGTAACTCAGTTTCAGGTAAAGGTGTGGCCCGAGGCGGAGGACTCAGGATGATGAAGGCAGTCCCAAATGTCAATGGGCCTTCATGTTTTGTTTCTACCTAAATGTACTTTTCACTCAAGAGCTGTATAATAAGAACAAATACGAGAAGAATAAAGTGGAAAAGGAGAGATTGAAGACATTGTACTTGGTTTCTAGGGCTGCTATAACAAAGTACCACAAATTAGGTGGCTTAGCAACAGAAATGTACTGTCTCACAGTTCTGGAGACTAAGTTCAAAGTCAAGGTGTCAGCAGGGTTGTTTCCTTCTGAGGCCTGTGAGGGAAGGGATCTGTTCTAGACCTCAGTGCTGGGCTTGTAGATGGCCCTCTTCTCCTTGTGTCCCTTTACAATGTCTTTCCTTTGTGCATGTTTGTCTATGTCCACATTTTCCCTCTTTATAAGGACACCAGTCATATTGGAATCATGTCCACCCTACTGATGTCATTTGAATTTGATTACCTCTGTAAAGACCATATGGCAAAATAAGGTAACAGTTTGAGGTACTGGGGGTTAGGACTTCAACATACCTATTTTAGGGGACACAATTCAACCCACAACAGGCCTTGATATTGATTCAAGTAATTCTTAGATGGGAAGTGGTCCCCATCAGAGCTCTCAGTCATCAAAGTTGAGCTGCTGGCTCTGTCCACAGGAGAGTGTCCCTCCCACAAGTGCCCTGCGAATTTCTCCTTCTCAGTAAGGGGTAAACCCTGCAGGAAACAATTTTGTCACTGCACAGGAGGTTTCCTGTCTGGCAGGCAGTTTGCAAGGCTTTCAGGCATCAACAGGGGCTGTGTTCAAGCCCTGACAAACACCTAAGCCTCTCTGTTCATAGGTGAAGGGTATATAGCTTCCTGCTTAGGTGACCAGGCTTGGACCAGTATCCTAAGGGGACCCAGGCCTCCGAAGATGCTCTGGATCTCTTCGGGGGAGTCTGTTTGGGGCCAGCTGAGCTTCTTCACCGAGAAGCCTTAGTGTAGCTTCCCTTTGCACAGCCCTGTCTTTCTGAGCTATTCTGAAACTGAAGGTGGCACTAGATCTTTTGTGAATGAGAGCTAACATTTTGCCAATTGATTGTGTTCAATGAAATCTGTAAACGTTTACTGAGCACCTACTATGTGCTACGTATTGTGGGAATATTTATTGAGCACTGCAGTAGATTGCCAAACCAGCAGTGATTCTCTACCCATCCTTGTATCCATGTCCCTTGCAATGTGACTTTGCTCTTCCTGCCATCAAAAGATGGAGTCTATGTCCTCACCTTTGGACCTGGGTTAGATTTGTGACTTGGATTAGTCAATAAACTATGGAAGTGATGTAGTGCCAGCTTAGAGCCTAGACCTTGGGAGACCTTTCCTGATTTAACTCTTCCTCTTAGAACCCCACAGCTCCATGTGAGCCAGCCTGCACTAGCATGCTGGTGGATGAGAGACACATGGCTCAGTAACCCCCCAGAAGCAGAGGCCTCTGGCTGCCTAGCCATTGACTTCAGATGCATGAGGGAGTCCAGCTGAGACCAGAAGAACTGCCCAGCTGAACCCAACCTAAAATACTGACCCATAAAATCATGAACTAAATAAAGAGTTATTGTTTTACTTCACTTGTAAGTTGTGGAGTGTTTTATTATGCAGGGAAAAAAATGTGCTGACTGATATAAGCACTTACTATGTGCCAAGTTCTGGTCTCAGCAGAGTCTTGGGAGAAAAGATTTATGCGGGGATGGCAAAGAAATGGGCATGATGCAGTACGTGCTCTGGAGAAGCAAACACGCCAGTAGGAATAGAAGAGGTGGCATTTGAACTGGCGAGGGGTCTGGCCATGTGCAATCGGAGGGTCCAAGATGAAATTCCTGAGAGAGGGGGCTGAGTAAGGTAAGACATGAATGTGCGATACATCAGACAGTTGTATTTACTGAGCACTGTACTGGCTGTCTCAGGGCTGTGTATGGCCTAGCAGGGGACAGAAGACACCCATTTGTGCAAATCAGCCAGAAATGTAATGCTGGGTTTTTTGGTTTGTTTGTTTTGTTTTTTAAGATTTTATTGGGGAAGGGGAACAGGACTTTATTGGGGAACAGTGTGTACTTTCAGGACTTTTTTCCAAGTCAAGTTGTTGTCCTTTCAATCTTAGTTGTGGAGGGTGCTGTTCAGCTTCAAGTTGTTGTCCTTTCAGTTTTAGTTGTGGAGGGTGCAGCTCAGCTCCAGGTTCAGTTGCCGTTGCTAGTTGCAGGGGGCACAGCCCACCATCCCTGGCGGGAGTCGAACTGGCAACCTTGTAGTTGAGAGGGCGCGCTCCAACCAACTGAGCCATCCGGGAGCTCAGCAGCAGCTCAGCTCAGCTCAAGATGCCATGTTCAATCTTAGTTGCAGAGGGCGCTGCCCACCATCCCTTGTGGGAGTCGAGGAATTGAACTGGCAACCTTGTGGTTGAGAGCCCACTGGCCCATGTGGGAATCGAACCGGTAGCCTTCGGTGTTAGGAGCATGGAGCTCTAACCGCCTGAGCCACCGGGCTGGCCCCTGGTTTTAAGTGGAATAGAAGTAGCAGGGTCTGCTTTGTCTAATAAGAATCTTGGCTTGGGCATAACAGGACTCGATCCATTGGTTATTTCTATCTGCACTTGGTATATATGTGGCAGGGATACAGTGATGATGAGGCTGGGGGGAAGGAGTCAGAAAACACGGCTACTCAGGCATTCTCATGAGTGGTGATAACCCCTTTTGAGGGCAGAGTCTGTGTCTGATTTATTTTGATATACCCCAACACACGGGGTCTTGTCTGCAGCAGGCATTCAGTTTTGAAAGACTTTCTCTGAAGATGTTTCTAATTCCCTTCCCTTTATTCCTGCTCACCCATTGTATTAGTTTTCTAGGGCTGTTGTAACCCATTGCCACAAGATGGGTGGCTTAAAACAAGAGAATGTATTCCCTCACAGTTCTGGAAGCTAGAAGTCTGAAATCAAGCAAAGTTGGTTCCTTTTTGGGTGCTCTGAGGCAGAATCCCTCCCTTGCCTCTTCCTAGCATGGGGTCTTGTCCACAATCCTTGGGGTCCTGGGGCGCGTACATGCATCACTCCAGTCTCCGCTTCTGTTGCCACATGCCATGTCCCCATGTGTCTATTTGTCTCCTCTCTTCTCATAAGAGCACCCTACTCCACTATGACCTTATTTTATCTGCAACGACCTATTTCCAAATAAGGTCACAATCTGAGATTCTGGGGGTTAGGACTTCAGCATATCTTTTTTGGGGGGGAGACAATTCAACCCATAACATCCATTAAGACCCATAGCATCCATTAGTGTATTCCTAATCTGTCCTCAGAGGCAGGATTAAATATTCTTTCTTCGGGATTCCCACATATTTAATATACATTTCTGTTTATTAGACCATTTGACTATCGGTCATTGTCACTGATTGAGTCAGGGGCCTCATCCATAAAGCCTGGTGAAGGCCTGTGAGGCAGCTACCCTTCGCGGAGTTACCATACTGGGCACTGCACTAAGCATTTCATGTATTAATCCTCACAATGACTGTGTGAAGTACGTATTTATATCTTTCAATTACTATTTTATAGAGGAGAACATTGGGTTTCAGAGAGGTGAAGTAATTTAGCGCAGCCAGAATTGTTGTTTCTAAAAAACCCGAATGGACACTTGAAGCCATCACGTGAAAAGTTTCCTATTCCCTATCTTCACGTTTCTGAAACTACCCTGATCTGGCTAATTTAACTCCATTCCCTTGAGAAAAACAAGTCTGGAGACTTAGTCTTTGGTTTCCGTCTACACCCTGTCCTCCCAAGTGTTTTCCCTCCACAAGCAGCACACAAAGCGGATCCACCCTCCGGACGAGAGCGCGCGGGCCGCCCTTCCGTGCGCGCCACTCCCGGGCGCGGCTCGGGGACCCGCGCACTGCTTGGTTGCGCGCGGCCCGGGCCCGCAGCCTGTTCCCGCCCCGGCGCCGGTCTAGACCGGCGATTGGCCTGGCGGCCCAGCGTTCAGAGCCCCGGCGCCGCGCGCCCCTCCTGCCGGCTCCAACGTGCGGCTGTTGCATGGGGCGCCGCCGGCGGCTGAGGGAGCGTGACTGCGCGGCGCAGGGCGCTAGGAGGCATTGTCGCCGTAAGTGGAGCAGAAAGCGGCCTGGAACGGGGCCCCACGCTTCGTGCCCCGCAAAGTAAACGTAGTCTGAGGCTAAGCGCAGGACGGGCTGGGGGAGAGAGGGAGAGAAGTGCCCCGGTTTCTGCAGCGTACCCTCCCCTCCCCCAGGTCACCGGTGCAAAGAGCAGCGGTGCACCTGCTGCGGCTTCTCCGGTGCCCAGGGTCCCGTCGCCGCGCGGGCTCTTGCTGCAGACTGCGGCTGGATCCGGGCTGGCTTGGGGGAGTGGGCGCAGCGGTGCCAGGTAATAGGGAGCTCAGGGAAGCGGTCCCGAGCTGGCCTCCGTTCCCTGCGGAAGGCGCCCCTGCTGGAAGAAACTGATGTGTATTTCGTCCCTGAAGCGACACTTTCGGGGTTTGCTTCCGCTCTGGGGAGCTGCACACGCCTGCCCCAAAGTGTGCCTCTCGGCCTCTTGGCAGCGCGGGAGCCCCTGGCCCTTTGCGATCTCTGCGTTCTCCCCTCTGGCTGCTTTATTCTCCCCAGTCCCCGCCTGCCGGGACAGCGGAGGGCCGGCGACGAGGAGCCATTGGCTGCGAGCGCCGGGGGGTGGGGTAGACGAGCGAGGCGGGCCCCTTGCGCCCGGCGCTGGGACCCTAGCCTGGCCACCGCTTTCAGTCCTGGGAGGCTCAGCCCGAGGATGCTTAGATGCTCAAAGGGAGGCACGCGCGGGCGCTGAGAGCCCCATGGCTCAAAAACAAGGCGCCAGCCGGTCCCGCTCACGCCCCAGCGGGCTCCTTTCCCTTGGGTGGGAAACTGGGTCAACTCTGTTGTGGCCTCGAGTGGGCCTTCGGGGCCACTTGGGTCTGATCCAGCTCGCCGGCTCTCACCTCCCGGTTGGCTCCCCCGCTTGGCGTGGTCCCGAGGACCCGCTGGAACCAGCGGTGGAGGAGCTTGCACACATGGCCCAGGAGGCTCGAGTTGCCCTTCGGAGCAGCTGCCAGGCTCTAAAGTTCCCAAGTGACCACACCAGTAACTAAATATAGGAGCAGCTGGTGCTGACGGGGTGTCGCAGCAGCTCCTTTGCGCAGATCTCGGGGCTCCAGATAAGGTAGAGTTCTAACTTGTGAGGGCTGGAGCTGTGGCAGGGGGCTGCTGTCAGAGTTTAAGCAAAAATCACCCCTCTCCCAGCAATGTATCCAGGTGAAAACAGGTTACAGACACAGGAGGGCCGTATTGCTAGCTCTTACAAAGCAGGGCACCTTTTTTTTTCTGGCATTCAGTTTATTATATCCTAACTTACTGTACCTGTTTAATCACCTATTGGTATTGCCTTGTATGGGAAATGCTTAACTGTTTGCAAAGACTTTCCTCAAAAGTTATGTATTATTTACTTGTCAAAACAACCGAGTGAGGAAGGTGGTATATCCATTTTGCAAACGGGACTGCTCGCAATACTGATAACGTTCTAAAACTCTAATTGGATTAGGCTGCTGTCCTCAAAACACTTTCCATAGCTCCCTACAGAGAAACAGAGGACAGACTTACAGGAGGGCCTCCAACCGCTTCCCCCAGTAGTCTGGGGACAGACTGGCTACCTGTCTCCCTCTTTCATCATTTTGGGTCCCTCTGCTCAGCCCCTGTCTCTGTTCCATCGTCTCACCCATGCCATGTCCCTTCATGGCAGAGGGCACACATACTCCTTGGGCCTGGTGTCAAGACCCTACTAGCATCTGGCTCATTCTGCCTCTTGTCACTGAGCCTCTCTTACCCGATGGGAAGCTCTTTCTAGCCCAATCCCTGTCTCTGTACCTTTGCTCCTCCAGCGCAGCCCTTATAGGAGGTGCCTGAGCGATGTCTGTTGGATTTAAACCCTTCCTGGGACTGTGATGCACACCCAGGAAAGGGCGCTGGGGCCGTGTGGAGAGGGATGAGTTTTCTGGGACAGCAGCAGTGTGAGTACGAATTTGGACCCTGTGCCTCAAGGTCTCCAGGATTTGGAACGCTTTTCTTGAAATTGTCTAAGTCCACCCTGTAGTGCCTGGGACCAGCGGGGGTCAGCAGAGCCATCGGATTTGGGCGCCCCAAGCCCAGACCACACCCACGTAGGCTAGGGTTCCTGTTTCTCCCCTTTGGGAGAAACACTTTCTGACTTTCTGTTACCACTACCCCTGTTTTGGGGGGGTGACCAAATGCCTCAAAGAGCCCAGAACCTGTGCTTAGGGTGTTGTCTTGGGGCCCTGTGGTTGGGTTCTGGTTCCAGTTGGGTTTTGCTTTGTACGCTGCTTGCTCACACTGGCCAGTGGGATATTTCTTTCGTGGGACTGCATGAGATTGGGCAGCCAGAATGGTGTTGACACACTGATTTTGGTCGACTCAAATTGTTTATACAGACAGGGGCCCCGCATTCCTAGGGGGGGCCCTGCCTAAGGGGATTTGCACTCAGAAGTGGAGCCATAGCTCTCTCTGTCGCTTATATGTGACTCAGACAATTTTTCATTTTTCTCAAAAACAATTTAAAACCAAAGAAAAGAAGAGCAAATTTCTTTATTTTTCCTCCCTCCCCCCACCTTCTTTCTCTCTGGTCTCCTGTTATATGCAAAATAAATTCTTGCTATTTTTCCGTCAAAGAGGCCCAGTGTTGGATTGGGGCTGAAAGGAAGTTGGACAACCTTGTAGAACCCTTTTGGGGACCCACTATAGACTTCTGTCATCCCAAGTTTGTTCTTCCCTAAATTCTGGGTCCCTCTTACCCCATCTGGGGTCCTATACCACATGTGGCCCTGCCACCCTGGCGTCACACAGCCCTACCTTTGCCAACGATAGGCCTTTGTCATCTGACCTGGGAGAGGGACAGTCATCTGGACTTGATGAAGGAATTCTCTTTTGGTGGCAGGGGTAGTTTTAGGTAAAGGGAGGGTGGTTTCCTAGCCAGGTAGCAAGGAGGATGATTTGAGGTAGCCGGGACCTCTAGGAGGTCTAGTGCACATCTGGGCTGTACCTTGAGTATCCTGTGCAAAGGAAGGGACCCTTCCTCCTACTGACTTGCTCTGACTCGCCGACTTTGCAGGTTGCTCCTGTTCCTGCTTCGATGTCCGTTCTCTGACCCACAGCATAGGGTGTCCGAGTTTGCCACCAGGGTTGAGGTTTTTAATCTGACTAGTTTTCATCAATGAGCTCTATGGCCTCAGTCACCACCGCCCCCACCTGGTGGCAGGAGAATTGCAGGCATAGTGTCCGAAAGTAATCAGCCTAGACAATCCCACCAGGGTTAGCACAGACCCTGGGCAGCTTGGAGATTTACCTTCCCTTTCCACTCGGCTGTGAGGCTAGGATTGCCTCTGTGATGTTCCTTAGAAAGCTCTTCCTTATCAGAATCACAGGTCAGCTATTTCCTGTATTTCTTTCCTCTGTGTCCATTCTTATGCCCTATATCTAGTAGATGCTCAATACATGTTTGTGATTATTGATGTTAAATATTGGAGATGGGGAAAGGAGGGAGCATGGTATGGCACGAATACCTGGTTTAGGAATTAGAAGACCTAGGTTTATTGTTTTCATCTATCTGATTTGCCTCCCCTCTTGGATCCTCAGTTTTTTCACTGGTAAAGGGGTTAGACTAAGTCATGAAGGTTCCAGCAATACTTGTGACTCAGGCTTAGGGGGATGATCTTACAGGGAGCACGGTGAAGGTTTTGGGTCCTCACTAGGTTTGCCCTAGTCCTCCTTATTCCCTACTATCCTGCCCTGGCCCACCTTATGCCCATTGCCCACCTGGCACCATTAGGCATTTGAATTTATGACCCTTCTCATTTAGACAGAGCCTTAGATTTGTTGTTAGAGTCATCTGATTTGTATTTAGGTTTGAAACCCAAATGATGGCTGTTGATCATCTTCTCCACCATCGGGGGATACTAATGGGGCATGTGTTTTCAGTACATGGTGTAAAGTGCAGGGGAAAAACACAGTGTAGATCTGCTTCCTGCCCTAAGCTGCCCACAGGTCAACTGGGGAGACAAGTGTGTATTTTTTTTAAAAAGATTTTTATCTTGAGGAAGGAGAACAGGACTTTATTGGGGAACAGTGTGTACTTCCAGGACTTTTTTCCAAGTCAAGTTGTTGTCCTTTCAATCTTAGTGGTGGAGGGTGCCGTTCAGCTTCAAGTTGTTGTCCTTTCAGTCTTAGTTATGGAGGGCGCAGCTCAGCTCCAGATCCAGTTGCCGTTGCTAGTTGCAGGGGGCACAGCCCACCATCCCTTGCAGAACTCGAGGAATCGAACTGGCAACCTTGTGGTTGAGAGCCCCCGCTCCAACCAACTGAGCCATCCGGGAGGCAGCTTAGCTCAAGGTGCCGTGTTCAATCTTAGTTGCAGGGGGCGGAGCCCACCATCCCTTGTGGGACTCAAGGAATCTAACTGGCAACCTTGTGGTTGAGAGCCCACTGGCCCATGTGGGAATCGAACCGACAGCCTTCAGAGTTAGGAGCACGGAGCTCCAACCACCTGAGCCACTGGGCTGGCCCCAAGTGTGTATATTTTTAAAAGCTTATAAACAATCCAAGTGGCTTGTGCTAAGACATTAAGTGTTGTTGAAATTCACAGGGAGGAGAGAACACTGAGGCCTGGGGCAAGCAGGGAAGACTTCCTGCAGGTGGAGAGATGAAAATTCTACTCATTCCTCAAAGATGAGTTAACTGAGTTGTTTGTTCAACAAAGATGAGTTAACTGAGTTGTTTGTACCCAATCACATGGTTATGAAACTGGGATTAGACGCTGGCATCATGTCTGGGTGCGTATTGTCTTATCCTCCCAACTAGCATTTATCGGGTACCTGTGTGTCCTGGGCTCTGGGCTAGAAAGGTATATATATTTTGTTCAGTCCTTGTACGAACTAAGTGAGGTAGGTAGTACTCGATTGCCAAGTCAGATGAAGACACTGAGCCTCAGAGTAGTTAAGACACTTTTCCAAGGCTTCTCAACTAAGAAATGGCAGACTTAGGCATTGGACCCGTCTTCAAAAAATGATCTTTTCTCACTGTACCGTGTGTGTCACACCCTCAGTGTCAGCCTCCTTGGTGAGACGCACATACATACCGAACTCACTACTAACTGCTGTAAGCAGACAGGTGGACTTGGCCTCGCCTGCCCTGCCTGTCCAGCTGAGCGCATGGGGACTTTTTCTTGTTATTTGTTAGCAGCTCTGAGCACGACCCTCATCCCATTTTTCTCTGCCCTTTACGTTCCTCTGCCTTTGACGCTCAGAGAGAGCTCATTAGAGCTCCTTGAGCTGTGAGAAGCTGGGATTGGGATCTGGGGGCAAAGAAGGGCATCGGCACTGCGTTCAACTTCAGTCTCTCCTCGGGGTGCTGCCGCTGGTGGTGTGGGTGACTTCTGAAGAAGTGAGCGCTGAGTGTGGAGCTGGGGTGAGCTGATTATTGCCACTTCCTCACTTTGACCTTGGCCAGGTCATTTAGTCCCTCTCTATGCTTCAGTTTCCTTCTCTGTAATAAACAGGGAGTTGGCAACATTTTTTAGTCTCTTATGTCTCCAACCCCTTATACATTTTATTGTGTGCTTCACCCTCCTTTAAGCCTGTTCTCCCCTAGTGATCCGATTTCCCTTCTCTCATTTCCCTGCCCCACCTGCTTTTCCCTCAGGGTTTTACAGATAGATTCAACGTCAGGCTGATCGTCAGGTCTGCAGGCTAAAATGGTAACCTTCTCTCCACATTGATACACGGGAAGGGAACTCTTACGCTATCACTTACCCGCCAGACTGTGAGCTCTGAGCAGGCAGCGCTGCGTTTTCTTCGCCTTGGCGTCCCCACTTCTCAGTACCAGGAGGAGCCTGGCAGAAGTGGGTGGGGTGAACAAGGAGCTGGGAGGGTGGTCTTGGGGGTTTGTGGATGGGCACCCGCTCCGAGGCTGTGGGACGGAAGGACTGCTGTCTCTCCCTGCGGTTGGCTATGCCCCGCCTCCTCCTCACGGCTCCGCCCGTTAAGTGAGTCACAGGCCGGTACACACTGAGTCCTCGCAGGAGCCTGGCCCTGTGTCTGGTGAGGCCGCACGTGTTGCTCCTCCCAGGAGACTGGCAGGGCCAGACGGCCGCCACCCTCTAATGGGCAGATCAGCTGTTCCGAAGGCCAAGCTGGATGTGGCCAGGGCTCTGGGCCCCTCAGGGAGAGGTGAGTGGCGTGGGGCCCTCCCTGCAGGCTTCCAGCAGCCTGGGTTTCGGGTATGGTGGATGCGGGGGTGGGTCCTTGGCGGTGGGCGGGCACTTCACAGCCCTGTGTCTTCCTCAGGCACAGGCCCCCTCGTGAGCAGCCGACCAGCCTGGGGGCTGGCAGCAGGACAGCTGAGTCTGCATGCTGAGGAAGATGGGTGAGGCGGTGGCCAGAGTTGCGAGGAAGGTCAACGAGACGGTGGAGAGCGGCTCTGACACCCTGGGTGAGTGCGGCCCTCGCTTTCCACCTGCAAGGCAGCCTGGAGTGCTTTGTGAAACCCATGTGGAAGGGAAATAGAAAGAGAAGTAGTTGAAAGAGATAATATCAGTGTGCACCCTTGTTATGAGGAGCAGGGTTTTATGGAACTTTCCTGGTCGTTGTGTTTAGTTCGTGTGTGTACTGGGTCCCAGCATAAGATGCACTATGGGTTATCGTCAGAGAAGTTGGAGAAAACACCGAGTTGGAGAAAACCCTGCCGGGAGCCTGTCTGCCTGCCAGCTGGTGACTCCAAGTGTGTATGTTTCCTTGGCCCAAGTGACAATAGCTGGCACTGCTGCGTCGTCCCGTGTCCTAGGCCCTGTGCTGGTGCATGAGTGCTGTCTTCCTGAATCTTCACAACCTCCATGTGGTGTATGATCCCTTCCAGGCATGACTAGCTGTGGTCTTCGGATGAGGAGGAGACGAAGAGTCGAAGGCAAAATGGGCTTCTTCTAGGTCAGCCAGCTGGGAGGCCCCTTTTCACTCTACTGTTCTACTTGAATTGTATCCTGTATATTTTTTGCTTTGAATTGCTCATAGCATAGATAAATATCTGATGAATTGACTATCTTATCATGTGCAAGGATTAACAGGGGATACAGTGCAATTACATGTGTGTGTGTGTGTGTGTGTGTGTCACCGACGGGATTGTAAATGGCACCTGAGAGCCACAGGCATGTTGTGGGAACCCAGGGGAGGGGAGCACCGTCCTGCCTTGGGGGTGATTGTGCAGGTGGACGGAGTGGGATTTGAGTTGGGCCTTTGCACACGGAGAGGAATTCCACAGGCAGGTAGGGATGTGTGTACCTGTGTGTCTGTGTCTGATTGTCTGTCTCACAAAGTGGCATTTACATGGAAGCTACTGCTTGAGCAAAGGCCCAAAGACTGGAAATGCAGAGTGTTTCTGTGAGCAGCTATTGGTCAGGGTGTGTCTGGAATGTAGGCTGTCAGGGCAGGGGGTGGTGGCCCAGGAAGTGAGGGACACTCAGTCTTCAAGATGAGCTTGGTCAACACCTCTTCCAGGAAGCCCTCAGCCCTACCCTGTCCAGCCCTTGCTCCTTTCTTCCGCTACAGCACCCATTCAGTGTCCCTAGAGGGCAGGGACCCTATGGTCTTTTGCCCCCCACCCTCCAATGGCCAGCACAGTGTCAGGTACTTTGTAAGCACCTGGAGGTGTTTGCTGGACTGAGCTAAGGTGAGAGGACCTTCTCCTCTATCAGCAAACAAACGTGAAGATTGTCATTGGTTTTGGAGGGAAGTCTCTGAGGGGAGCCTTCAGCTGGTGAGTAAAGGAGTTCTGGAACCCAGAGCTCGTCTCTAATATTGTACTCACTCCAGCTCAAGGCTCTCCACTGCTACTACGTGGTTGAGAGCCAGGCTTTGGGTCACATAGGCCTGGATTTGCATCCCCACTCTGCCACCTATAAGCCTGCTACCTTAGCAGGTTGCTTAACCTCTCTGAGCCTCTGTTTCTTCATCTATAAAATGGGGATGTAATTGTGCCTCCCTTCTCAAGGCAGTTAGGACTAATTGTAATGTCTGTAAGGTGCTTGGCATGTAGGTCGCCCAATGAATGGCAGCTATTATTTTTCCTCATCCCCAAGGGCTGGAGGTGGGGGCCTAAGCCTGCCTCCTCCATCATAAACACACACCTCAGTGTCAGCCAGTCAGGTCTTGGCTGGGTGTCTTTCATTGCCTTCAAATGGGGAGCTCACTGCTCCCCATTGATAATTAATAAATCTCAGCAATGAATAACCAACCTACCCCTCCTTCAAAGTTTCACCTATGTAGCTCACTCTTATCCACATGTGTGAAGGGGGCAAGGTAGAGAAGAAGGGGCAGTAGAGAAGGAAGAGCAGCATTCTGAGATCCTGGGGAGGTGCTGTTTCAGAGAGGATTCCTGGAGGCAGCAGTGAGGAGGCAGGCCCATACAATCTGAGCGGTCTGATGCTTAAATATTCAGCACACATGGAGCACCTGCTGTGTGCGAGGTGCTGGGGTGCTCTCAGAGACATGTGCTATAGCGTCCTGGACCTGAGACTAAGCCACCACTGTGAGACAGAGAGCAGGGAGTGACACACGGCTCCATGCCCAGCCATGTCAGACGGACCACAAGTAGTCATACTTCAGAGGTGGGAGATGTGGCTGGGTGTTGAAGTAGTCCAGGAGAGCTTTCTGGAGGAGGTGGGAATTGAAGTGGGTCTTGAAAGATGGGTGAAGTGATCCAATATGGTTCTCATGTAAAACAGCAAACAATCTGAAGCAGCCTAAACAACCAGCACCACAAAATTGCCTAAATAAGTTTTGTTACAGCTATACAGTGCAATTTGTGTTACTGTTAACAGTGGTGCATAAAATTCTATCATATGCTGATGAAGACTGGCCAATTCCCACGTATAATGTGAATTGGAAAAAATAAAACACAAGGATCCCAAACTCTATATAGTAAAATGCCAATTATGTTAAACATGTATATGTACATAGGAAAAAATTGGAAGGAAATAAACGAAATGCAAATAGATGTTAGAAAATACTGTTCTGCATTTGGTGAATGTTCTGTGATAAACGTATTACCCTTCTAAGAGGAGAAGACGATGTTTTAGGGAAAGGCCTAACTGCCACTACAGAAGATGGAAGTAAAACACTTTCTAACAGACAGTTAGATGGGGTAGCATCTTCTCTAAGCCCCTGGTCCTGGGAGTGGGACAGGCTCCCCTCCGTGCCTCCCTGTGCACAGGCCTGGTGCGATGGCTGAGGAGCAGCCGCAGGTGTTTCACTGCACAGTGGGAGATCCTGTAGAGACGAGGCTGGGAAGAGCTCAGTTACAGCCTGGCTCTCACCTTACTCAGGCAGGTAACCTGGGTACGCAGCACTCGCGCTCCCCCAGGCACTCGTGGGTGTGCCTCCCGAGCCAGACTTGCTTCTCCTGCAACCTGAGCTTTGGATCCCAGCCCTTGTCACCATGCTCCAGGCCTCTACACTTCCCCCTCCCCCAGAAGTGGGCTCCCTTCCACCTGGCCCCTGGTCTGCCCTTCAGCTTGAGTTGGAGCCGCTTTCCTCTAGCCCCTCATCCCATCATCTTGACTCTTCCAACAAGCTGGCAAAGAGTGGCGGCCTCTGCACCTCCCCTGAACCTGGCTCTCCTCTCCATCCATCCCTTGTCTCCCCAGGTCAGCCTTTTCTCTTTGTAAAGACCTCATGCCCATCTGGGCTTCCCTGGGTCCCTCCTGCCCTTGAGGGGCCTCTGCTGACCTCACCCTTCCCTTCCTGGCCTTGGACAACAGCATGTGCAGCCAGCGGACTGTCAGGCCAGGCCACTCTGCACCCACTCTCTCCAGAGGAGAGGCTTTAGGTTTGCTGTGTGCTTTAGGAATGACTTTCAAAAATGATCATTACTGCGGACGAGCAGGATTTGAAAAGGCCTGGGAGAGTTCAGGAAGGGAGGGCACAGCTAGCTGGGATAAAGGCTAGGTGTGTGTGGCCCCTAGCCCTGCCTTTCCCTGTGCATCCTGCGGGCCCCATTGAGGGGTGGGAGAAAGAGACCGGAGCCATTTGAAGCCCCCTCCTCCCAACCTTACACTTGCCTCTCCTGTCATATCTTTTTCAAAGCACAGTTGCTCTACTCTGTTTCTTGAAAAGGAGAAAAAGAATCAGAGGCTAATATCTGCCTGGTCATTTAATATGTCTTAGCTGGTAGCCAGAAGGTGGGGACAGCCCCCCATGGAGCTATGGTCCCTGTGAGTCCCTCATCTCTTGCATGGCATCCTGAAGGGTGGTCGTGAGTTACCTGCGTCCGCGTAACGGGATACTGGGTAAAGATACTTATTCAGGGGCTCTACTCCAGAGCTTTGAAAATAGAATCTCTGAGGGTGGGGCATGGTGATGTGTATTTATGTTTATACTTTAAATTCATTTTTATTTATTTTTAATTACAGCTGACATTCAATATTATTTTATATTAGCTTCAGCTGTACCGCATAGTGGTTAGAGATTTATATAATTTATGCAGTGATTCCCCTGATAAGTCTAGTACTCACTTAGCACCATACATAATTATTACAATATTATTGACTCTATTCCTTATGCTGTGCTCTACATCCCCATGATTATTTTCTAACTACCGATTTGTGCTTCTTATTCCTTTCACCTTTTCATCCAGCTCTCCAACCCCCTCCCATCTGGCAACCATCAGTTCGTTCTCTGTGTGTGTGAGTCTGTTTCTGCTTTGTTTATTCATTCATATTGTTCTTTAGATTCCACAAGCCCCCCAGATGATCCATTTGTTTTGTTTTTTTAAATAAGGTTTTTATTTTAAGAACAGTATTAAATTTATAGAAAAATTGTGTAGCTAGTACAGAGAATTCCCATATGCCCTCATCCGGTTTTCCTTGTTATTAACTTTTTACATTAGTTTGGCACGTCTTCTATAATTAATGAACCAAATAATGCATTATTATTAACTAAAGTCCATATTTTATTCAGGTTTCCGTAATATTGAACTAATGGCCTTTTTTTGGTTTAAGGATTGTATCCAGATTTTCATATTACATTTAGTTGTCATGTGTCCTTAGACTTCTTTTAACTGTGATAGTTTCTCAGATTTTCCTTGTTTTTAATTATCTATCTTGACAGTTTTGAGGAGTACTGGTCAGTTACTTTATAGAATGTCCCTCAAATAAATACGTTATTTATTTTGTCAAGCTATAATTTACATAAATGAAATTCCCTTTTTAATATACAATTCTATGAGTTTTGATAAATAATACAACTATGTAATCACAACCACCACAAGATCCAGAACCTTTCTCATCACCCTCCCACCCCCAAATTCCCTTGTGCCCTTTGCAGGCAAACCTCTTCCGATCCCCAGTAGCTGGAAGCCACTGAGCTCTTTTCCATCCTTAGGATTTTGTCTTTTCTAGAATATTAAGCAAATGGAATCATATAGTATGTAACCTCTTTTTCTTTTTTTTTTTTTTTTTAAGATTTTATTGGGGAAGGGGAACAGAACTTTATTGGGGAACACTGTGTACTTCCAGGCCTTTTTTTTCCCCAAGTCAAGTTGTTGTCCTTTCAATCTCAGTTGTGGAGGGTGCCGTTCAGCTTCAAGTTGTTGTTCTTTCAGTCTTAGTTGTGGAGGGCACAGCTCAGCTCCAGGTCCAGTTGCCGTTGCTAGTTGCAGGGGGCGGAGCCCACCATCCCTTGCGGGACTCGAGGAATTGAACTGGCAACTTTGTGGTTGAGAGCCCACTGGCCCCCAGTATGTAACCTCTTGAACTTGGCTTCTTTCACCTTAGCTTCAGATATTTGAGACTTATCCATGTTTTATTTTTCTTTATTTCTTAGTATTACATTGTATGGATGTACCGTGATTTGTTTATCCATTCATCTGTTGAAGGACTCTTGGGTTCTTTCCAGTTTTGTTTTGTTTTTAAGGAGGGCGCAGCTCACAGTGGCCCATGTGGGGATCGAAACGGCAGCCTTGGTGTTATCAGCACGGCGCTCTAACCCACTGAGCTAACTGGCCACCCCTCTTTCCAGTTTTTTAAGATTATGGATAAAGCCTATAAACATCCACATACAGGTTTTTGTATGGATCAGAGTTTTCACTTCTCTTGGGCAAACACCCAGGAGTGGGATTACTGTGTTGTATATATTAAGTGTATGTTTAACTGGGTAAGAAGCTGCCACAGTCTCCCATAGTGGTTGAGAGTTTCCATTCTACCACAGCCTTGTCAAAACTGCTTATGGTTTTTAATTTATTGCGTCTTATAGGTGTGTAATTGTTTCTCATTGTGGTTTTACTTTACAGTTCTATGATGATTAATGATGCTAAGCATCTTCTCGTGCTTATTTGCCGTCCACATATCTTCTTTGAAGAAATGTCTATTCACATCTTTTGCCCATTAAAAAAAGGGGGTTGTTGGTTTTCTTATTGAGTTTTGATGGTTTTTTAATATATTCTGGACTCATGTCCTTGATCAGATATGTGTTATGCTAGTATTTTTTCCAGCTTGTGACTTGTTTTTTCATTCTTCTAACAGTGACTTTTGAGGAACAGACATTTTTAATTTTGAGGGAGTCCAACTTGTCATTTTTTCTTTTATGGATAGTACGGTTGGTGTTGTATGTAAGAAATCTTTGCCTAACCTAACGTCCCAAAGATTGCCTCCTGTCAGAGTCATTTGGGGGTATTGGTTAAGTATACAGATTCAGGGGCCCCACACTAGAGCTTTAAAAGTAGAATCTTAGAGGGTGGGCCTGATGATTTGCATGTTAACACACCCCTGTGTGGCTGGACTTGTGTGTGTGTATGTGTGTGTGTGTGTGTGTGTGTGAGAGAGAGAGAGAGACAGAGAGACAGAGAGAGAGACAGAGAGAGACAGCGAAACAGAGAGACAGACAAAAAAACAGAGAGAGAGACAGAGAAAGAGACAGAGAGACAGAGAGAGAGATGGAAAAAAATGAATATGAACATGGATACGATTTCTCCCCAGGGAAGTGAGCAGCAGCGAGGCCGGGAGCTGTGAGATAATCAAGTGGGGAGACCAAGGCTGTTGAGAGAAGGCACATGTTGCCTCCTTCCCTCCTCCCCAGGCTCACCCACTTTGGCCAAGTACCTTGCTCCTGCTGTACTCACCAGCAGATGGCGACCTGTCCCGGGCTGACCAGGCGGCAGGAAGCTGAGGTGGTGGCTAGAGGAGGCCGTTGCTGGGTGAGTGCCCAGTTCCTGACAAGGCCTTTCACTGGCTGCCCAGCTCAGGTCCTGTGTTTACATTCCCGGCTGGCCCCCACAGGGATCTGACTTTGCCATCTCTTTCTTGAGTAGGGTACTCAGGAAGCACTTACTATATACTCACCAAAGCTGAAGGTCAAACACTGCTGCCAGTGCCTTTTTCAACACACACACATGGAACATCCATTGTTTGTGACCCACCTGGAGGACCCAAGTGCCCCGGGAAGCCCAGTCTGGAGGGGGAGGTACACACACACACACACACACACACACTCTCACATACACTTGTACTCTCACCCTTCTCTTCCTCCAAGGGAGGTAGGCAGCCAGGACTGTGGTGGGAACAGCTCTTCTAGCCTGAGGGGTGGTGGTCTTGGCCCTCAGAGGGGCTTTTGAGCCTGCAGTTCCTGGCCCAGAGCCCAGGATTCTGGTGCTGGTGGGGGAAAGGGGGTGTGTGTTTTGCTGCCGTGTCTCCTGGCCTGAGGAATCCTGAGGGTCAGCCAGGCACAGTCCGGCTCTGCAGGCACAGAGGAGGGAATGCGCTCTCACGGGGCAGCCATCAGCCTGGCCGGGGCTGCCAGTCTGTTCACCACGAGCCCTGGAAGCCAAAGATGTGCCGTCCTCATCTCCTTGCCTCTGAACAGCGGAGGCAGGCTGGGAGCTTGCCAGCAGGGGAGGGGGACAGGGGTACCCATCGCAGAGCCCCCTACTGCTCTCCCAGCTGCTTCCGGCCAGGATGATGTCATCTGGGTGACAGGAAGCCTCTGCCTAAAACTCCATCTCTAGATGTGGCTTCTCTGAATTGGGAGGTCCTCATTGCTAGCAATTCTAGAGTTAGCCTGTATGACCCCAACAGAGCCCCATAACTGTCCTCTAGTTCCACAAGACACTGCGCCAGGAAGGCAGGGACCAGGGACCAGAGGACAGGGTAGGAGGAAATCGGCTTCTCACTGTAAACATGCTCTGTGCACTGGTACTTACATGGAATACCTATTATTCATTTTTTAAAATTAAACATACGTATTTTAAAAAATATTTCTCTATGTGCAAATACACAGGCTGTGCCATAGAACAAATTTTCTCTGTCTCCATCCTAAGAGCTGCCTCCCAATACTGAGCTGTTCTCTCCTTCCATAGCCCCTCTGTACTTGAGGTCTGGGGTCTAGACAAGCCCCCACTAAGCCCTACGCTGACCTGGGCACAAAGAGGCAATGCCAGGGCATAGCGTGGTGTGAAAGGTTGGCAGAAGCCCCACCCAGCCCCCTTGTCATCTGCCTGAATAGTGGGCCCAGTCCCACCCACCGGGACAAGGCCCTCTGTTTACACCTTTTAGGGGCCAGTTCAGAAGCATTTCAAACTCCACAGGGGCCCTGGCAGGGCTGACACTTGCCTCTGAAATGACCCTCGCCCAGGCTGTGCATTTCTGCACCACAGGCTGCCAGTGCTGTGGCAGCCAGCGCCAGTAAAGCCCTCTGGCTCTCTGAAGGCTCTGTTGATTTTCCTTTCCATACTGGTTACTTGCCTCTGAATGTACCCTCACACATCACCCCCCACCAGAGTCTCACCTCCAGCCCCATTTGTTGGGCCTACACATTCTGCAGAGGTCACACCTCCTGGCCCCTCAGTGCTTATCTCTGCCACACAGCCAGTACCCATAGTCTGCTTTCTCCAGAACCCAAAGGCTAGAAAAGGTTCATGTCCACAGGCACCCTGGAGAGAGGGCTGGTCCGCCTGGCACCCTGGTTTGACATATGAGGACGCTGAGCCACAGAGGGGCAAGGTGACTGCCAGAGCCACCCAGGAAGGTCTGAATGGAGTGGAGACTCCAGTTCAGCCCTCCTGACCCCCAGGCCAGTGTTCTTCCTGCTACCCCCAGTTTTCTGACAGTGGATCCACGGGCACCCTGGGCATCTGCCACTTGCCAGCTTTCCTTGGTCCCCGCCACCCCTGCCCCGAACAGCCAGCACCCACGCCGCTTTTCCTGGAGGATAGCCACAGCTGGTATTCCCATAGAGAAGCTCGTGCACAAAGGAACGTCCAGGTAGTGCTGCTTGTGACAACCCCAGATGCCCACGAGCGATGGCACGGATCGATACATTGTGGATGGTTCGCAGGTATCTTGAGGCTTTTTCAGCACTGCTTATAGCAGTGGTGGGAGAGGACCCTAAAGCCCTAAGGTGGTGACTCAGGTCTCTCTTTTGGGGGTCTCTGCATCCCCTTCTACAACTTTGGAAGCTCCATGGCCAGGAGCCCCACCTGCCCCGTTCCAGCCCTGCTGTGGACCTCAGACTCCTGGAGGGAGGGCGGCTAAGCTGAGGCTCAGTGGTGGGCGACTCCAGCACAGCCCGCCTGCTCCTTGGCTGCCCACTGACCGCAGTGCGGCCGGGCACACTGTTGGGGACCAGAATGCACCTGCCGGGTGGGTGGACGAATCCCCTCGTCCAGTCGGTCCAGTCACCCGGTCTTCTCTCCTTAGTTCTCCCTGCTTGTCATTCTTCTGTGGAAACTGCTCCAGCTGTGAGGACCGGTCCAACCCTGACAGGTCTCCGGGGAAGCCCCGTGGGGAGACTGAGACCTAGATGACGGTGACTCGGGGAGGTGACGCAAGTCCTGGAGGCAGGCCACTGGGCAGCACGCTGATTACGTGGGTTGTAAAGTACTGGCAGAATATAAAACGTACTAAATGAGGGTCAGTTTGGCTTCTACTGTCTCGAGTTGTATACACGGTGGGTATTGGTTTAGCACTGTGCTAAGGGGATTGCATAGAAGAGGTGGCGTTTCAGCCCACCCTTAAAGGGTAGAGCAGGTTTAGGGGAGGAGGCGTGGGATGGGAGTGAGGGGAAGATATTCTAGGTGAGGGTGTCTGAGCAAAGGCTTGACGGCATGCAAACAGGTGCTGGGGACAGGACTAGCAAGATTGTGACACAGAAGAGTAAAGAGAGCTGAGGCGGGAGGGAGGCAGAGGTTGGCTTCAGATCTCAAAGGGCCTCGAGTATCACCTTAAGTAGTTTCTACAGTGAAGGCGTATCTTTCACAGGGGTTAGGTTCTAAAAAGAGTCCGAAAAGTGAAAATCACCTGGAGTGAAAATGAACGACAATGCGCTCACATTTATTTAATACCTGCTTTGTGCTAAGCTGCCTCCATTGCTTTACCTAAGTCTCATTCAGTTCTCATCACAACCCTGTGATTTAATCATCATTCAGCCTTATGAGGTGGTTGCTATTATTATCCCCATTTTCCAGAGGAGGAAACTGAGGCACAGAAAGGCTGAGCTACTTCTCTAGGCGAGGGGATTTGAACCCAGGCTCTGTGGCTGCAGAGTCCACATTCTTGCCCTCGTGTTAACTGACCGACTCTTAACGGATAGACTCTTGTGCTGGTGGGGCGCCAGGTGAAGTCGCTTGCTTGGGGACAGCAAACTCATGTAGGGAAACATGTACCTTCAAACACTAGCGTCACACTCAGCATCTGAAGCAGCATTGCAGAAAGTCCGGTGAGACCCTGAGCTGCCTCTGCTGAACTTGATCTGGCAGCAGTGGGATGCCCCCTGGCAGTTTCTGAGCAGAGAGTGACGTGACCCACTCAGGGTTTAGGAGGATCGCTGCTGGGCACTGGATGGAGGTGAGACCAGGAGAAGGGAAACCAGGGGAGAGGCACTTTCCGTGTGCCAGGCCTGTGTTGGTGTGGCTTTGTTCTGAGTGGGGCCAGTGGGAGGAGACATGCAAGGAAGGAGAAGCAGTGAGTGGGGGTGGCAGCTGATTTGTTGTGGGGACGTACAGTTTGAAACCTGGTCCTGATGTAACAGAAATAGGGAAGTCTGGGCCTTTAAGGGTGGATAAGGGGATTCTGAAGAGTTGGGGTCCCCCAGGGACACCCCTGAAGAAGCGCATAGCAAAGGCTCTGGAAACACCAGCATAGCCAGCTGGAAACGGAGATTTCTGCAGAAGTGTTGCTTGGTGTCCTGACTCGGCCCCCACCCTGATTCTGGGGTTCCTGACTGCTCCAGTGCATCTTTCACCCTTCCCTTCCGCACAGACCCCCGGCTGCCTGGCTATGTGTCACCGGTGCTTAAAACAGCATTTTTTTTTTTTGAAGGTGAAGAGAAATAGTCTTTGATATCATTTGCATTATTATGTAGCTCCGAAAGTGTTTTCAGAAGAATGAAAACATGGTGGCTCAGAGAGATAACCAAGTAGATAATTTTGTGGCATCAAAAGCTTGTGTTGCTCAAGTAGGAAAGTGTTAGCCTTGGGAGGTGATTGGCGAGGCTGAGGCATTCATTAAAATCAAATATTTCCTGAAATACAAACATGGCTCCAGCTGATGAGGCAGCCGGGAACACAGATACACGACGTGGGGTCTTGGCAAAGACAGTCATTCTGGAATGGAGCCCCTGACAAACCCTGGGCTGGTGACACAAGCTGAAATGAGTTATCTGCTTTCCTGTAGAGGTTAGGAAATTGTGGTTTATTCTGAGAGAGGTGCTGCAGAAGGTCAGTGTTTCCTAGATGAGGTTGAATTTAAGAGGCTTTTAATTGGCATCTGCCCCATCTTGGTTGACTGTGTTTTGCTAAAATGCATATTTTCATCATGCACCAATTCATCCCTAGGATTTCTTGTTCTATCAAGCTCATTTCTGCAAACGTGTATTCACTGCATGTTGTATCTGTGCAATGCTCTGCGGAGGATGAGATGAGAGAAGAAAAAGGGAGCTAATTATTGAGCTCTGGCAGGTGTCCCATTATGTGCTGATATTTCTGCCTGGATGATCCTTTGGCCAGATCGGTCTATACCCTGCTCCTTCTCTTTATCCTCGTCTCAGTTAAATGTTGCTTCCTCTCAGAAGCCCTCCCTGACTACTCTCGTAAGGGTTGTCACTACCCCTGCCTCAGTTACCTGCTCTCTCATCACGTTTTATCTTCTTGAGAAAGTATCACTATTTGACTATCTGTGTTTATCACTATCTGTGTTTGTCACTATCTGTGTTTACCACTGCTCTCACCATGCTAGACTGGAAGCTCCTTGAGGTCATGGCTTCTGTCTTGCTTACCACTATCCTCGGACAGTGCTGTCATGTACTGGGTACTCAGGAAATGTTTGTCAAAGGAATGACTGCATCTGATTTTCTGAACAGGTCTGGACACGTGGTGTTTTTGCACCACTCATAGAAGGGGAAACATCTAGGAGGCTGCATGACCTACAGGGGTTTGCCTGGATTCTCACAGCCAGCAAATCTTGTGCTGGACTTGAATCTGAGTCTGTTGGCCACCCGTGCCCTCTAAAATATGCACTGTCTCAGTGGGACCTAATCCCTGCCCTCAAGGAGCTCTCTGCCCAGGCAGGAAGAGTGACACAAACATATCAATAATGCTCACATAACACACATAGGATAGGCGCCTGACAGAGGCAGCAGACACGTGATGGGGGCTCAAGTGACATCAGTAGAGGACACGAGCGAAGGCTTTGTGGCGACACGGCACTGAAATAAGGCCTTATGATGTGGTGTGGATGGGAGAGAAGGTGTTTAAGGCTAAGGGAGAGTGCCAGCAGAAGTAGAGGTGGGAAAATAAAGGGGGTTTTCAGTGAACAGTGAGCAGCCTGGTGTGGCTAGAGGGTGGCGCTTTGATGAGGAGTCTTAAGAGAAACATCTAAAAAGGGAGGTCAGATCTGGATCCCTCGGCAGGAATGCTGGCCTGTGGAGGATGGGTTCATCCCATGTGGCACTGGAGTCCCGAAGGTTCTGGAATGGAAAGAGGTGTTCAGGTGATGGACATGGAAGGGTAGGGATAAGGTATGGAGCCCGGGAGAGAGATTCCTCAGTAAAAAAAAGGCCATGGTCATTGTCAAGGTGGATTCTAGGGTTTTAAAACTAGTTTCGGGTGCCAGCAAAACCATATTAGAATAATCATGTCTTTGCCATAGAGTGCATGGTTTGTTCTGGCTGTGAACTCAAATCCTAGACAGATATTAGCTCATCCCAAAAGGGCTTTACCAGAGGGTGTACCCCCATTTTACAAAGGGGATCCCAAGACCAAGCTTCCTGGTGGAGAGGGGTATGGTTAAGTTCAGAAGTGTTGGCCCAGCTCTCTGCTAGGCCTGCAGGGTAGTCAGCAGGAGGACGCATGCTCCCCTCGTCAAGGTCACCACTCGTGGGTCCTGGGGCCACTCTGCAGATACTGACCAGTTGGGAGCAGATGGTCCAGGACAAGCACGAAGGCAAGTGTCCTGAGGTTGGAGGTGAGGTGATTGAGGCACCCTTCCTGGTGGAGCTGGGTCTGGGCTGGTGGGAGGATTTGTGGGGCAGAGTAAACAGGGGAGGGGGCTACGGACTGTGGGGAGGGTGTGAGCCAAGTCCGAGTGGTGCGTGAGCTCGAGAACTGGCAAGTAGATGGGGTGCTGTTGCTCAGGCACTGGGCTGGGTCAGGCGCTCAGAAGTGTTGGCTTTGGCTTCCTGGGTCTATTTAATCAGCCAGCTGTGGCCTCAGGAGGCCCAATTACTGCTTGGAGAAAGCATTCCTTACAGGACTGGATTCCTTATTATGTTAAGCTCTGAGTGATTGTTTGAGAAGAGGTGTTGTAAAACTATCAGTCAATAAATGTGCGGCTCTATTGTCCGTGGGGCACTGCCTGTGTGGGGTAAGTGCAGTCTTCCCTGCTCTCAGCCTAGGCCCCATTCTCCTCTGCCCTGCTCAGAAGTGGGCTCCAGGCTAACCGAGCTGTCTGGTACCTTATCACCCGTGGAGATGCCCACAGTGCATGTGGGCTCATGCCCTGTGGCCAGCAGCCCCAGCCGTGGCAAGCGTACCGCCAGGTCAATCCTGAGGTTTCTCTCTGTCCAACAAGTCAGACCAGGGAAATTTATTCTGGGATGTGCATTGGTTCCTACTGTGCATTGGGCATGGAGCTGGGCACTTGGGGGTGTTGGGAGGATGAGAGGTGCAAAGACACTGTCCCTGCCTGCAAGAAACAAGTATTTGCTTCCCTTTGACCACGCGCATGTGACATTCATGGTTTTTGCCATCACAGAGAGCCTGTTGTATTCTCATTCATAGGCAGAATAATGTGGTCAACTCGTGAAGTCGGATTGCCCTGGTTTGAAGTGTGGTTTGAAGCCACTCACTAGCTGTGTGAACTTGGGCAAGTTACTTGATCTCTCTGATCAAGTTAAGTCTGATCTGAGTTAAGTCTCAATTTTCTCATCTCCAAAAGGTTCTTACTTTCTAGAGTTTGGTGTGAGGATAAAGATTGTGTCATGCCCATCACTGTTTAGAATGGGGGCCAGTGCGCTCAAAGCTGTGATTATTGTTACTTAACATTTTTCTTTAAATGAAGTTAGCGTAAATAAAATTGTAAAAGGACTTTATAGTAGCATTACTATAAGCGGAAAATCAATATAATTTTTCATTAATCCTTGATAGCCACAAAAATAAATATGAAAACAAAACACTGTTATGAAATCTTAGGTATATATATTGGGCTCGAATCTGCTTCCCCTTAAAAAGAGGGTAAAGCAAGGACCAGAGATGTGATGACCAGTTCTGGACTGAGAATTGGAAATGGGACTTTCTCATCATGTGGCTCATTGTCGTTTGTACACTGATCACCATCTAAATACTGCTTCTCAAAGTGTGATTTAAGGACCAGCAGCATCAGCATCCCCAGGGAGTTGGTTAGAAATGCAGATTCCTCAGCTCCAGCGGAATCAGAACCTACATTCTAACAAGATCTCCAGGTGATGCCTGAGCACGTTATGGTGTGAGAGCTTTAGTCCATAGTTGCCCGTTTTGTGCATTCCACACTTGGAGAGTTCATTCTCTGCACTATACACATGAGAAGCTTAAGGCCCGATTAGAATCTGATGCAGCAGATCAGAATTCAGGTCTCCAGACTTGCTCTGTCAGGCAACGTCCTCCAGAGGAAATCAAGCGCCATCCCGTCCTTGCTTACTGTGTGACCTTGAGCAAATTCTTAACCTCTCTGAGCCTTAGTTTCCTTATCTGCAGCAGGGGACTAACTGATAATAATGCCCTCCCTCAGAGGCTGTTGTCAGGATTAAAAGAGATGAGGCTCGGTCAGTGTTGGCTGTTGTTATCCTTGTAGGAGGAGTTGGCCTGCCCAGGCCTCTCCGAGGTCTGGCTCAGTGTGTGGCCTCCACTCTGACCAGCTGTGGTCGCCTCAGAGCTGTTGGTGGCCATACTGTTGGCATTGTGGCAGCTATTTCTGTTCCCTTTTGTACTTACATGTTAGAGATGAGTCATCAATTAAATTAATTTAACGTCATGTTGGTAACTGTGTGTCATTTGGTTGTACTGCGGGGGGTTTACTTTTGATTTTTTTTTTTTACAGGACTTTATTGGGGAACAGTGTGTACTTCCAGGCCTTTTTTCCAAGTCAAGTTGTTGTCCTTTCAATCTTAGTTGTGGAGGGCGCAGCTCAGCTCCAGGTCCAGTTGCCGTTTCTAGTTGCAGGGGGCGCAGCCCACCATCCCTTGTGGGAGTCGAATCAGCAACCTTGTGGTTGAGAGGACGCGATCCAACCAACTGAGCCATCTGGGAGCTCAGCGGCAGCTCAGCTCAAGGTGCCATGTTCAATTTTAGTTGCGGGGGGCGCTGCCCACCATCCCTTGTGGGACCGGAGCAATTGAACTGGCAGCCTTGTGGTTGAGAGCTCACTGGCTTATGTGGGAATCGAACCAGCAGCCTTCGGAGTTAGGAGCATGGAGCTCTAACCGCCTGAGTCACCTGACTGGCCCTACTTTTGATTTTAATATAAGGGCGTTTTGTTGTTGTTGTTGTTGTTGTTTAAAGGTAGTTGACTGCTTGCCAGGAAGAAGCAGGGATTGTTTTGGCAAGTCCCAGATTCCATAATAACACACACGATTGTCTCCTTGGCATGAGGTTGTTAGACTTTCTAAGTGACTTGCCAGGGACCCTCTGCTTCCCTCAGGGAGCAACAGAACCGAAGCACATCCATGTAATGAATTTTCACGAGAAAACAATGTCTTTGCATCCTCCTAGCATCATCTCCTATTTACTGTGTGCATACCGGCTGCCGCGCTCTGGGCGAAACCCCTCGCAGACATTTTATTTCATGCTCAGAACAATCTGTTAGTTGGATCATCTCGTCCCCATTTTTTCTTAAATTGAGAAATAATTCACACACCCTAAAATTCACCATTTTAAAGTATAACATTCTGTGGTTTTTAGTATAGTCACAAGGTTGTGTAACCATTATCATGATCAATTTTAGAACATTTTTATCCACCCCAAAAAGAAACTGCACCCATTAAGCAGTCACTCCCGATTTCGCCCATCTCTCCCAAGTCTCTGGCAACCACCAATCTCCTTTCTCTCTCTATGGATTTGCTTATTCTAGACATTTTGGATAAATGGAATCACACAACCTATGGTCTTTTGTGACTGGCTTCTTTCATTTGGCATAACGGTTTGAGGGTCATCCATGTATCAATACTTCATTCCTTTTCTATGGCAAAGTGGTATTCCATTGTATGGTGACACCGCATTTTGTGTATCCATTCCTCAGTCGCTGGACATTTGAACTACCTGGTATTTCTACTTTTTGGCGATCGTGAATGATGCTCCTGTGAACGTGTACATACAGGTTTTTCCTGGATTCTTGTTCTCATTTTATGGAAGGGGACACTGAAGCTGAGGTTAAGTAACTTGCCCGAGATCCCACAGCAAGAAATCCCCATCCCAAGAAAAGCCTCAGTTTGGATCCTGAGGAAGAGAAAGAGCTCTCAGGCCCGTGCTGCAGCCACCTGTTCCTTTTTACGTTCTGGCTCTTGTGTGGTTGGAGAGTGTCCAGATGTCGGGTGTGATGGCTACTGGTGGGGGAGCGCCAGAAGCTCTGCTTTGTTCTCGGAGGCAGACACTCTGCAGTCAGGTCATTTACTAGAGAGGTTGGGACCCGGCAGTAGGTCAGTGAGAAAGCACCTGGAGATTCCCGATTCCCAGTGTGCAGCGTTTGTCCTTGGACTGTTGGCTGCACTCTGCAGGAGGTGCTCCGAGCTTGCCGCTGAGGGATTTCATTTCAGCCCTGTTATCCTCGTCCCCATCAAGACCACCTCCACTGACCCAGACTTCTCAGCACTAGAGGGAAAACATTCCCCAGGGGTAGTTGGATATTAGGGATGTTGCTTTTTTTTAAAAACTGAGGATATTTGTAAGAAGTAATAAGTGCTTGTAAAAATATCCCACAGTACAGAAGTCTATAACATAGAAAGTGAAAGAAACAACTTCCCTAAACCCATGGCCACGTTCAAGTTAAATGGTCTCCGTAGGTTCCCAGAAGATACCACGCCCAGTTCCTCCTTAGCCTGAGCGCCTTTCTGCTCTTCTCTCTCACGACCTGCCAGTGCCTAGTATAAGTGCTGTAGTGGTGGAACTTGCTAGATTCCTGCAGTCCTCAGTCAGCTCCTCCTCCACCTTTTCTCTCCAAGTGACATGACGTGGGGAAAGTCTGGGAAAGGCTGCTGTAGATATTGGAAGTTAAGCACCAGCAAAATCCCTGAACGTAGTTTTCTCTGGGGAAGGGGATTTGTCAGGAGCGGGTAGAGCCTGGGCTCCTATTTGTCTTAAACCTTCTAGAGCTAGCTAGCTCTGTAAACACTGTGCACAAATAACTGTTACCCCCCCCCCCCCCCCGCCAATTATGCACGGTGGTGCCTCGGTGCCATGTCGGAGCCAGTCTTTGATGACTGGTGCTTTGACTCACTCTCTGCATCCCACACCTCTAGCTTTGGGGATCAAGTGGCATTTCAGAGACTGGCAGCCCGAGTCACAGAGGCTCAGCTGTGTACAGTTTTGCTTTTTATGCCAGGATGCCAGCACCCAGCGCTCAGCTCCTAAATATACCTGGTAGGGCTGGGAGTTTTGATCTTCTGGAAGTGGTGCTGGCTCTGCCCAGCAGGCACAGATCTACGTTTTCATGTTCATGTTCCAGAAAAACGTGTTTTCTGTATGTCAGCCTCCTGAATGAGAGCCCCATCTCACTTGGGTCCTCTGTTCTGATGCCCTCGCACAATCCCATGTCTTATCTGGTTAAACTGAGCTCTCTCTCGAGATAGGGCAGCCAGAGAGCCTGGGTTTGAATGATAACTCTTCTGTTTACTTACTTTGCCTCAGTTTCCACAATGATAAGGCAGAGTGAACATAATAGCACCTACTTCATGGGGTTGTTAAATTAGATAAGATTTGTCAATGTTTGCAAAAGTCTCAGGCACATAGGAAGGGCCATATGAGGGTAGGCTTTGATTATATTGCTGATTTTTAGGACCGTCCTCTGACCATGGCAGGAAGTGAGTGTAGTGCAGTGTAGACTAATGTAGTGCCATTGAAAGACCATAGCTTTGCAGCTGGACTACTCTGGTTCAAATCCCAGCTCTGTGCTCATGGGCACGGGGAGCCCACTTCACCGAGCCCCAAATCTCCCCGTCATATTGCATGTTCTAGCCTGTTCTAAAGCATGACAGTTCAGACACATGTGGCTGTGGCTTGCAGCCTCTTCTCTTTGACAAAGTGCCTTTGCTCAGTAGAATCATGGAGTCACAGAATGCCCAGCCTGGTTGAGACCCCAAATCCCATAGTCCTGACCTTCACTTACAGAAAAGGAGACAAGGCCCCAGAGCAGGTGTTTCCCGGAGACCCCATGGCTGACGGTGGAGGGGCCGCGATGTGGGCAGGGGCCTTCTGAGCTCATCCTGGGACTGCTTCATACTGAGGGTCACCTGTGCCTCTTTCAGAAGCAGAATCAGGAACAAGGCAAGAGAGAGGGATGGAGAGACAGTGGCTCTATCTTGAAATATCGTGTCTGAGGGGACCTGGGAGGCACACGGGGCAGACTAACTTTCCATGGGGTGAGTCAACCTAAAGCCCCTACACAGGCGTGGACCAATCAGCACTCACTAAATGGGAGTTATGTCATTATTGTCACCATGATTGTCAGCCAGGGCCGAGTAACTGTAGCTGGATGGAGGCCTGGTCCCTCTATGCCAGTGATTCTCAAACTTGAGTGGGCATCAGCGTCAGGGCTTGTTAAAACACAGATGGCTGGGCCCCAGCCCGGAGCTGATTCTGCAGGTCTGGGGGGGCCTGAGAATGTGCATTTCTAACATGCTCTGGGGCGATGTTGATACTGTGGATCGAGGGACCCCACTTTGAGAACCACTGAGTTGGACGTGCCCTTGCCCCTGAGGGTGGTCCTTGAGCCTGCCTGGTAGAAATGCAGGCTCTCGGGCCCTGTCCCAGACCTGGGCAGCGTCCTCAGCCTAGCAGGACCCCCGGGTGATTCTTACTGGGAAATTGGGAAAGCCTGGGCTAAATGACCTCCAGTCTCCTAATGCTGAGATTCTGTGAAAGAAGTCATTTGTGAAGAAAAGACGTTCTGGGTGGGACTAGGTCACCCTGGCCAGAGTCCTGCTTAGGAGCCTTGCTCATGGTCAGGCCGCAGAGCGCAAGTCCCTGCCAGCCCGAGTCCCTGACATTTTCTTTCTGTGACTTGGATCGCAGGGACTCTGTGACCCTCTTCGCATCCCCCTGCCAGGCCCTGTCACCCGCCCCACCTCTCAGCAGGGACTGAGCAGGGATCAGAGTTCTGTGTTTCTAAGAAACAACATGAACTTGATTCAATCTTCTTGACTTCCTTCAGAATGTTCTGTTTACTCTGTGGGTTTTGCTGGTTTTGCCCAGGTTCTGCCCACCAGTTACTTTTCATCAGGCATTTATTAGAATTAATGCGATAACCTTTAATAAAAGGCCCATGCATTGAATCAAAAGCTTTTTTATTAACACAGTGTACTGGCTTACTTAGTGGTTTACGGAGATGCAATTTGGCCTTCCTGCAATAATAATTATAATTATGATAATCATGCCTTGTGTTTATTATAGTGACTTCCCCCAAGGATCTCTGTTCTCGACTGCAGCTCAGGTATTGGTGGCTGGGGACGCTGGGCTAAGGCACGCTTGAGTCTAGCTGCTGTCCCTTGTCACTAGTACTCCTGAGCCCCTGTTGGGGTCTGAGGGCATGCATGCACCACCAAGTAGCATGAAATGGTGCCCGTGCCAGAGCCTTCCTCTCTGAGGACTCTCGGAGCAAGGGCAAGGCTCCAGGAAATTGGAGAAGGCAGGGCTTGGAGGTGGAGTCCCAGAGGATTAAAAGTCCTCTGGGCCATGGCGCCCCCCAGCTTGCCTTCCCTCTCGCCTCTGCGACCCTAGTAATCTCATTCATCAGCGTCCAGCCTGAACTCAGGATGACCAACTGTTCTGAGTTGTCTGGGACGGAGGAGGGGTCCCCCAGGATGCAGGACTTTCAGTGCTGAAATTGGGAACGTCCTGGATAAACCAGGACAAGTTGGTCAGCCTCCTGGAATCTTTGCATTTAGAGTCTTTGTGCTCCATCATCTTACCAAAACAACAACTTACCTAGCAACACGAGCCTCATTTTCCTCCTGTGAAGGTAACTCATGGTTCTTATGGAAATTTAATGACTTAAGATATAAAAAGTGCCTAGTACCGTGCCTGGCACATAGTAGATACTCAGTGGTGTTAGCTAGGTTTGTTTTCCTGAGTTGAGTGAGACTTTCGAGATCACCCAGCCTCCGGCTGGTTCAAGAATCCTCTCTGTGGTGACCCTGCTTGATCACACCCCTTGATGTGGCTCTCACTTCTTCACATGGGAGCCTTTTCTTTATGACTGTGAACTATTCCCTGTCCCGTCAGCTCTGAGGCCCACAGAGAATGGGACCCTCTTCCTGATGACATCGCATGGCTCCTTGAGGGTATCTCGCCTGTCTCCAGCCTGGGGCTTCTCCTCCCTGGGTGGAATGTCCCCTCCCTTAGTGAGACCTGGCCCCCAGCCTCATCTTGGCCTTGTCCCCTGGAAGCAGTGCTATCTTCCGCTGTAGGCCCTCGGGCCCAGTATGGAGCTTAGCTCAGCTCAGGAGGCTTTCCTCTACTGCCTACAGGTATGGTGGGTATAGATGGTACCCATCCTCCTAGGCCTGGAGAAGAGTTTCCTGAGAACCAAAGGTGATTGGCTCATGAAGAAGGCTACGAGGCCTCTTTCCCCTAAATCATGGAAAGGCCTGGGGAGTTTGGAGCCAAGGCCTAGTTTTCTACCGAGGTGTTCAGCTTAGACTCCCCTTTCTCTGGCCCGACCTAGAGACAGGCACCTGGACAGATTCTTGACTCGGGGCAGGGCAACAGGATGGCTTCTCCATCAGCCTAATCTCCTCCCCTATATTTATCAGTAGTTTCCTTATGTGTTAGAGGGTATAGTTCTTACAACCCAGCACTAATAAAATAGTAAGTAGTACTTTTTATGGTTATTATTATTTGCCCCACCAGGGAATGGACATGAAGTATGATTTTTTTCCCTTGTGCACAGATGGGAAGATGACTGGGCAAGGTTGAGATTTGTTCCAGCAAGTCTGGGGACCTGCATCTCCATTTTCTTGTCCCAGGGACCGGGAAGAATTGTTCCCAAGATCATAGACCTCTCCTCTCAGCAGGGATTGGAGGCCACGGGTTAGGGCTGTGGCCTGGATGGCGGGGAGGGTGTTTGCGTCATTTACCATCCATGGCAGTCAGACAGTGCTGAGCAGGAGTTTCATGGACACCAGCCTCTGGGGTCAAAGGTCGTGTCCCCAAGAACAAAAAAAATCATAGGGAAGTCACAGGGCATAATGCAGAATAACGCCTGGCACACAGTAGGGCCTCGATAGCTCTTTGTGGAGAATGAATGAAAGGAACATGTGGATACGTTCCAGCCCTCAGCGCCCTCCAGGTGTGGGGCGAGGGCTTGTGTTGCTTGAATTGAGACTGGAAGACAGGGCGCTGTAAGTTTGGGGTGCTGTGTGAACGGCCCAGGTGGTAGAAACAAGGCTGTGGGCTGGGCATTTCTGGGCTAATCTACTTGGGACAGACCTCTGCTTTTGAAGACCCTTAGAAATAACTTGACTAGCTATGGCGTTATGTCTCTTCTACCTTTATTGTGACTCTACAATCACTGTGTGATTCCTAAGTGGTGCCTGCGTCCTGAAAGTTCTATCTCATAGTTTCTGCTCCAATCTAATACAAAGAGTTGCTATCTTTCTTTCATGCATCTGCCTTTCTGTTTCTCTTATTATTATATTTTAAATTTTATTGGGGCATATTGGGGGACAGTGTGTTTCTCCAGGGCCCATCAGCTCCAGGTCGTTGTCTTCAATCTAGTTGTGGAGGGCGCAGCTCACTGGCCCATGTGGGAATCGAACCGGCAACCCTGTTGTTCAGAGCTCGCGCTCTAACCAACTGAGCCACCCAGCCGCCTCTCTGTTTCTCTTATTGATGGGAACTGGTTTCCTCAGTTTATCCTTGAATTTGCAGGTTATTTTTTCCAATAAAAGTTATTTTTATGTTAAATTTATTTTTTTATTTTAAAAGTAAAGCATCACTATATATATTTGAAAATATATTTTATAAATATGTAAAATATTTTATGTAAAATATAAATATGTAGTGGTACTTTACTTACTTAAAATAAGCAAACAGTGGGACTATGAATAGTAAAAATTGCTCAAATTCTTTGTAATAACTGTTTACCATTCTGGGTATTTTCCTTTCTGTCTTTCCCAGGCATGCATACTTTTTCACATAGTTGGAATTACAGCATGCATGTAAATTTTATATTCTGCCTTTAAAAGACCTAAATACTATAACTTGAACAATTAAACAAGAAAAACAATGAACAGACATAGATTGATAATACTATTTAAGGAGGTCTGCCAACATTTGGGGGAGAAACAATGCCAGAACTCCAAACAGAAAAATAGCGAGACATGAACAGGATTTTCCACAGGGGAAACAAAAATGGTTAATTAACTATAAAAGATAATCAATCTCATTATTGAAAGAATTACAAATTAAAATAAGGGATACCATTTCCCCTGGTCATATTAACAAAGATTTTCAAAAAGTAATCCTCTTATTTGTTAGACAGGATATGTAAATTGATATAAATATTCTAGAAAGCAGTTTGGCAATACATATGTGAAGCCACGTGTTTGTTTACTAATTATATGTCCTATCTCGTGACTATCTTATGTTCCTGTCTCTCTTGGGTGGTCTCAATTTTTTTTTATTGAATTATATTGAACATAGATCCTTTTTCACCATCTGTTGCTTCCTTTATTTTTATTTTAAGTATCTAGGTGTTTAATATTTCTTTACACAGTTAGTTTTGTTGATCTGTTCCCTTGTGATTCCTTTGTAGCTCCTAGCTTTAGAATGTCATCTTCATGTAAGAGGTCATATAAATGTTAAATTTTGTTTACTTCTGATTTCTGTGTTTGATTTCAAAAAATATTTCAGGTGTAATTCTATCTAGAGTTCATTTTGATTTTTAGGTTAATTGAGAGTCTCTCTCTTTTTTGTTTCCCCCAAATTGTTAATTGGTTATTCTAGCGTCAGTTATTCATCCTTCCCTTCCCCAATTTATTTGTGAGACCTTCTTTAGCACTTATTAAATTACGACATGTTACTTATGGACTAAATTTTATCAGCTATTACTTTCTACCTATGATCTGTTTTCTCTAGTGCCCTCTGTTTAATTATTGTAGCCTTGGGGCAGCCGGATGGCTCAGTTGGTTGGAGCGCGAGCTCTTAACAACTAGGTTGCTGGTTCAGTTCCCACACGGGATGGTGGGCTGCGCCCCCCGCAACTAGATTGAAGGACAACGACTTGACTTGGAGCTGATGGGCCCTGGAGAAACACACTGTTCACCAATAAAAATTAAAAAAAATATATTGTAGCCTTATAATATTGGTTATCAACACACCTTTTTCTTTTTTAGACAGTCATGCTTGCTTATTCCTCCAGCTGAAATTTAAAACCATTTCATCAAGTTGAAAACAAAAACAACCAAAAACTTTTTTGGTATTTGAGTAGGAGTTACATTAAAAAATTTATAAATCAATTTCTTTTTTAAAAAAATCAACATTATTTCAATATTTTGACTTGTCATCAATGAACATGTTACAGCTTCACAAATAAATCCATTTTTAAAAACATCTTTGTGAACTTTTCTACTTTCCTTAATACTGTTCAGATACGTTTCTCATTATGACTATATATATTTTATATTATAGTTGCTGTTTGTTGCTGGCATATAGGAATATTATTGATTTTGTCTGTTTATTTGGCTCAAATACTTTGCTGAGATCTTTTTAATTTGTGTTGTGAGATAACTTTGGATTTTTAAGGTTATGCAATCATTTCATATGCACATAATAATTACTTTGTCTGTTTCTAATGTTTATGTTTTCTATTTCTTTGGCCGGAACTTCCAAGACCATATTCAGGGGTGCTGGTGATTGATGGAAGGCATCCTTTTTTGCTCTTTGTTTTAAAGGGAAAGCTTCTGACATTTTCCTTGAAATTGCTCCTAGCTTATAGGAGAGCTATCACTTCCACCCAAAGGGGCTGATATGATTTACAACTACAATACAGACCCCTTTTTAGCCTTTTATGCGTCTGGCACAGAGCACTAAGTGACTAGTTTGGACGTGTTTGCGCCTTCTAGACTCTCTAGCCTGCCCCAAACGTTGAGCCTGCGGAGCTACTTCAGTTCTAGCCCTGATCTCTACTGAAAGCCTGACTTCCAGGGATTGGCTCCCCCTGTAGGACTTTGCACTCCCTTCTGCCACCCCCACCTGCTGAAATAAAAGCTGTGGTTCTTTGACATTGGACAGCAGTAGGGCTGGGGTCACCTAACACAACCATGGACCAGAGGAGGCAGTAAACACACTTCTCCATAGGATACCCTACATAGGACCCCAGTGGACCCTCAGGCATCTGGACTTTTGTTCCTACCCCACCTGTCCCCTTTCTTTCTTTGAGCCAGCTGAGTGAAGTCACCAATACCCCTCCCCTTCCCGGAACCTGCTAGACTTCTGCTGGCACTGTGCTCTGGGGGTCTTCCCAGTCCAGTGGGAAAGCAGACACAAAAGGGGCTTAATACAATACAGGATGAAGAGGTTTCATTCACACTATATGAGACTTAGAGGCTGCTTATGGCAGTCAGAGAAGGCTTCTTGGAGGAGGTGAGACTTGAGCTGGTTTTGGAGAAACTGTAGGAATTCTATGATGCAAATGAGGGAGAAGGGCTTCAATTCTGATTATTTCTATAGACTTTGCATTATTGTTGCTGTTCAGAATTGGATCTTTATAAACTATCTTTTCTTGCTGTCTATTTAGGAAATTATTGATTTTTGCATATTTAATTTGGAATAATCTACAAAGGCTTAGTGGCCTGGGGGAAGCCTGGCCTCTTTGGGGAAAAGACTAGAGTTTGCTGAGAGAGAAGTGGGGCAGTGCTCCTAAGTCAGTGAGTACTCCTGGGGTTCAGGGGTTGGGGGGAGGCGGTGATCACCAATGAGTAATGGGGGCACATAGAAAGGAAAAAGAAAAACAGCATCTGTAGTATTCCTGCTGCATTCCTCAGGCAATTTGTTAGTATAGTTAGTACTTTTTATTGCGTTTAATTTTCCTGATAGCCCTGTTAGGCAGATACCCCCATTTTACAGATGAAGAAACTGAGGCTCAGGGAACTTATATGACTTACATGAGCTGGGTAGCCTCATGTTTGAGCCTCCGTGCTGCCAGTTTCCCCGCAGCCATATGTATAAAACAGCTTTATTGAGATAATTCACATAGCATACAATTCATCCATTTAAAGTCTACAATTCAGTGGTTTTAGTATATTCACAGAATTGTGTAACTATTACCACAATCAAATTTTAGAATATTTGCGTTACCCCCACAAAGAAACCGTCATCCTTTCGTCGCCATCCCATAATCCTTCCATGGCCCCCATCCTACGGTAACCACTCATCTACTTTCTGTCTCTTGTATTTGCCAGTTCTGGACAATATATATAAATGGCCTCATACAATGTATGGTCCTTTGTGACTGGCTTATTTCACTTAGCATAGTGTTTTCAAAGTCTATCAATATTGCAGCATATATCGGTACTTCATTTTTTTGTTTGTTTTTGGACATTTGGGTTGTTTCTATGTTTTGGCTAATGCTATAATGAACATCCATGTGGACACATGGTTTTATTTCTCTCAGGTATACACTAGGAGTAGAATTGCTGGGTCACAGGGTAACTCGAGGTTTAACCATTTGAGGAACTGCAAGACAAGTCTCCACAGCAGCTTCCCTGCTGCCTCTGGGACGAGGCTTGTCGTCAGAGGGATGGGGCTGGGAAGAAGGTCAAACCACAAATTCTATGTGGATTGCCTGTTTTCAGAGAAGTAGCCTATTATAAAGTACTCCTAAAACTGCAGCTTCACTGTTGAGTCTTTGATGGTTCCAGAGGGACTTGTGGATTCCGTAGGGCCTCAAGGACATTGCCATCAATGGTGGTCGTCACTGTACCCTCAGAGCTCTGCCTTCTACATTCCGGCTAGGAGTCTGTGGGAATAGAGAAGGTTCTGGAATAAATCCTAAGGTTCAGGGTGTGAAGTAGGGACAAGTGGGATTTGTGGTGATGAAGGCTCTTGGAAGAGGGAGGGCAGGGTTTCGAGCTGGCACAGCGGGGGAGGTAGGCAGGAGAGCAAGAAGGCTGGGAAGAGAGACTGGGTTGGGTCCATGTGGTTTGAGACCAGTCCTTGGGCAGCTGTGGCCCCTAACTCTGGTCTGTCTTTGTTCTTTGGCTGCAGATCTGGCTGAATGCAAGCTGGTTTCTTTCCCCATCGGCATCTACAAGGTCCTGCGGAATGTCACCGACCAGATCCACCTCATCACACTGGCCAACAATGAGCTCAAGTCCCTCACCAGCAAGTTCATGACCACGTTCTGTCAGCTCCGAGGTAGGCTCTGGTTAGTTCAGGCCAGGGGGCCGGCATGGCTAGCCCTCATCCTTCAGGCGTGCGACCAGGGCCAGTCCCCGGGCAGCTGGACCTGGGAAATTATTCCCAAGGGGAGCCTTTGAGAATGGACCTGTGTCCTCACTGCAGCCTGGAAATCTCTGTCATTCCTGCCCCTAGCTGGCTATGAATCATATTGACTAATGGTCCAGGGTGTGGGTCCTGGAGTGATTTTCTTGTTCCGAACAGACCAGCTGGATGTTTAGGGTCCTGAGGCCCAGGAGTCATTGTTTCTCTCTGCACTTGAATGAGTCCCCCAATCTAGCATTGTTTCCCTGCGCTGCTTTCTCACTTCAGGAGTGACAGATGCTAGGAGTGTTTTCTCTGCAGGGTACACACAGCAAGTGGACAAGGGTGCTTCGCAGGGAGACGGGCAGGAGGCCAGCAGGTGGGCATTCTGGATTCTTTTGAAATGGCTCCTCCAGATGGACAAGCAGGATGCAGTGGCCTCTGTAGTGCCCACTCCCCAGTCTACAGAGTAGTCCCTCCGTTCTTCTGAGAGAGTCCAGGGCCACTCAATGGCACGTGTGATGGAGCTGCGACCTGGGCATTTGACATGTGTTTGCAAAACGGTGGGGCAGGAGAGTTGGGGAGAACACAGGAGGCATCACCTTCCTGCCTTCTGGAATTCGGTATCTGACAGGAGCATGAAAAGGCTCTAAGAGCCTGTTTAGAGAAACCAATATCTAAAATGCTGGTGGAACAGGAGGAACTCGAGGAAGCATATCTCATACAACTGATTTTTGGCTTCCTGGAGGAGGTGTGGGCATTGAGCAGAGCCCAGAGGGGAGAGGGAGGCATGAATTGGCAAACCTGGTCCAGGGACAAGAAGCAGCTTGTACACCTCAGGTGGGAGCTACAGGCAAGCCCTGGAAAGAGCACGGGCTGGGTACCCACACCAGGGCAGGGAGGCAGGACTGGTCTGTGGAGTCATTTCTGAGGGAACCGCACGGAGCTCGTTGCCTTGGTGCCTAAAACGACTTATACTAAAGTACTTATGCCTGGGAGTGGGGGGTAAGACTTGTCTCCCCAAAGATGCCTGTGGGCACTTGTACCCTGGCCTGCTTTCCTGCCCTTCCTTTTTTTGTGACTGCTTCTTTACACCAGTGAGATGGGTCCTCACAGCCAGCAGCCCCTTTGGACCCGCCACTCTCAGCCCTAGCTCCAACTAGAATCATCTGAGGAGCTTCTCTACAAACAGTTGCCTCAGCTCTACCCCAAGACCAGCTGAATCAGAATGTCTGGGCCTGGGCCTGGGCCTGGGCCTAGGAGTCTGTTAAAACCCACCAGTCATTCTAAAGTGCCAGCAGCCAGGGTGGAGACCGTAGTTCAGGGGCGAGAAGCACAAAGGCCTGAGCCTAGCATGTAAGTAAAGAGTGAGTCACATTGGGCCTGTACAAGAGAGCGATGGGGACGGTGGCAAACCGCTACGTGCTCTGGCAGATGTGCTACAAGATTGTCCTGATGGTTTTATTCAATAGAAGCTGGAAATGGGGATTTTCATGTGAATTTTACTCGTTTTTACATAATACTAAAGTGAGAAAACACTGGATTTAGGCCGTGGGTCTGTAGTTGGGAGAATCTCCCATAAAATATTAGAGCTACCTCTGCCGCCTCATTTCTTGGATGGAGAAGGAAGGTCAGGGAGAGAAGGGACTTGTCCCGGGTCTCAGAGCAGTATGCCCTGCTTGCCTGCTTCACAGGCCAGGACCGCCTTTTTAGGCCACCTGTATTTAGACCGAGGGTCCCCCAGAACTGCATCCAGCTAGTTGGAATGGGGTGCTTGCTTTCCGGAGGAGGATAGAAAAATAGAGAATGGATGGTGGAGGTTGGTTGGGGCCCCTGGGAGGGACACACCAGGCAGGGGGGCTTCCTTTGGGTAAAAGGAGGGTTAATTTGTGCTTTCCTTTATTCAACCTTCCCTTCAGCACCTGCCATGTTCCAGACCCGTGTCTGGAGGCCCAGAAACAAAGGCCCGTAGACCAAGCCTCTCCCCGAAGGAGCCCAGGGTTGCAGAACAGACTCCAAGTGCTGTGTTACTCGTGTGGCCAAAATGCGCGGACTGCTGGGAAGAGGAATGAATGCTTCCCGAGAGCGGGGTGGGCAGTGGGGTAGGTGTGGAAGCAGGGGCTTTCAAAGGACTCAGATTTAGCAGTGCCTTGTGGGATGAGTTAGCAGGCCCTCTCCAGGGACCCCAAGACAAGTGTCAGAGAAATGTGCTTCGAGCGCCATGCATTCATGCCTCGCCTGTGGAAATGTACTTATCATAATACCCTTCGGTTCCAAAGTCTGTCAAAGGATGCAGTTTGAGCTCGTTTGCTGCCTGTGGTTCCTCATGCCCCCGCGCACCTCAGATGACAAAGGGAGGGCTGTCGTGTGCCCAGTAACTGGATTGCACAGAGGTGGTGACCGGGGCAGGGAGGGGGCTGGAGCTGGGGACCCACCTAGCTTCCACAGATGTGGCTCTGGGCCCCAGCCTTTGTTGTAGTTTCTATGTCAAACAGAAAACCCTCTCCTTTTATGTGGGAAAAGGAGGTTTGAATAGGCTCTGTTGGGATCCTTAGGGCCTGGCAGCGTTCTCGTTCTTCTCGGGGCTCTTGACAGAGGAGGCGGCTGCCATGGTGCAGGGGAGAGAGCCATCGGCACATTCCCTGACTGCCAGGGCGTCTCCTGTGAGTGCCCTGGGGACTGTCTTCTGCAAGGCTCGTGGGATCCTCAGAGAGGGGTCATCTTTCAATGATTCCATCCCCTTGATGTCCTTCTTCCATGTTATGGCAGGAAAAAGCAAGGCCTGAGAAGGACGATGGCACAAATGGAATCAGTCGAAAGGGCGGGTGGGTCCCAGTGTCCGCTGTGGCTCCCTCTTCTCCTGAGTTCCCATCTCCCCACTTCCTCTCGATGCAACTCATTCAGCTTATTTTACTGGGCGTGTCCTGGGCCTGCCCGGCCAGAGGGGTTGTGGGAAACAACGGAGACCACCCAAATGAAAACTGGCAGGGGCTGTTTGTTCAGAGCTGCTCTAGCAAGGAAGTCAGCCACTGTCCTTGCATTTGGCAAAGACTCACAGGCAGGCAGAGAAGTGGGAAAGCTTTGTAGTGGATGAGGGAGGTGTCAGGGGTACGCTGACTGGAGGCCATTGGCCTGGGGGAGCTGGCGGCAGGCCAGCTAGCACTGGGACATCTGTGTGATTGGTTAGGGTGCATATTTGGCTTTCTCTGGTTGGTGCTACGTTGGAAGTAGGGACAACATGGAGGGAAACTGTCAGCAACAAAGTCCTAGCCATTTGGGGTCAGTTGTTTTGGGGGGTTTGTTTGGCTTCCCAGGCTGTCAGTAGAGATGGCAGTCTGACTTCCTACAAGTCTGCCTTGCGGCAGGTACTTCCTGGGCTGGTTACTGGGCCTAATGTGTTGGTTTCCTGGACAGGTTGTGGGGCAGAGTTCTATTTTCATAGTTGGTCAGACCATTGTCTGTGTGAACATTCCGTTTCTCACAGCCTGCCTTTCAACTCGTTTCAGCAGTTCCCCTGTCCTGGGCTCGGCCATGGGCATGAACAGGTGAGCAGTAACAGGGGAGCCCAGGTCCACTGGGCACCTCGCCTTCCCAGCTCCATGCTGAGGGTTTTCCATGTGTCATCTCATTTAATCCTCGTGGCATCCAATATTTGGGACCGATAAGACAACTGAGACCTGAGGAGCCCACAGTCTCTCAGTGGGGGCAGATGTGTAAGCAGGCAACCACCTTATAATGTGCAGGGTGACGAAGCAGACATTTACTTAAAGTCCTGTGTTTTCCCCCTACTTCCTACTTTGCTTCAGCCCACTGGGTTACTTTTCTTTAGCTGATGGCACTTAGCAGCTGAAGGGGGAGAGGCAAGGGGATCCAGTGCTGGGAAAGCGGGGCAGACAGTGAAGCTTGGCAGCGGTCAGTTGGATGCTGATGTCTTGGTTTTAATCTGGGATCGGGCAGATCTACTCCATCGGACACGCATTAGATGGTTCCCTCAGTACAGCCCGACACTGGAATAGCCCGATCTGGGAGGGTCCATCTCACCTGAGTTATCCACGCGGGCAGCTCCCAGTTCTGATGACCAAGGGTGCCTACCCGATGGCGAGGCAGTGATAAGGCTGTGGCCTTTTGCATCAGTTTTTGCCATCAGTCCTCGAGGCTATCTGGCCCCTGGAGTTACCTGGCTGACCTCAGTAGGGCAAAGGCCAAGCTGTTAGTGATCCCTGCATATATGCTTATGGGCTGTGGGTCAGCCCTTCCTAGCAGAGAATTAAAGGAACCCAAATGTCATGGCCTTAGCATCCTTTGGCTAGAATCCCAGCGATAGGACTACAAGGCCAGTGGACACGAGCATTTCAAGCCTGTCTATATACACCATGAAGTTATCAAGCACTGATGTCACCCTGAGCCCAGGACCTGCCAGGAGGAGGAGACCACCCTCCCTGTGGTCAGGCTGAACCAGGACCCACAAGATGGGAGGCCGGGTCGTTTGGTGTAAAGCACAGATGCCGAGTTCTAGCCCAGTGCTGGGGCGTGACAGCTTCCCTTTGCCCTTGGGATCCACTCTCCTTGCTTACCCAAGCTGTCTGTCACCCTCGGCTGTGGTGTGGGTGCAGCCAGTGGGGAGCCCCAGCAGGAGATCAGGGGAATGGAGGAGAATTGGATCAGTGAATTTACTGTCCTGGCTACCTCCTTGTGAGGTCCACCTCGGGCTGGCTGTGCCTCTTGTATGGAGGTCACGTCTCTTGAGGTAGCCTCTACACACCTCTCCTTCCAGGTGTGACAGCTCCCTGCTTTTAACCCTAGGTTACTGCAGGATCCCTTGAGGTTCCCCTACAGCCTCCCACATCTTTGTAAATAGTTTGTTGCAAACAACTTCCACCCCTTGAATTACCCTAATTTGAGGGTGTCGTCTGTTTCTGGGTAGGGCCCTGACTGATTCTCTGTGCCACTTATTAGCTCCGTAACGACGAGCAGGTCGTTTAGCTGCTCTGCGCCTCAGTTTCCCCCTTGGTGTAATGGAATAATACCGGTAATAGTCTCTACCCCATAGGGCTCTTGCGAAGACTAAATCGGTTAACCCATGCGTGGCCCTGGGAGCAGCAGCGTCCCCAGTGCTGCCCAACCTGCTACCTGGCACGAGTGTTCACCTCCTGAGTGGGGGAATGAATGACTTCCCGTCATGTGGTCAGCAGAGCCATGAGCTCTCAGAGATGTCCACATCCTGATTCTTGGAGCCTGTGACTGTGTTACCGTACATGGCAAGAGAGACTTTGCAGCTGGGATGAAGTGATGGACCTTGACATGGAGAGAGAGCCTGGATTGAGTGGGTGGGTCCAGTGTGGGTCCACTGCAAAAGCCATCGGGATGGGAGCTGTTGCTGGAAACAGCCCACACCATGGCTTTCTTAGTGTATTAGCTGGACCACGAATGGATGGGGATTTTATCATTCTTATTTGCTCAGCTCTCGAGTGCCCGCTGTTTGCCAGCCACTGTGCTAGGAACTATGAGGAAACAGTTTACCCTTGGGGTCTGAACGCCTGGCCCTGGCATTTCCAGGTTGCGTGACCTTGTCATCGATTTCTGGGTAGGGCCCTGACTGATGCTCTCTGCCACTTATTGGCTCCGTAATTATTGGACCATTCCGAGCTTCCACTTTCTCATCCTAAGATGGGCATAGCAATATTACTTCACAGGAAGTGTATAAAGCTCACATGCTATTCATTTGTTCTCTTTATTTGTATATTCTTATTTTGGGGGTGAAAGTGATGGGAATAAATGAAATAAATTCCCTTTGGAGGGGAGTTGGAATCAGACTGGAGGGCACTTCTGCCACACAAGCAGGAGAATATGGCCTGCATCCTGCATCTTGCCAACCGTGGAAAGCAGCAGATCCTGGGGGCCTCTCTGCCCACCTGGCCCGGGACACGGGCCACACCTGGAGCACTGGGACAGGAACTTGGACGTCTCATTCCTCCAGGGCCCCGTCTAACATTTCTCACCCCCCATGTGCAGTGGGACATCCGAGTTTCCCTTCATTTCCCTGTTCTGAGATTTACGCGTCCATCTTGGCTCCAGGCTGTGAGGTTTAGAAGAGTTTCCATCTCCCCTCTGCCCTTCTTACCCACTTCCTGTGCATTTCTCTAGTTGTGATAAAGCTCTAAGCTTCACATGAAAACAGGTTCCTATTATTTGGTTTTGAACATGCAGTAGCGCACACAGTACAACCAAGGGTTGGAAGGGCTAATAGGGAAAAACACGTCTTCCTCTTGCGCCTGTCCCAGATGTCCCATTCCCCTGCCCAGGGGCAACTACCAGTACCAGCGTTGAGATATTTATTCCATGCCAGTGTGAGCATCAATGTATTTACTGTCAGTGGCATTGACCGTGTACCACCATGGGCAGGCACTTTTGTAAGCGCTTTGTAAGTATAACATTATTTAAACATTTACAATTTTGTAAGGTTAGTACTGATGTTAACTCTTTTTTTTTTTTTTTGATGAGGAAATGGGGGCCGAGAGAGCATAAGTAACTTGCCTGAGGTCACATAGCGAGAAAGGGGTTGGGACTGTGGGGCCAGACCCAGAGCTCCTTTGTAACTACAAATGGGAGTACAGGGTGTGCACTGTTTTGCAACTTGCCTTTTTCACTTAGCAATACATTTTTGAAATTGGTCCGTGTAGGGACAATGACAGCTCTCTTATTCTTTGCATGGTGGCAGAATGGCTATCACTGCATTTTAATTTGTTAGAGACCCTGTTAGAAGAATTTCCTCACCCCTTCCCTCTGTCCACCCAGGGAGTGGGAGTGGCTTATAGAAACATCACTCCTGTCTTCTTGCCCCTCTGTCCCCTGTGGGCAGCAGCTGTCTTTGTGCTGAGTGTGGGCCGTTTGAAAGACACTTAGTGCCCTACGTGACCCACTGACTCTGCCATTCAGGGGGGCCCTTACAGGCAGGAACGTGATTGCTCATTGATGTGGGGGTGGCGGCCAAAGAGCAGACTGAGCCTCAGTGGGCAGTATATTTGGAGCTGGCACATTCGCTCACTACCTGGCTGCCTAATTACTGCAGGACAGCCTCCTCTGTCCCTGAATGGAATCAGCAGGCCTGTCTCTCTCCTCTGGGGTCAGTAAGGCCTCTGACGCAGCTTTGGCCATTGTCCAAGATAAGGATTGTGCGGAAGTAATAAGGAGAACTTAGGGAAGGAGAGGTCCATTTGACAGACACCAGAAACCATAGTTTAGTAAAGGCAATAAGTAAGGGAATCTCATGACAGCCTGCTGTCACGCTGGGGACAGTCTTAGGAGTGGGATGGAGTAGGGTCTTCCCAGAGCCCCTGGGGGTCCAGGCTCTAGACTCTAGACTCTGGTGTAAGAGAGCAGGAAGAAACACGTGGAGCCCCCAGTGTAGCCCCTGGGACCAGAGGACCTCTGCCCTCTCTGTCTCAGAGAGAAGGTGGAGAGACCCTGGGCATTGTTGTGACCCTCAGAATGAGAAAGAATGTATTGTGACCCAGAGTCAGTTCTTCCATCACCATATATTTGATCCCCCTTACCCTCATTGCAGTCATAAATTTGACAACTTAGAGGAAATGGACCCGTTCTTTGAAAACCAGAAACTGCCAAAACTCAACCAAGTTGAAATAGATACTCTGAATCGTCCTATAACCGTTAAAGAAATTGAATTCATACATGCAAAGACCCCAAATAAGAAATCTCTAGGCCCAGATGACTTCACTGGAGAATTCTACCAAACTTTTAAACAAGAAGGAACGTCAATTGTACAGTGTCTTTCAGAAACCAGAGGAGAAGGACACGCTTTCCAGCCCGTGCTGCAAAGCCAGTATTGCTTTGATTTCAAATACAGATAAAACAGAACCAAAGGGGGAAAAAAAGAGAAGAAAAGGAAAACTACAGACCAATATCTCATATGAACTAAGGACACAAAAAATTTCAGCAAAATATTAGCAATCAAACCCAGCAATGTATGAAAAGAATTATAACCCGTGACCAAGTGGGATTTATCAGTCTTTTCCGATATACAAGTCTGGTTCAACATTTGGAAATTAATCGGTGCAATCTATCATATCAAAGGCTAAAGGAGAAGAATCATACAATCATATCTGTTGACAAAAAAGAAAGCTTTTGACAAACTTCAATAACCATTCATGATAAAAAAAAAGAAAAAAGAACAGTCAACAAACTAGGAATACCTCAGTTTGGTAAAGAACATTTATGAAAATCCTGTACCTAACCTCAGACTTAATGATAAAAGGTTTTCCCTGTAAGATTGAGGATAGGTAAGAATGTCTGCTCTAATTTGGAAAGTTCTAATCACTGCAGTAAGACAAGAAAAAGAAATAAAGAGCATATAGATGGGAAATGAAGAAATAAAATAGTCCCTATTTGCAGATGACGTGATTGTCTACATGGAAAACAAGGCATCTACAAAACAAAACCAAAAAAAACCTCCTAGAACTAATAAGTTCAACAGGTTCCCAGGATACAAGATCAACACAAAACATACGAGGTCATGCATACTCATCCTCAAAATGCTTTCTTTGGTTTCCTGTCTCACGCAGAGTAAATCCACTATTTCCCCAAAGTCTCCGAGGCCCTGTATAACCTGGTTCCTCATCTCTGTTACTTTTCCTCTCTCACTCCCGACTCCAGGCACACTGACCTCTTCTCGATTCCTTGGATGGGCCAAGTTCTTTCCTATCTCAGGGCCTCTGTACTTGTTATTTCCTCTGATAGCTAGCTTCCTCTGGGCTCTTTGCACAACTGGTTCTGTCTCATCCTTCCCTCTGACCTTAAATGCCTTCCTAGCCACCTGAAATAATCTTATTTATTTGTTTTTCTGGTTTATGACTTTCTCTCCCCACTAGTGTGCAAGCTTGTTAAGGTAGGGATCCATTATTCACCATGATTTCCCCGTAGTCACGCAGGCCTGCCCAATGGTCGGTGCTGAGTAATGTGTGGTGAGTGAGCGAGTGAAGGCTCTTTCCGTATCACTATGTCCGACTGATTTCCCCCGCACGTCGTGTGTCCAGCTGCACCCGCCTTCTCTTTCAGGTTCCCTTTTGATTCCTGCCGTTACTGTTAGTTTTCAGTTTTGTTTCCACAAAAGTCTCCGTAATTCAAGAATTAAGTCTCATCTTGTACCTCCCTAACAGAAGTAGTTTATTGAATGCTTTCGTTTTTCTTTTTTTCTTTCTTTTTCTTTTCTTTGTCTTTTTTTTTTTTTTTTTTTTTTTTTTGAGTGCTTTTACTTTTCAGGGATGATTCTTATCATGTTCAAGTCCAGGGCTGAATGTGTAGTAGGTGACTCATAAGTATCTGTACTGTGCAGCACATTCTGCCTTTCAGGACTCTCTCAACTCATCCTCACAGCCCTTCTGTGGGTGGGCGGGGAAGACCTTCTGATGAGGGCATCCCGAGGGAAGATGGGTCAGGGACAGGAACTGAGTTAGGCCAGAACCAGGCCTTCCTTCACCCAGCACTCAATAAGCTGGGATTTGCTGAGTATCTCCTCTGAGAACAGGTGCCACAGGGATTAGGGACGCAGCACTGGAAAATGCTGGGTGCCGGAATGGCCCACTTACCTTGGGGAGTTTGGCTGGGGGCCATATCCTGGTTTGGGGGTTGGGAGAGGAAAGTCAAATATCGTGGGGAGAAGTTGGATTTTGTGTGACCTTGGACAAGTTATTTCATCTCTCTTTAAATTGGGGGGAGTGGGTTATAATAAAACGATGATTGCATGTAAACCCCTAGAATAAGGGGAGCACGACCTGGAACGTAGTAGTGCTCCATAGATATTAGTTGTCATTGTCACATTTTGTTAAAAGCCTCATACCCAGTGAGCTAAACTTTTGGTATCCGGTAGAAGAGTTCTTTTCCGGAAACCCTCCCCCATGCAAGCCCAGCACATCAACACTTTCTTAGTGTAGCAGGAGCTTGGTTCGCTGGAGTGGGCTGACACTGCTTCTCCAGAGCAGAGCTGGGCCCCCTTTGAAGCTCCGTAATGGAAAGCCTCCTCTTCTTCCCCAATTTCAGTGCAGCCCCTTTGATTACCCTAATGCAATTAAGGAGCTGAACCCAAAGGCCTGGAGCCCTGCTTACCCAGCCACCGCTCCCCCTGTGCCTTCTGCTTTTCAGAAAAGCTTCTGAGCTGGGGGAAAGGTCACCTTTCAGGCAGAGCCAGCCCCTTCTCCTTGCAGCTGAGCTTTTTCTTAGAGCTTGTCACTGAAGAAAGGCCGGGCTTCTTAGAGCAGCCTCCCTGGGGAACGTAAAGCTGGGTCAGGGCAGGACAGTGATTTTGTGCCCACTAGTCTTCTTCAGAGCAGTGACCTCCAGAGAGGGAGACACCAAGAAATGATTTGGAAAGCTGCCTAAGCTCTGTTGAGTGAAAAAAGCAGGTCTCAAAAGAGTAGATACTCGTACGTAAGGCCACTTGGTTAGTTACCACAAATAATGTTTGCAGCTGGTTTATTTTAAGAGAAACTTCAGAAAGGTGCACTGCTTAAAATGAGATGCTGTTGCTGAAATTTGTTATCACCACGGGAGATACTTGTTATCACTGTTTTAATATTTTCCCCTCACTGTGTGTAGATCTCTGGGGTCTTGTTTGTGCTGGGACTCTTTTCTCAAGAAAAGTCATGGCCCAGTCCTCAGTGTCCACTGAAGGTGGCAGGTAGCCTAGCACTCAGGCACGTGAACAGTACTGGTAACTGTCAGAGAAACCAAACGCTATCCTAACTGCAACTATAGGATTTTGTTGTTTAAAGCCACTGAGATTTGGGATTATTTTTTTCTGATGCAAAATTGGCCTGTTCTGACTGATATACTTTAACTTTAAATGCATTTTCTGCTTACAAAAGCAGTATGTGCTCATTGTGAAAATATAGATGTCACAAAAATATAGAACATAGAAAAGTGGAAATTCTAAGCATTTTTTCCACCTCTAGAGACAACCAACGTTGTTTGGTATACATTCATATATATATATATATATATACACACACACACATATATGTATATATACATATATATATATACATATATATGAATATATACATACAGATGGATGGATGGATGGATATTGTTTTAACAAAACCAAAACTGTAATCATAGACTATGAGGTCTGACAATTAAGTTTGCCAACTTGTTGTAAAAATGTTGCTAACCTGTTTTGCTATCAGAGGGATTGTTCATTATGAATTTGTACGAACTGGACACACAGCTAACCAAGTTTACTATTTGGAAGTGCTGGGGCCGGCCCGGTGGCTCAGGCGGTTAGAGCTCCATGCTCCTAACTCCGAAGGCTGCCGGTTCGATTCCCACATGGGCCAGTGGGCTCTCAACCACAAGGTTGCCAGTTCAACTCCTCGAGTCCCGCAAGGGATGGTGGGCTGTGCCCCCGGCAACTAAAATTGAACACAGAGCCGCTGAGCTCCCGGATGGCTCAGTTGGCTGGAGCGTGTCCTCTCAACCACAAGGTTGCCAGTTCAATTCCTTGAGTCCCACAAGGGATGGTGGGCTGTGCCCCCTGCAACTAGCAATGGCAACTGGACCTGGAGCTGAGCTGTGCCCTCCACAACTAAGACTGACAGGACAACAACTTGACTTGGAAAAAGGCCTGGAAGTACACACTGTTCCCCAATAAAGTCCTGTTCCCCTCCCCCAATAAAATCTTTTTTAAAAAAGGAAGGAAATGCTGAAAAGGCTGCGTGAAAAAGTTAGACGACCTAAACTTTTCACCAACAATTCATGGTTCTTGCATCATGACAATACACCAGCTCACACGGCACTGTCTGTGAGGGAGTTTTTAGCCAGTAAACAAATAACTGTATTGGAACACCCTCCCTACTCACCTGATCTGGCCCCCACTGACTTCCTTCTATACCCAAAGATACAGGAAATATTGAAAGGGAGACATTTTCAGACAGAAAAAGTAGAGAACCATATGATTTCACTGATATATGGTATATAAACCAAAAACAACAAAAGAACAAGACAAACAACTGAAAGAACAAAAACTCATAGACACAGACAATAGTTTGGGGTTACCAGAGGGTAAGGGGGGAGGGGGAAGCAGGGCTCTAGAAGAGGGTAAATGGGGTCTAATAGGTGGTAATGGAAAGATCACTGACTCTGGGTGGTGAACACACAATGTGAGATATAGAGAATGAATTACAGAATTGTACACCGGAAATCTATGTAACTTTATTAACACTTTGTAAGCAGGCATTTTCCCGCCAAATCGTGTCGTAACGCGGGGCTTTTTTGACATTTTCTCGCTAAAATTAGACTTTCTGTAAAATATTCATATCTTTCGATCTATTTGATATTTTTCTATGAAACTTTCAGTGTTTTAGTTTAAAAAGAGGTCTCTATTTATTTACTTTGCAAAATTTTTGCCGGTTCCAACTAGAGGCGATATGACGAGTTTACTTGTTTCCCGCAAAAAATGTGTAAAGTTGTCTCCCCAATAAACTTTAATTTAAAGGAAAAAAAAAAAAAGAAAGGGAGGAAGACGTTTTGATGACATTCCGGACATCAAAGGTAATACGGCTACAGCTCTGATGGCCATTCCAGAAAAAAAGTTCAAAATTGCTTTGAAGGGTGGACTAGGCACTGGCGTCAGTGTATAGCTTCCCAAGGAGAGTACTTTGAAGGTGACCTCAGTGATATTCAGCAATGAGGTATGTAGCCTTTTTCTAGGATGAGTTTCCAAACTGAATTGTCTGACCTCGTGTGTCAGGGTGTTGAGAGTCAGTAAGTGGAGTGGAGAACAGCATGGACCCTGGAGCCAGACTGGCCTGGGGTCAGAACCTGGCTCTGCCATTTCTGAAGTCCTGATCTGTAAAATGGAATCCATTCTATACCTTCTTGTCATAAGGATTAACTTGAGGTAAAACATGGCAAACACTGAGAAGAGGGCACCAGAGTGTGGGGAGCGCTCTCGAGGTTTCGCTGTGTGTGTTGTTACGTAATAGGCCGCTTGTATAGTCACGTCCAGTTAGCCTGCTCCTCCCGAGATCGCTGACCCGAGGAGTCCAGGCTGTTTGTCAAGAGGACCTGTTGTACGTGTGGGGTGGATCACCTAGTGAGTCTGTAATTAGACGGGCGTGAGTGATGCCCTTGTCCAGAATGGGGTCTGACCAGATGGAATCAAACCAGAAAGTCATGAGGATCAAAAGAGCGTAGGAAGAAGAGCCTGCTGTTCAGAGTGGTTCTTGAGCAAACATTTCTGGAGACAGGAATGACTTGTTTGGCTTGCACTTTGTGATTAAACATGCTGTGTGAGGGAGTGGTCTTGGCAGCTGGTGAGCAGAGGGCACGTTCCACGGCATAGCTCCATTAGCCGTGTGCCAGGCCTGGGAACAGCAGGGACAACTTGGGGTGTTTGTGGTCAAGTAAGCCTGTGGCAATCCATTTGTTTGCATTCATTCGTTTGTTCATTCAGCCAGTCTTTTCCTGAGCACCCTCTCTGTGTCAGGCTTTGGGCGAGGCACACACAGTACAGGGTGACCCATGCTGCTCCTGGCCCTTGAGGGGCTGCTGGGCAGGCCGTGGGGCCTAGCTTGTAACGTGGCTTCAGGTGATATCCTTGGAATCCATCCCACCTTGACCTGTTCTAACATCTTTCCTGGACCCAGCCCAGGGCATTGCTGGGAGTGGGGAGATGAGAGTGGGGGTCGGTGTGTCACCCCGGGGAGGCTAGTCAGACGCTGACACTCAGCTGTACCCACACCCCCAGCCCCCCAGCCCTCTCCCCTGGGGACTTGGGAGCGCCCTTCATTGATGTGTGGGAGACGGGTAGGACTATGACCTGGATGACATCAGTTATTAGTTGGGAAGAGCCCTCTTCGGTCTGGGCTCCTTATCTAGGGGACTTTGAAGCCGGACACAGGGCCACCTACACATCCACTCCGCATCCTCAGCACGATTCCCCTGAACCTGAACACGAGGGGTGAGCACCGGCCTACCTGCAAGGCGAGCCTGTTTGCACTGCAGGAAGGAAAGCCTCTCTGGTCATTCCGGGTGCCTGTGTTCAGGGGTGTCATCCCTCAGCCAGCCCTGGGAATGATCCCAAACGCTACCCTGAGCAAGGGTGAGGCTTCCCAGCCTGGTCGTGACTCTTGGCTCCCGTCTCCAGGACGCAGGGCTGAACCTTCCTGTGCTCACCTTCTCCACCATCTCAGCTGATTGATGTCAGAATGTTCCTGCCTGAGCAGCACAGACAGTGGGGCGAGTGAGGCTCCCGCCAGTGAGGGACGCCCCTCAGGGTCCCTGTTGGGAGCTGGCTGCCAGGCAGCATGCTGGGCAAGGCCTGGGAGACCTCCGAGAGCACCTCTTGTCAGCCCCCATGGCGCCGCTGGCCCTGACCAGCAGACTGCACCCCGAGGCAAGCTCCCCAAGGCTCTAACACCCACCTCTAGGGCTGGAGGCGTCTCAGTGTTGAGTGGCTGTGATTCGTCTGGCTCAAAATAGTTTGATAAAGGCCGTCTTTTTCTCCAGCATCCCTTCCAACACCGTGACCTTACAACTGTGATCTAGACTGGGACATTTCTGGTTTGAGGCGTGGCTAACTAAGAACCCGGCTGCTGGCGGTGTCCTGGGTTTGTGTGGGATGAGTGGTGGTTCTGCTGATAAAGCCTTGGGTTCAGGACGTCCCCAAGCCGGGAATGAGAGACAGGCCCCCTGCGTTATCTGTTTGCTGCCTGTGCAGAAAAGAGTCACCATTCATCACATATTTCCCGAGTGACCACAAGGTGTCCTTCAAGGGACTGGACGTGGGAACAAAACTAAATCCGATACAATTCCCACTTGCGAGTGCCCCAGCGTGGCGGAGCAGGGGGCCTGCAGTGTGGGGGTCCGGAGGGCTCTCTGGTGGGGCTCTGCTCTCACTGCGGAACCCTGGGAAGGGGCTGTTGGGACTGCAGAGCAGCTCATCTCCAACACCCCAGGATGCAGAGGGAGGAGGGGGCCAGCACAAAACTGGTGGGTCCAGTGCAAAATAAAAATGCAGGACCCTCGCTCACAAAGCAGAAGTACTGTGAAGGTTCATGAAAAGCTTTTTCCTTTCCTCCGCAGTCTCTCAGTGTGTCATGGTGCTTTTCTCTTTGCTACTTAATGTCCTTATACGTAAGGAAAATATTAAAACTAAATTATTAGTACACATTTTACCATTCGTCTTTATATTGTACAATGCCAGTTTTAAAGGCAAATAGCAGAGCATTTAACTCATATGTGGAATCATGAAATTATACGATTTGGATTTCATGGCGCATTTCGAGTGGGCCAGAAGGACAAACGCAAGCCAGACTCAGGAAAGTTGGAAGGAGGAAGAAAGTGTGGACTCTGACAAGTGCCTGGGGTCCCCACCGCCCCCACGATGAAGGGCACATGTGCACATGGGCACATGTGCCCTCAGTCCTGACAGTTCCTATCACGGGCTAGACCTCCACACTTTGCCCTGGCCATGGGTGGGATATGAGAGGTCCGTCCAGGTAGCCCAAGGATCGTTAAACCTCTGCCTCAGATTGTGTTCCGTACCTGGGGCAGGGGTGAGCAAGAGTCTCCCTCCTGCCAAGACTCCACCTGTTGCCCCCCAAGACACCTTGGTGCTGCCAGCCCAGGGGCAAGAGTACCAGGGGACAGCTGCCCCTGTGCTCCACTCTATGATTCCATGGACACAGGTGCCCCCTGCCCCTCCCTGTGCCCAGGTCCCTGCGGTGATGCAGGGCTGCAGCAGTTACAGAGCAGGGGCAAAGAGGGGGCGCCCAGCATGTCCTGGGTGCCAGGGGGTAGGAAAGCAGGCTGCTGAGAACCCATCCTGGGGAGGCAGTGGGAGTCAGGACCAGGGGTATGAGCTGAGATTCCATGGCCCCCCCTCTACTTACAAAGATTCCAGGGTAAAATTATTAAGACTTTGTTATACACACAGACCCATGGAAAAGCCCCAAGACTGAAAATCTACCTCTGTAAGCAAAGGGAAGGAAAGACTGAAGAAAGAGCCTGGCCAGTCCATTGTAGTAATTAAAAGAGTTTATTAAGGGAAACTTACGCATGAGGCATGTCTTGGGCAGCTGCAAGATGAAATGGATTCCCAGGCCTCTTGGCAAGTGCCAAAGAATTCATAGAGTAAAGGGAGGAATCGTCACAGGTACTGGTACATGAATGCTGCCAGGTACAGGAAGTGACTACATGCTTGACCAGGTCAGGACAACAGCCAGTTCCAGGAACCAGCACACAGCAGGAGGCAGGGGAAGGATGCGGCTTTATGTCAGAATGAACATCGATTAAGATCAGACAGTCTCTAAGGGGGGTTTACAGAAAGCAACCTCTGTTCTGGCCCAGGTCCAGCTTGTGGAACAGACAGTGGTCACGTCATGGAATAGTCTCTCTTCCACACACTTTCAAGCTGGCAACGCAGAACACTCAACCCCAAGCTCAGGGCCCTTCTGAGCCTGGGACCCTGTGTGACTGCACAGGTCGCAGACCTGTGACACCAGCCCTGGGGGGAGGAGCTGAGGTCATTCTTCAGTTTACTTTGCATTTGTGGGCCACAGTGTCCTTTAGGTCAGACAGGGTGGGGAGGCTTACCTGAGTCATGTAACAAAGGGGGGGCTCTGTAAGCTCACATGGGGATGGGGCCCGGAAGCCAGCAGAAACTGAGGTGCTGGGGGGGACTCCCATGGTGGTTCTGCTTCTCTGTCTCCCCCATTCTCCTGCTGTCAGCTGGCTTCTCCTTCCTTGGGTTCCTCCCTAGTGTGTACTGAGCCCCTAGTGTGTGCCAGACATTGTGCAAAGCACTTTGCATACTTGTAAGCTTCACAGCAGCCCTTGCGGTAACAGTAACAATACCATGTACGAATGCTTACTCTGTACCAGGCACTGATCCAACTGCTTTATCCGTGTTAACAGATGTAACCCGCCAACAGCCCTATGAGGCAGGTGTTGTTAGTAGTCCCTTTCTACAGATGAGGAAACTGAGACCTAATGGGGCTGAAAAACTATCTGAGTGATTTAGTGGTAGGTGGTACAGTTAGCAGTAAGGCCCAAGGTCCCCCACTCCTAAGCCCTGAATTATGCTACCGCCTTTACCCCCTACATTGACTCTTGGGTTTTGCCCGTCATCCCTCCCTCTTGCCCAGGGCCCCAGGCGGTGCCCCAGCTTCTCTCTATAGAACACAGCATTTCTGCTTCAGTCCCCACCATCCCAGAACTGCCATGGGGCCAGGTTCCCAACAGAGGGACTCCCACCAGTCCAGCTTACCTTCTCTCACAGGTCCCTGCACAGGTATCTGGTCAGCTATGGCTGGGCTGGGGAGCAAGGTCACGTGATATAGAAAGAAGTTGACTGCCTCTGGTGGCTCCTTGAGCAGGAGGGCAGTGGGAAGTGGTGTCCCTCAGATGGAGGGGTGTGGGAAGCTGCAGGTACTGGGAGCCTGGGCGTTGCCCATCCTGACCTGTCCCATTAAGAACTGGAGTTGAGGCCTTGTCTTAGGGAGGAGCCAGCACGTCCTGACCCATCATCTAGGCTCAGGCTTCTGTTGGGAGAGCCTTCCATTCCAAAGCCGAAAGCAGGGTGCCCTGCTGGAAATGACCTCCTGGGCAGCCGTGGGAGTTACCCCTCCTCTTGCAAAAACAAACATGGAATCGGGTCCTGGGTGGGGAGAACTTCCTTTTGGTCTGGGGCTGCCTTGCTGCCTTCTCGGCCTGGGCAGCTGGCAGTGTATTTCTAGGTTGCTTCTCACCCTTCTTTCTCTTCCTCCCCGCCATGGCAGAGCTCCACCTGGAAGGCAACTTCCTGCACCGCCTCCCCAACGAGGTCAGTACCCTGCAGCACCTCAAGGCCATTGACCTGTCCAGGAACCAGTTTCACGACTTCCCCGAGCAGCTCACTACCCTGCCTGCCCTGGAAACCATCAATCTGGAGGAGAACGAGATCGTGGGTGAGTGGACCCAGCCCCTCCGGCCCCTGCACCTTCCTCTGTCTGCAGTTTCTTCCTCTGAACTCACTTTCCTGAGTGAGGCTCAGAGGGTACAAGGCAGCGGCTCTGGAGTCAGACGTTTACAGATGTCAGGGCAGGACTGGGCTCGCTGGTCTGAGATGCCTGAACACGGCACTGGACCCGGGAACGTGACTATGAGGCCCTGCCTGCCACCTGCCAGGGAGAGGTTGGACACTTGCTTTTCGCCTGGCAGGTAGCAGCCCTCTGCTTTCCCCATGGTGAGTCCTGAACTAGCCCGGCCACCCTTGGGCCACAAGCTATCCGTCCTGCATCTCCATCTGCTAGCCGAGGCTGCCTCTAAGACTCTTTAGCTTGGACCCTCTACACGTTTACTCCTACCTGAGTCCCTGGCTCTTCCTTCCTGGCTTTTTACAGTGAGCTCTTCACCATTAGCAAGCAGGGGCCACTAGACAGACATGTTTGGAACACCCTCTCTGTGCCTTCCAGTACAAATATGCTTCCCCTACGGGGCCAGAGGGTCTCCTGCTCTGGGTCAGAGGTGTATCTTCTGCAGAGAGCAGACCCCAGCAAGCCAGGGTCCACTGAGGCGGGGGAATTGTTCCTCTCCTCCTTTGCAGCAGTTATGTACCTGTCAGTCGCATAGGACCTGAGCAGCCTCTTCACCTGCTGTCTTATCTCCCCAGGGAGCACCCAGCATTCCCCAGGCTCCCGGGCTCCACCCCTCAGCTGCCTTGGTGATCAGGAAGCCCGTGTCCAGCCCCATTTCACCCTCTCACGCTGCCTCTGATGTTGGCGGTGTTAATAATCACCCCCTTGAATTACGCTTTTATTTTCATAAGCCCTTTCACAGCCATTATGCCATTTGAGTAAAAGCAAGAGCGCTCTAGTGGTTTGGAGCTGCTTGATGGAGAAGAGCCGGCCTCGTGCAGTGGTCAGCACCACATCTACCACGGACGCTACCAGCAGGACTCTGGCCTGGCTGAGTGAGGAGTGCGACCCGCTGACCTAGGAGGCTCAGGGCCCATTTGTTTATAGATGAGTAAACTGAGGCTCAGAGAGGTTATGGAAGACTCACATCACCTCTCTGAACCTCAGCTTCTTGTCAGCTTTCAAATTGAGGCTCTCCCTCCACCACCCCAGAAGGTGGCTTTTCCCCAGGCAGGGGAGCAGGGGTAGTGGGCATCTAGGCAGTACAAGAAGTGACTTTGCCCAAAGCGGGCAGCACAGGGTGGCACAATCCCCTTACTCATCCCCTCCCACAAGCTGAAAATATCCCTCAGTAGCAACAGCCCCCAGAGCAAAGATTGGCTATTTTGGCTCATTCTCTCATATACATAGCTCTGCCTTTCTGCAGTGACAATACTAACTCTACTCGTGGAAGCATTTTACAGCTTACCAAGAATGCTCATGCACAGGCCCGTGTCAACAGGGTACTTGTCCCCACTTGACATATGTAGAAACTGAGGTTCTAAGAGATTCCCTAGCCTTCACGGCCAAGGGCGTATCTCACACCTGGCCAGGTAAAAGAGACATCAGCCCCTGGGCTGTTTCGTCAGTTCAAGCTGTGACAGAGCCTCCTGCAACTCTGCCTGGGCCAGGCTTGGAGGATATAGAGATGCTGGACACCGCCCTGTCCCTGGTTTTCCCCAAGTGCCGAGCAGCTCCTGAAGACACTGGAGGGTCCCAGGGCGTGCTGCACTGCGGAGGCCTTGCGTGTTCTCACCCACCCCTCCAGAGGGAGAGAAGGGGCACATGGAGCTATTGTTGGAGCCTCTGTTTTCTACTTTTCCCTGATCCTTTCTCGTTACTTGGGTGGTTTGCTAATTCTCAGTTAATTACAAGATTCTGGGATAAGGGGTGGTCCCTCTATTTTCCAAAGGCCAGGCCACAGCCTTCATAGCCTGGTTGGAGGAGGAGGGCTGTAATCATGAAGAGGTGAGGGCCGCACAGACCTTTATTATGGAAATAGCTTTGCAGTGGCTCCGGTTGTAGCTGACCTCTTGCAGGATCTCATTGGAATAATTGCAGTAGTGGCTTAGGACCCCTTATGAGCCTTATTTTTCTCCTTTAGAGCTCTCAGAGAATGTTGGAAACTTTTTTTCAAGAAATAAATGTGAGATACATGAGTTCTTTTAAAGTTTAATTCGGTAAGTAGAGAACAGGCAGCTCTGAACACAAGCCCCAAGTATATCAGGAGACTCACTCTAGAGGGACCTCCGTAGGACGTGCCTCTGGCCGGGCTCCAGGAAGGAAGACTGGAGGCTGTGCAACCTCCTGGGAGCTGCCAAGGTCAGCTCCATTATCGTTTTTATGAATAGTGCTACCAGCTCAGCTTCCTCCACTCTCTGGGCCATAACGTGGGGAGAGGAGAGAAGGGACGGGACCTCAGCAGGGCATGTAGGCTGGGAGAGACAGGGACATTTCCGTCTGCCTTTGATGCCCGCACAGGCAGGTGGTGCCTGTTCTTGGTGCTCCCCAATGGCTCAATGCCCTTAGGTCACATGTCTGGTAGCACAGGATGGCCTTGTGCAGACAGTCCTGCGGTCTTTGTGTGTGAGGTGGTCTCCATGTCCTCTCGTCTCTGGACTCACCCTGCTTCCCATGTCCACTCAGCACCGCGCATGGTGTCGGCCTACAGCAGGCGCTCCGTGAGGTGGAAACACTGTGCAGAGCTGGAATTCCTTCTGAAGTGACTGAGACTCAACAGGGCAGATTGTGACAAGTGGCTGGTTCTGACCCACTCCTGAGTTGTGAAGTCACGTTCGTAGGTTGAGACCAGCCCGTGATGGGATGCGTCACATGTAGCATGTATACACATGACTGATATTCATCTTTTGTTATCGGTGTAGATTGAGTATTGCAACTTTAATACAGTGTTTTCCTTTCTTAAAATGTGTATGCATTTTTTGGGCACTCTCTGTGTATATACACTGGGTCATGATGTAAAATGTATTTCTTCCTGTGGGTCTTGATGGAAACATTGAAAGCTACTCCCATGAGTTGTCCTGCAGAAATCTGGGGCTCTAGTCTCGGCCGGCCTAGCCACCTGTGCCCTTGCAGTGCACACCCGTTTTTCCCTCCTGTCATCCCCACTCATGTCTCTGCCCACTGTGGTTGCCATCACCTGCATCTTCTTGATGACTGATTGTTGGGGTGCAATAAGGATAGACAGTGAGGCCCTGGCTGAGGGGATGTCCCCACTCACGTGAGTGTGGAGCCAGGCAGATGACAGGTTCAATGCTACTTGACTGTTAATCCCCATCCCATCCCACCTTACCCACCCTGCATGGCCTGCGCTCTTAGTCTGGAAGTCCTTCCTTAGATCTTACCATTTTCTCCGCCTGTGGCCAATCTCCCCAAGTCCGCAGGTCTGAGCTGGGTTCAGAGGACCATGAAGTAGTGCAGGTCGAGGGGCCTCTTCCCTCCCCCAACAAGCCCCCCAGCACACACAGCAGCAGATGTCCCCCTCCTGACCCAGGGGCCTTCCTGGGTCCTTGGGGACGAACTTGCTGAGACAAGGTTGTTTGCTCTGGCTGCTCCCAGGAGAAAAGGATTTATAGAGTATTTGTTTAGACAACAGTTAATTAGTTTCTTGGATGTGGGATGGTCTCTATATTTTCCAAAGCAGGAAGTGGTATACGGAAGCTTTGAAGTATTTATAAACAAGACTGCTTGGGGAAAGATAGTCTCTGGAGAAAGAGGGGCTATCAAGATGAATGAGAGGTAGGTCCTGCCCTCAAGCTGCTTGTAGGCTGTGGGGAGGTATGAGTGGAAACAGATACCCTAGATAAGACATGGCCGTAAATACTGGATAAGACTTGGTCAGAAGTGCCAAGAAGTGCCAGCGGCGGCCCCAGGCACAGGGCATGTGTCCTGGTGAGTACAGTTCCCAGGAGAGCCCAGGACGGTTTTGGAGGAGGGAGAGGCATTTAGTCTGACTGTGAGCGATGACATGGGGACATGGTGGGTCAGCCCTCTTGTAAAGACCAGGAAGGAAGCTCTTTCACCCGAGCAGCCATTACATGTGACTCGAAGGTGGGTGCAGGGGCAGCATTAAGTTCTCACCATTGGCTCACACGTCCTTAATGCTACATAGCGATTCAGCATGTTCCTGGAATATGTGTGGGTGAAGAGAAAATCGAGTATTTAGGACTTCATTTTGCTCAACAGAAGACTATTTCAGTGCAGCTAGAATGTAAATTTCTAGAACCCTCAGTTCACTGGGGTGGTTTTTTTCCCTATGCACCCACTGTTTCAGAGAAGCAAGAGATCATAGGAAAAAAAGCTCTTAAGAAATTAATAAATAATGTGATAGCACTTTGGCCAAAACCAGTATCTGTATTGTGTAGGGATGGTGTGGGCTGCATTTTCTTAATTCTGCCCTCGTACTGTTTCACTTCTTGTCGTCAAGGTCACTGTTTCTCCCAGTGCGGTCCCAGGACCAGCAACGCCACCTGAGACCTTGTTAAAAAGGCACCTTCTCAGTTCCCTGCCCACACCTCCTCTGTCAGAAGCTGGAGCTGGGGGGCAGGCAGCAGTCTGTGTTAACAAGCTCCCCACCCCCAGGCGATGCAGATGTGCGCTGAAGTCTGAGAACCTCTGCCAAGGCTCTGGCTTCTCAAAGTCTCATCCACAGACCAGCAGCGGTGCGGGCACCACCTGGGAGCCTGTTAGAAATTCAAAACCTGGGGCTCCACCTCCGCTCTCGCGATTCAAAATCTGCCTCTGAGTAAGACCCCCATGAGGCTTCTACACACAGCACAGTCTGAGAAGCGCTGCTCTGAGGCCTTTTGCTAAAGCACCAGGTGTCATCTCTGCCAGCTGACTGTGCTAATGGCCCCATCTGCTCCGTAAGCCTCACAGAGACCCTTAGGGTACGTGACACAGATCCCGCACCAGAGTCCCCCTGGAGTGACTGTTAAATGCAGGCTCCCAGGTCCTCTCTCAGACCTCCCAAATCAGAATTTCTGTGGCTGGGGCCCAGGAACCTGCATTTCTTACTCAGGCCCCGGGCAGGGCCAGCGATGTGTTAAGAATTCCATCTGTCTCCTCCTCTCCTTTCCCCACGTCCATCCAATCAGCACCCAGTCCTGCCCACTCCTGAATCATCTGTTGCAATTGGTTCCTCCTGTCACATTTCACATCTCCCCCATCATCGTTTTCTGGGCCCTGGCGCTAGCCTTCCACCATGAGGTTTCCCCAAGTACAGGACGCTTGTCCCCCAGTATACAAGGCTGGGAGTGCGGGGCCAGGAAGACCTGGAGAGAGCGCACCCTGCCCAAAGGGGCACCTGCACCCCTGCTGTGGAGCAGTGTGTCATTGGGGGTCCAGCCCTGTGTCGCAGCCACCTCTCCCTTTTCTGGACAGGCAGGGGAGGAGGACATTCTTCTGGGGGGCCCCAGCTTCACTCTCGTCTCCATCAAGAGAAGAGATCCTTTGGGATGTGGCATCTCTGCCCTCCCCCCTAGTCCCGGGCACAAGTGCCCACGAGGACCTCAGGATTGCTCTCCCCGACATTCATATCGCCGTTCCAACCTCAGCCTGATTCGCAGAATAAATGGGAACATGGCTTTAGTTCCCCCTAGGGCTCTCTACCAAGCTGCCCCTGGGGGAGAGGCTCTGCATGCTCTTGCTGCTCTCAGAAGTCACCTCTGGTTGCGGGGATGAGACAGTCCCTGAGTACCAAGTGCTGAGAGTGGGGCACATGGGGCTGTGCAGGGTGCGGGGGCTTCCGGAGGAGCGGGAGCGAGCGTGACCCAGTCCTGTTGTTCTACAGCACAGCCCCGCTGTCCCTCTGGTGGGACAAGAGGAGAGTGTCACTACCAGTTCTTCCCCTGGAGCCCAGGGAAGGGTTTTTAAACAGAGGAAGCTCTGGAGGAGCAGAAGTGGAAATAAAGCTTTGTTTGATCTAAAAAGATAAAAGTACACACACAGATGCCTCATAACCTAATAGCTGTGGCTGCCTCGAACAGCTGCCCTGTAATCATCTCCTCTAATCTGCTCAAGCCTCTTTTCTGGATTGGGGGTATTATTTCCACTTAACAGTTGAGAAGGTTAAGGAGGCCGTACAAAGATGTGGGGGAGGCACCATTTGAACCCAGGTCTTTGGTGTTCCAGAGGCTGCGGGGAGAAGCAGGTGCAGGGTGCCACATGTCTGGGAGGCACCCATAAACTCTTTGCCAAATCAAGTTTGCAGGTTGCAAGGGAATAGCTTTCCCGCACTGACCTCCCTCAGCCCTGGCAGGAGCTCCCCCTGGGAGGGGTCACACTGCAAGGCCTCCTTAGGGGGCATTTTACAAGACGCTGGTTAGCAAACACTCTTCTGGGAGCTCCCTGCTTGCCACAGAAGGCAGTCAGCCCTGAAGACAGGTCAAAGCAGAGAAGCTGGCCTCTTGCCCTCCTTCCCCTGCCCCATGCGGATGCCAGGTTCTGTTGGGGGTGTGGGCGGGGCGGGGGGCTGGCCTAATATGATGTGGATTAGTAAATGGTACGCCTGTGTCCCCCGCACCAACAAGCTGCTCTGTCAGTATCCTCTGCCCAGAGCTGTAAATGTAACATGTAAAATCTGGCTGCTTGCATTTTTCGAGAGCCACCATTTTCTGCCTCTTACCACTTGGGGTTTAGCCAAGCCCTGGTCCTGGTCAGCTGAAGGTGCCAGGCCTTATAGGAGGGACCCGCTTCCAGGAAGATCTTAAATGAAGGGGAGATGTGCCAAGACCTCAAGGGCTTTCAGAGGTCAGCCTATCCATCTGTCGACCCACCAAACCTAAATGGGACGGAGGAAATAGCAAATGGCCAAAACAAGTGTTTCTGGACACAAGGCTCTGCATCCTGGCAGAACAGACAGTGGCATATTGAGAGGCTTGGAACCCACGTCTCCTTCCCTCACCACATACACACACCCTGAAGCATGCTTCTCTGCCGTTCCCTGACTCTTGGGTCTGGCGAGGAAGGGACGTGAGACAGGCACTTAGTAGCTGAGAAGGGGGCGTGACCACAATGGGCAGCTTTTAAGCCTGGCAAGGCAGGGGCTGTCTGGGCTGGCAGGTCATTCATGGAGGACGTAGTCAAAGCCCTGGCACTTGTCTCCTGCCCTTGGTTTGGTTGTCCCTCTGAACACAGCCAGCTGGCAACAGTCTGAGCCTTACCCTTCACACCCCTCCCCCCAAGCATTGGGTGTCACAGTGCCCAGGGTGGCAGCTGCCTGTTTGCCACAGCAGACTCATGCCCTCTGCCCTCACACCCTTGTCCAGTGCCTGCAGAGCGCCGAATTGTGCCCACGGCAGCAAGCAGTAGGTACAGGCATCAATCTGCTAACAAGCAACTTGGGGAGGTGACCATTAGACAAACGGTGCAGGGAGAACTTGCTGGCCAGGGAGCCACGCTGAGGGAAGAGGCCAGGGAGTAAACAAACAGGTTTCAACAGCAGTTACTGCAGTTTAAACATGGCCCCAGACACGAAGGGAAGGGAAGCTCCTGTTTGCAGCCCCTGCCCATGTGTGTCTGCCTGTAGGGAACTAGCAAGTTGGACCTCTGGGCAAATGACCTTTCACACACTTAGTCTCTGCCCAGATGGCATTCCCTGTGCCAACCCCCTCATGGTAAGGCCTGGATTACCCAGACTTCCAATTATCCAGGATGCTGTTGGCACTCTGTGGGTAGCACACACACAAACAGCAAGAAAAGAAGTTCTTTGACATTTATGTCCAATAAAACAAGATGCTTCCATGCGTGGCTAGACAGCCAGTCTCCAGTACTGCCTGTCGTGGGGACATGGTGGACGTGTCTCTGTCCAGAGTGCTGGAGAGCAGTCCCAAAGCTCTGAATCACGGAGCTCAGCCTTGCAAGGGCGTTTCAGCGGATAAGAGACTTGCAGGGGCACGGACACAAACAGGGATTTAGGCAGTTGGGAAATGTTTATTCGTTCACCGGTTGTCATTTTTTGATTGAGTCGCTTGCTCTGTGCTAGAGACAGAGATGGACAAATCCTCACGGGGCTTGCGGCGTGGTCAGTTACAGCCGCGGAGAGTCAGTGACCATTTACGTCATGCCTGCATCTTCGCTAAGCATTGTTCAAGTGTGCTCTTGTTGGGTCCTTGTGACAAACTTATGAGGCAGGTACTGTTATTCCGCCCAGGTGAGGAAACTGAGGCACAGGGAAGTTAAACGACATGGCATCTGGGCAGAACCAGGGTTCCAACCCAGGCAGCCTCTCTCCAGAACCCCAACTATGCAAGACAGTGCCTTGCATAAGGAGAGAAGATTTTCGCACAGAGCTGTAGGAAGCTAGAACGCCACGGCAAAGTTGTGGCTGAAGCACATCGCTTTGGTTGAAAGGAAACGTCCGTGGGATGAAGAGAATGGTGCGTGGGACTGAGGAAGGATTTCCTAGGCCAGGCAGGCACTCAGCCTCGCTCCTGACGGCTCCGCCTGACGCATTGAAGCAGGTAGGCAGTGTCCTAGGATGGAAGTATAGTAGTTTCGCCAGATTCTCTCATTAAGTCTCACCAGGAAGACCAGCAGTGCTCAAACTAGGTACATTCAGATCATCCAGGGAGATTTTAAAACCCCCATCTTCGAACCACACTCCATGGCAATTCAATCAGAATCTCTGGTGGTGGGTTTCAGGCTTAATGATTTTTTTAAACTCCCCAGATAATTTCAATGTGCAGGTAAGATAGAACCACTGAGTTAGACCAGAACCTTCTGTCAACAACCACATTCCATCCCTGAAGAAGCTGACACCTCCCTCTTGCTCCTCCTTCCAATGGCTGGCTGGTGTGTGTGTGTGTGTGTGTGTGTGTGTGTGTGTGTGTGTGTGTAGCTACATCAGGACGAGAAGAACAGCCTGGCCGTGAGAGCTGACCGTTGACAGAGGTGGGTTGGCCTTGCCTCCTTCCCTCTGGGGGCCTCTTTTTCACTGACCTACTGTCCCCTGGGCCCTGGGCACGGTGTTCTGCTGCCCCAGTGCCCACAAAACCCCCTCTCCTGGTTTCCCTGTAACACAGCCTGCTTACCTGACATTTTCAGAAGGAACTTTATCAATAGCCAAAGGCAACAGGGAATATATAGATAGTAAAACAGTGGGCCAGTTCCCAAAGGACAAGTTTATGCCAAAGATTCCTTGTGTAAGAGATGAGGAGTTGGCCTGAGTTCCAGCACCTTTGGTTTGGGAGCTTGCCGTCTAGCGACTCAGCTTGGCTCACCAGTGGTACTGGAGGCACTCCCTCAAGTTCAGTGGCGTACCTTGGTAGCTTGAAATTGGCCATTGTGGGAGTATTTACACCATGAAAAATCACAAATGCTACAAATCCGGGTATTTTCCCCTGTAGGGAGCAGATTGTCAAACATTAGCCAGCACACCACTGGCTCAGACCCTCCCCACTCTTTTTTCTCTCCTGGTGTCCTGACCACCCCACCCTGCCCCCACCAACTGCTTTTGTTTCCCAGAAGCTACTTTCCCTGGCTGGGTCTACCTAATTCATTCCCACCTGGGGGTTATCTTAGGAGCTTTTCTTCTTTTCCAATTGTAAGGGAGGTATTATTGCTCTAACATTGATCTTAAACCTGAGCAGAAAGAGTGATGAATTGGTATCAGCAACTATAATTTCAAAGCACAGAGAAGGATTTACAAAGGAGCCATTCACACGTCTGCCAGCACCCAGAAAGAAGAGCCTTTAGGGGAGGCAATTACTTTTCCATCTGTATGTCCCGTCACCCCTCACTTCCAGACACTTGACACACACACAGCAGATTACGTAGCTCTAGCTGTTCTAGTCCTCCAGGCAAGTGTTAGATACAGGCACGCCCCCAGCTCCATGCGGGGGAATAACAGACACTTAATGAGAGACAGTAGCAGCGTGGTCTTTCTTTTCTGAGGCCCTCCCAGAGCATCTAAGGGAAGCGGTTGGAGGACCTGAAAGAAGCCCAGAGCAGCCTGGGGCTGGGGGGCTGTAGGGATGCTGAGGTACAGGGCCTTCCAATGACCCAAGTGCAGGGGGGCAGGTGGAGGAAGGTAGAGGGAGAGCAAGGGACTTTAGCCAGGAGGAGGGATGGGCATAGGGAGCAAAGACAAATCTGGCTGGGAAGATAAATGCCAGGCGTGGGCCAGGTCATCTGAGTTACTTAGTTACTTATTGGTTGTCTCCAGAGCAGCCAATAAGACTGTTATTCCTAAAGAGAGTCATTATGGTCCGACTTTCATTGCATAGCAAATCCAGGCTGGGCGTATGCAGGAGGTAAGGCTGTGGTGGGGGACCCCACTCGGTGCCCCTTTGCTGGCCAGCCTGGGGTAAGGAGGGATTTTATACCTCTGTAACCCCATTCTTCGTGGGGAGTGCTTTATGTTCCCCTCTGCTGTCTGATGTGGCCCCATGAGGCAGAAGGACTGTTTTAAAGACGAAAGGTTGGGGTTCAGAGACGTGAGAGGCCTGCCCGAGGTTGCAGGACGTTAAATGTCATATCTGAGCTTAGGGCCTGGCTCTGGCCCTGCCCACTCTCCCAACTGGCCCCTTTCAGCAGGGGGCTTAGAACTCCCTGTTCCATACAACCTGCTCTGAGGGCCGCAGAACTCAGCTTGTAGACTTGTCATGTGGTGTCCTCTGTGTTCCTGAGGGCAGGAGCTATTTGTTTTCTTCCTGTGCCACCCTCACCAGGATGCTCAGTCCAGGACTCTGTGGGGTTGGGGGAGGCTCTGTCACTGATCCCACCTGGCTTCTGCCAAGCCTTCTGAAGGCACAGACCGAGCTGTGAGTGAGGGACATGTATATGCATGTGGCCCAGGAGCCTTCTTGTTCCAGGCGTGATTTCCTACCCTGCCAGGTTACCATAGTTTGCCTGCTTGTGTCCTGTGGCATTTAGAGTAGCTGCACGAAGCTCAGCTCAGCTCAGCACCGTCTCCTGGATGTTGGTTGTTTTGGTCTCCAGGCACCAAGAGCTGCGTCAAGGCTGAGGGATGGGTGCCAGCTCTGGCTGCGGGGCCGGCCTCGATTCTCAAGCACGAATGTGCCTGCAGCCCCCCAGGGGAGGCGAAGGTGGCTCCTTAGGTGCCACCCACAGGCCTAACACACTAGGGCTGGCACTGCCTCTGCATCTTTCCCTAGTATCCCAGGTGTCATTATAAGGAGGTGTTCTGAAGGTGTAGGCACACACTCCCTGGCTAGAACCCCTTGGGGATGGAGGCAGAGAAGCTGGAGGGTCCTGAGAAATCGGGCATTTCTGGCCAGAAAGAGATAGTTCAGGTGAGAAGTGGGTCAGCCAGGCATGTGTGACCTCTCCAGTGCACTCCAGCTTGGGTAGGGTAAGGGCTGCCACTATTGATTTCCAAGCTGCCAAGGAAGCCAAAGCACTTGAACCCGGGGCCACCAGGTTGGGGAACCTTGAATCCCAATTCCACAAGGGACCTTCTGTGTCATGGGCCCAGCCCATGGGGTCACCTCTGTGCTCAGAAGCTCACTCAGTACCCCTTACCCCTTCCCTGGGCCCAGACCCCTCCTCCCCTCAGTGTCCTTTTAGACTATGGGCACCACACGTGTGAAGTGACTGTGTTTTCTTATCTTGCCTCTAGCTGGCCCCACTGGCATACAAAAGTTTGCCAGTCAGTAGTGCTAATGATTAGTGAAGGGATGTCAAGTGACCTTGGGGAAGTACTTTTCTCTTAAGTGCTGCCTACTCTGATTCTGGTATTATTGATTACTTTACGCTTCCACAGATCTATGTAGGGGGCAGTTTGGGATGGCTCTCTGCAGGCAGAGGAGGGCTGGATCCACCTGTCCATGTGGGAGGAGGGTCATTGGCTGCGTCCTGGTGAGATGACAGGAACCATCAGTGGAGTGTGTCCCACCTGCGCCAGCATTTGTGGAGTTTAATCCAGATTGGGGGGCTTTATCCCTGCTGTGGGCCAGGATACCAGGCCTCACAACGTAAGTCCATCGCCACCAACAGACACTTGGGGGCCACGGGAAAGTCAAAAGAATATTATTCTGGCTTCAGAAAGGAATTCTGGAACCTCGCATGCTATATTCCACAGTCACAGGCTGAAAGTGATGCATGCGGTAACCCTGGAATGCCTTGTGAACTCAAAGCCTCTCATTGTCTGTAACGGGGAAAGTTGGCATGAACCCGAATGTCCAACAACAGAAGTGGGAACCTAAGTGGTGTCCCTCCGTGCCGTGGACTAGATGCAGCCATAATAATGTCACTGACTCGTCACCTTGAAGATGTTTACAACGTGTCATCAGGGAAAGGATGTTATGGCATGACATCTAGGAGGCCGTTTTTGAAATATAGATTGTGTGTGTGTGTGTGTGTGTGTGTGTGTGTGTGTGTGAATGTACGTGCATATTAAAAATTTAATATGAAATATTAATTAAAAGAAATCATTGGAAAGGCCATAGGCCAACACATTAAGAGTGATTAGTTCTAGATGCAGGACGTGGGTGATTTTATTTTATTTTTGCTCATCAATATTTTTTCATTTTCTAAATTGGATTTCTAGTGCTAAAGGGCCAATGTCCTATCATCACCTTGGTCCACAGAGGCCTGGCCCCTGCTGGCAAACACATAGAATGGGGCAGGGCCAGGGGAAGGGTCACAGAGTTGTTTAATAAAGTGGTGTTGATGGTGGGTCTACTGTGTGCCCAGCTCAGGGTGGTCCTGAGCCTAAGAGAACGTATAATCTACTTCAGGAGGTAAGACATTCATTCCTTCATTCATTCATTCATGTGCCACTGTGCGAGGTACTGCACTCATGGGGGTAAACAGAGGTTTGCACAGGTTGCAGAGCACGATGCCTGATACAAGACTGGTGAAAAGTGTGGTGGGGGTTTGGATGGGGACCGAGTGGAGTGACGGAGGAGGTTGCTTGTGAGCTGGGATTTGAGGATCGGCAGGCCATTGCTGAGTGATGACGAGGGCATGGCCCATGGGACAGGGGAGGGCTGGGTCTCCTATCCAGGTGGTCCCAAGTCCAGAGGCCTGGCTTCTGTTCCCACCCTGCTGCCCCTGTGCCATGTGGCCTTGGGGAAACTTATTTAAACTCGCCAAGCCTCAGTTTCCCCACCCACACAGTGCAGATCATAGCACCTCCTCCTCTCCCCTCGACAGCCATCTCCCCCTCTGCTCAGGATGCTGTGAGTGTGAACAATCTTTCAGCTTTAGCTGGAAACGCTGGGTTGGCCTCTTGGGCTTAGAATCTGCCGGCTTGGCTGTTTCGAGTTGTTGATTCTGCCAGTTTTGACACAGTCTAGTGGTTCCCTTGCTCCTGCCTCTAAGCAGCTCAAACAACTTTAGCAGTGAAATCAAGGGAAAGAGATTCACTTAGTCTCCTCTCTGTACCTGTGAAGGCTATCAGTGTCCTTCAGCAGCGTGGTGTGGAAAACAACGCAGACCCTGGAGAGGCCAGCTCAGTGGTAGATGTGAAAATGCCAGGCTGAGAATTCAAGCAGTGCTGCTGTCGCTGGGCCTGGAGCCGCAGAGACTTGCTCCAAGGCTGAGCTGCAGCTGGTCTTCATGCCATACAAGCAGGGGGGTCACAGAGAGACTCCTCCCACTCGTGAGCAGCGGCCACTCTGCAGGCTGCTGGCCTCTCTGGCTCAGGGGTGGAGGAGTCAGAGTTCAGAGAGAGAACAGTCCTTAGCCACCTCCTAGTTCAACACCCTCTGGAGAAACTGAGGCAGAACCAGTGATCCCCAGTGGCAGGTGGGGAGATGGTTTGACCACAGCTCTGAGCCTCAGCCCCCATCTCTGAAGTGAGGCTGTATTCACAGCTGATGTGACACCCTCAGCCCAGGGTCCAGCCCTGAGTGAGTTGCACCTTGAAACCTTCCTGTCGTGATTACGTTTTGGGAACTGAGGGGCCAGAGACCGGATCTGGCCTTGGCCTTGCCCCTTTATATAGTGAGATGAAGCAACACCGAGGGGTTTGGGGTTCAGGAACTATCGAGAACTGTCCTGCCTCCAGCACTTACTGGCTTGGTGACCTCCAGCGCTTAGGCACTGTCAAAGAGAAACCAGAGCTGAACAATAGTTTAAAGCAAGAAAAATAAATTTTACTCAGGACTGTTGAGGCAAGAGAAAAGAGACCTCAGAATAGAACCTGGCTCAATTATAAATACAGTGTGGGCAATTGGGAATTTATAATAGAGGAGTGGAGGTTGGGGGATGTCAGTGGATAGAAAATTACTAAGAGGAAAACCATCATGGGTAAGGGGAGATTCTGGCTAAATGACTTCACAGGATTCTTGCTGAAGGCAGACCAGGGTGAGCAGACATCACCTAGCAGGTGGTGGCAGATAAGGAACCTGATTAGACGTACGAGGGTGATCACATACTGAGGGCGGAGGATTCTGGCTTATTACAAACACAATTCAACGGAGTACATTTTAAAGATCCTATTGTCTTTCTTCAACGATTCACAAACTGAGCAGTATCCACTATAGCAGCTAGAAAGGAGCTCCAAGGAGCTGTACAGAATGAAAGACCGAGGCAGAGGGGAGTGGGAACAAGGAAGGTATTGCAGGCGAGAAAAGTGGGTTGGTTATCGCGGAGGTACTTTCTTTTAGGGGATGGCAGGGGTCCACCAGGCAGATGACCTCACTAGTGCCCATTGGGTGATTCCTGATTGACTGGTTTAAGATTTCATTTCTGGGAGAGCTGAAACTGTAAGTTTAGTCTCAGTGTGGTGATGTGGGGCTTAGCATAAGCGACTCCATTTGGGGCCTGTTGTTAACAGGCTAAACCAACTTAGCAGGTTTCTGGCTAAAATGGACCATGAAAGATGAGCACGGAAATGCAAAATTCTGGCCTGGTTGAAAAATTCAGGGAAGCCAGAGTAGAGTCAGTGAATCTTTGTCAGCACCGAGAATCCGAGGCTCAGTTTCCTTATCTGCAAAATGGGTCATTGTGAGGAACCATCCAGCGCAGGGTCTCAAGTATCCATCCCCAGAAGCAGCCTTCTTTGCCTGGCCCATGTAGACAAGGTACAGAAGCTCCCTGGGCCTCGATTTCCTTCTGCGTCACATGGCGGTTGTAATAGCCCGTGAAATGATTTTGCCTCTTAAAAGCCCAAAGCAGGGGGTATTCTTATACCTGCTGTTAGTGGCAGAGGGGGTGATGACTGTCCCTCCTGCCCCTACCATTGACTGTGCTGTTGGCCGTGGCCATTGCAAGCTGCTGCTGGTGTGACAAAGATGAAGGTTCCATTTAGCCCTTGTCTTCCCAGCCATTATTAGCAGGGAGTGTGGGGGCCCAGCTCCCATGGAAAGAGCCAAGAACTGCCATGGGCAGCCCCTACCTTCAGCCCCCACTCCGGGCCCAGTAAGGGGCAGGGAAGAGCTGAGGCTGGCAGCTACCTAATGGGACATTAGCAGACCAGTGAGCCCAGGACAAGGCAAAAGGAGGGGGGAGGAACTGATATCAGTTGTTTTTGCTTTGCCTCCCCTCCCAGAAGCAATATCTGCTCCTAACCCCACATTCTAGAAACAGACTTGTCGCTGTTGTTTTTGGCTACCCGAGCCTCCACGTTTGCCTTGGGCTCTGAGTCCTTCATTGCCACCTCGTGTCCTCTCATCTGTCATGTCGGTTCCTGCCGGCAGGACAGATGATGATCAGCCCCACAGCCACCCTGTAGCCAATCTTCTTGCTTGTGACCCAGCTCCCAGCCACCTCACAGCCTAGCAACTCCCCAGCTGCCCAGAATGTCTTTTTGTGCCCACCATGGTGTGTGCCAGGTATGGTGTTCTGCCCTTGGCACTCAACGTCAAAGACTCTGCCCTCAGGAGCTTAAGAGTTTCCTGTGCTCCCAGGACGTGCCAAGGGACTGGGCCTGTGGTCTGACGAACAGAGCCGGGCCCTCAGGGAGCCCAGAGCCAGGTCACCCCAAGGTGCTAAGGGAGGGCAGACTCCTGAGTAGGGGTTTGGTTGCCTGTTCACGGGGCCCAGGGAAGCCTACACATCGCTCCTCTCTGGTCTAATAAGCGAGGGTCCTCCATCTCAGCATCAGCCTGGCTGCCCAGTGGCTGGGTGATTGGGCCAAGTTGCTTCCTCCCCCTTCTGCCTCAGTTTCCTCAACTTCTTCCCAGCTCTGATGGTCTCTCTGCTATGATCTATGCTGCCCCGCGCCAGCAATCCATGAAAATGAGTATCTCGAGGGCCCTTCCAGTTGGTACTCTCAGCTGAAGCCACGTCCAGGGCTTCTGACCGCCTGTGAGAGGTGGTGAGGGGCGTGGGACTTAACAGCACTTTCAGGAGACGTCTGAGGCTTGATACCGTTTTCCTTTCTACATGATCTTACGTCCAGGCATCTCCGTGGTGAAATCCAGCTGAGACGTTGTTGGCCAAGCTCTGTGTCTTCCTGCTCAGAAGTTAGGGCACGTCCTCTTGGATTGGGGTAGTGCTCAGCGAGTGTGCTCGGTGCAGGCACCAGACAATCAACGGGGAGCAGGGGCCCCTGCACTTGTGGAGTGTGTGTTGCTAGAGCACTGAGCTGGCATACTGCATACAGTTGTCTTACTGATTTCTCACTGCCTCCCTGTAAAGTAGGCAGAGTGACCCTCATTGTACAGGTCAGAAAGCTGAGGTTCAGAGATCCCGCCTAGGGCAACAGAGACACTGGAAAAGCCATTCTGATTATCTGACTGCAGAGCTTTGTTCAGCATCTTAGCCAACTCTGCCTGTCCAATGTTACATGAAGTGAAGGGTCTAGGAGTGTTTGCCTGAAGCATGTGGTGGTTACTGGGCTCCAAGTCTCAGAAGTGTTTTGTCGTGGACAAGAAGGGACACGTCTGTTCTGCACTGTGACCCAGAGCAGAACCAGGAGGCATGGAAGATTCTAGAACCAACCTGATAACATCTCCAGGAAACCTTTTCTCTCAGGGCAGATTAGCAAGGAAATACCTCTCATGGGGACCTCAGAGATTCTGTAATTCTGTGCCCCTGGCTTCTGTTGGAGGTGGAGTCCCTGGGCATTGAGAAGGAGCTGTTCCTGGGTGGGGAGCCCAGAGAGCTGTGAGCATCCTAGTCAGGGGAAGCCAGACACTCCTGGGTACCAGGGTGCCCTGCAGAAAGACTGTTTTCAATCTCCCATAACTAAGGGAACCCCTTAGAGGGTTCTCACAGTTGGTGGAGTGTATGCCAGGCTGGAGAGCCATGTGGGAGGTGGCATAAAGAGCACAGACCCTGGAGCCAGCAGGCCTGGCTTCATATCCTGGCTCCAGCACTTCCTACCTGTGTGACCTGGGGCAAGTTACTTAACCTCTCTGATCTTCATTTTCCTCATAAAATGGAGATAACAGTACTCCACTTACATGGCTATTGTGAGGATTAAAAAACTACATGTAAAGAGCTTAAATCAGCAAGCACTCAACACATGTTAGTTAAACAAAAAAACTATTATCCACAACAAAATGTGATCCAAAACTGAGATGCCGGAGACCCAAATCCTTGCAAACTCCCACCTTGCTAGGAACATCTTGGGCTGCAGTCTTGAGGAGAAGAGGCCCCTGGGAACTCCCCTGGGTGCTGAGTCACCTGGCAGTTCAGGTTGAAGCCTTTGTTTGGGTTGCTTTCTCCCCTCCCATTCCCACCTGACCCAGCTGGCTGTGGACACTGGAGCTCGCTGTGAACCAGCAGGCAGCAAACTGGGCAGGGCCCCAGCTCTGCCGTTTAATAGCTGTGTGCCCTTGAGTGTCAGTCTTTTCTGAGCCTCAGTTTCCTCATCCGTAAAGTGGGCAGAGGAGCATTTGTGCTGCTCTACCCCCATGGCTATGGGGAGGGTCAAATAATGGAAGTGCTTTATAAACTTGAGTGACATGCACATATGAGGAACTGTCCTGAGCTAGTGGCCTTCCATCCCTTCTTCCAGAGGAGCTAGGGGGTAGGTACACATTCCAGTTACCAAACTCAGAGGGGAGGAGTGTATCTGTCTTCAGGGGATGCAGTTGGGGCTCTTTCCAACAGCCCAGTGTGGGCGCTCCTCACCCCCTTCCAGGCACTGCCTACCTTTCACTGCAGAGCTCCAAGGCACGGGAAGGGAAGGACACTGCACAACCCTCACCGAAGGTTAGGGGCTCAGTGTCCATCTGCCTGGACGTGGGGGTGGGAAAGTCCAGGCAGCCTCTTTGGGAAGCCCTGGGGCAGCAGGATGACTGGAGCTCCTAGTTGACTCAGCAGGAGTTCTAGACAGCAGTCAGATGAATGAAGTATCCATGTATAGCCTTCGACAGAGCAGTCAGCCCTGCTCCTGGGCGTACATCCAGAGACAGTGTCATGCTAGCCCTCAGGACAGATGGAGGCCACCCGGGTGTCCATCACTGACAGAGCAGCGAGATAGAATGTGGTGGGGACACAGGATCGGGGTCTGGGCAACAGTCAAAAGCAAACAGATCAGACATACAGGGAGCCTTGTGGGTGGATTGTAACATTGGGTTTGGTCATTAGCAGCATTAGTACCGGGCACCGATACCCTCCCTACTGAAAGGAAGCAGGACTTCCTGATGGCTGATTCCACGGCTGGGGCGGTGAAGGCTGGAGATGAGCCTTACTGGAAAATAAGGAAATGCATCCAAAAAGTGCCAGGGGCATGTTAAGTCAACTGGAGCCAGATCGAAGGGGCTCCCACTGATCAAATATGGGACAATTTGAGCACCAAGGTAATGAACTACAATAATGAATTGTAAACCATTAGAAACATTGATAATAAATAGATACGTGAGCGAGGAGGGAAGGCTGGTGCGCAGAGGACTGCTGAGGGATGCTGGAGTTGGAAAGTCATTTTATAACCACCATAAAGAACAGATCAGGCAAGAATCATCGGTGGATGTTAACTCTAGGGGCGCTGGGTACTACACTTAGAGGAGAAGCAGAATATGTGCACGCTTTTAAAGTGTGCCCCCACATTCTGTCCATCATCCACTGATGGACAGTTGGCGGTTGTGATTAGTGCTGCTGTGAACCTTTGTGCACAAGTATTTGAGGGCCTGTTTGCAATTCTTTCAGTTCTACTCAGCAGTGGAATTGCTGGGATACATGGGGATTCTACGTTTAACTTTATGTTTAGGATGCTTTTCTGCCTGTGTTTGCAGTGCCCTGGTGGACCCTGATGGCCCCTCACCCGGGGCTGGGCGGCTGGGCACCAGGAGCTGAGCCCACGTGTGGTGGGGGATGGAGAGCGGCTCCTATCCTGTGCTCTGGTCTCCCAGGCAGACGAGCGTCGACATCTTCCTGCTCCATCATCCTTCTTCTCTGCCTGCTTGGCCCCGGGCCCCCTAACCTGCCGTCTCTCCCCGACAGATGTGCCCGTGGAGAAGCTGGCCGCCATGCCCGCCTTGCGTAGCATCAACCTCCGCTGCAACCCGCTGAACGCCGAGGTGCGCGTCATCGCCCCGCCGCTCATCAAGTTTGACATGCTCATGTCTCCGGAGGGCGCTCGGGCCCCCCCACCTTAGACCGCCTTCCTCATGCCCACCCAGCAAGGGACAGAGGCCACCTGGCCTGGCACCCTGAGGGGAGGGAGTCCCATGGGCCCATGGAGGCGAAGCTTGGGGGCTGGGGGTGGGTGGGCCGAACAGCATTTGGTGGGAAGGGGTGCAGAGGTCCAGGGTCGGTAGCTTAGAGCAGTAGTGGGCCCTGGAATGCCCAGGGGGAGAAGGCAAGGCAGGGGCTGGAGCCCAGACTCTGGCCTCTCACAGCTTCTGTGCAAACTTGGGCAGACCCCCACCCTCTCTGAGTCTTATAATTTGGGGAGGGGGCAGTGGTGCGGGGCCTTTGTCACCTTTGGGCTCCTTGGAGGCTTTTTAGGAAACACATGCCTCCAAGTTACCTTCAGATCCTCGGGTACCTTCTGAGCCCGTGCCTGAGGATCGCTGAGCATTTTCTGGCCCCTGTGGGTTGAGGCCTTGTTTCTAGGGCTGAGAGCCAGTCACTCGCCCGAGAGGAATAGAAGACAACCTGCATCTATTTATTGCTTCCTAAGAAGTGACCTGACTGAGGCCTTTCACATGCCCCATTCTCAGCCCAGTGGGTTGCTGGATTGGTGGGAGCCTGAACTAGGAATCGTGGGAATGCGGCAGAGAGTATGGCCTGACACTACAGCAGGGCTGACAACGTGTGTATAGGAGCCCAAGGACTGTCAGGCCAGGAAACTGGGGAGCAAATCAAAGTGGCTCTACCTTCCCTGGTAATTAAGAAATCTCTGGGGTAAGAAGTTCTGAGCACTCCATCCCTCCCTCAGGAGTGACCAGGTGTGCCTGGCTTCACCCCTAGAGCCACAGAAGAGGTGGCCCAGAGAGAAGCAAAGCCATTTGCACCTGTGCCACCCTCACCATAGTCTTCTGCTGGCAGCAATCTGGCTGCCTTGACATTGTTCCACCTGCAGACAGAAAGCACTGTGACAGGCCATTGGATCTGTAGCTGGCCAGCTTCCAGGCTACCCCCAAAAGCCCTGAGAACCTAGTCATTTCTAGGTCCTCCACAGAGTCAAGGGTGTGGCCAGGCAGTAGGGTGACCAGCCATCCCTGTTTGCTCTGGACGTGGAACTTTCAGTGCTGACATGGGCACAGCACCCAGCAAACAGAGACAACCGGCCACTCTACCAGGAGAGGGCCGAGGGCTTTTTCTTCCTGACAACATCTGTGGTTTGGAGAACCCCTGACCGCTTGATCCCTCAGACACCTACCTCCCACTTTCTTATCTGTGGAGCAAGCAGATCAGAGCCCACCTGGTCCAGACTTTTGTCTGGGAGAGACACCTGAGGCCCCAGGACTTGGCACGAGCCAGGCCACCCAAATCCGACATCCATGGACCAGTGGCCACTCTTCACTCCTAGAACTAAGCTGTTCAGAGCCCAAACCACCGCTCAGAGCAGAACCCTTTCTGAGCATGCTCTCCTTCCTTTCCCCTTCCCAAGCCCTGGGGCTGCCGCTGCCCAGGCCTCCCGTCTCTTGGCAAGAAACAGGCAGGTTGGTTGATCATTGATGTGTCACTGAGCACTTGGTGTCCCAAGAGATGCCTTGTTTATTCTGCTCATCTCCCAAGGCCTGGTTGGTCAAGCTCTGAGAATCGTGTTTTCAGGGTGCGGAGGCCACACAAGATCCCTAGGGCTACTGAGTTCGGCTGGGGGCAAGCAGGGGCTGCCGTTTAGCCCAAACTGGCCTGGCCCCGTTCACCCTGTGTCCTGGAATGGGGTTTCTCCTTGTTGTAGAAGGGGTGCACTTTCCTGATACACACAAAGGCATTTGTGGCCAGAGCCTTGCGACTCAGTATGGTCCATGGGCCGGCAACACTGGCATCCATAGGAGCTTGTTAGAAATACAGGACCCCACGCCCCACCCGAGACCTCTGAATCAGAACCTGCTCTCCAGAAGAGCCCCAGGTGATTCATACAAGCACATTACCTTTTGAGAAGCAAGGGCCTGGGGTGGCCCAGGGGACATCCTGAGTGGAGGGTGGAGGTCCTCAGCTTTCCCCCAGCACCACCAGGGCTGAGTCTGTGCCCCCCGAGACCCGTGGCCTCTTAGTTCTTTTCAGAGTCTGCGTGACAATCCCAGTGAAGGCAGTGACTGGAAGTCACCAGGAGATGAGGGTTGGGTTTGCTTGGCCTTCTGGATCTGCCTTCCTGGTGAACTCCACATGCCAAGCTGCTGCTTCCCCGGGTCCTCACTTGAGGCCCTTTCGGGGGGTTGCTTCTGGAAGCTGTTTTCTACTCTGCTTGGAGAGTTTGCCCTGGCCTCTCTGGGAAAGCTTGGGCTGGCAGAGAAGCCCCAGATCAGAGCCCACAACGCGAGTGAGCCCTTAGCTTCAGTTGGCAATAAAGAATGCGTTGGTTTCACCTGCCTGTTTGGTGTTTGATTCTCACAGCACAGACCTCTCATAACTGGGTGTCAAACCCACCCACCTGCAAAGAGGAGGGGCTGCCCTCTTGTTGAAAGCTATCCTAGGCTGATACTCAGTATGCGTCACAGGTGGGCGCAGCTGCAGCCAAGAGGAACTGATGCATGCCCTAAAGCTGAGTTGCTGCTGGGCCACCAAATGTCAGCCCTGGGGAGACCCGGACACCTGGGAAAGGAGGAACGGGCCTGGTGTCCCCAGTTTTTCCCTTGCCGATGCTAGAAATGACAGCCTCAGTAATTCATTCCTGATGGTCTGTGGTTCTCACCCGGGTCGCTGGACCAACAGCACTGACATAACCATGGAGCTGGAGAGACTCGCAAACTCTCAGTCCCACCCCAGACCCACAGAATCAGACACTGGACGAGGGCCCAGCACTGTGGTAACAAGCCCTCCGGGTGTTCTGGTGCAAGTTAGACGCCCGCTCCTGGGTTTAAGGTTCAAGTCAGTTTTTGTTTTCTAAATCTGAAAGGCCAACCTGAGTTTGCCTTGGGTTTTAGGCCAATACTTCATTATTTTTATTTAACAAACACACAGAGCTTCGTGGTACCACGCAGTATCATGTTACAGATAGTAACTTATTTAATCCCCGTGACAATGCTAGCTAGCTCTGTGAGTTGGACAAATCCCTTTTCCTCTCTGGACCCATTTCCTGTCTGTGAAGTCAAAGGGCTGCACGGGGAGAACCTGGCCAAAGTCAGACATTAGTCAGAGGGGCAACTGGGATTCAAATCCAGGCCTTTTGACCAGAGTCCACATCTCTTAGAATTGGTGTCCGGCGCCCGGGAAGTGGTTTCCAAAAGGTCCCACCTAACCTGTAAGAGGACCCTGGACGGCCCCAGAGAGCTGCCCACTTTTCTCAAGAGGCTTCAACACCTTCCCAAAGACATGTTCTTCAGAATGCCGTGGAGATTGGCCTGAACCCCATCTTGAGCTAGAAGCCCTCACCATCACCACCCAGGGTGCAGGGCCCCAGCCAGAGGGCTGCAGTTCCTCAGCGTGCCCCGAACCCCTCCTCAGGAAGAAGCTCCTGATCCTGGGTTCTCCAGAGGGAAAGGTACATAGTCAGAGTGAGAAAGTTCTTGTAGTCCAAACCTCTCCCATTTTATAGATGGGTGCAGTGACGGGCCCAAGAATGTGCAGGGAGCTCGTGGCAGCGTCCACACAAAAGCCCAGGTTTCCTCGCTCCTGCCCTACGTCCCTCTGCAGCCCTCGATGAGTCTCGGTGTTAGGGAGCTTGTCTGCTTAGCACTCCTTGCCTCTCCTCCTTCACCGTGCTGCCCTAGTTGTGCTGTGGGAGTGATTCAGCCATTAGAACCCTCTGGTCATTTATAAACACTGATAACAACTCTGGATCACCTTCCTTGGGGAGAGCTCACCAAGAAGCATTTTCAAGGAGGTTCTCCCCAGAAGCTGGCTGAGGGGAGGGAGGCATGCCTCCTGGCTCCCAGGAAGGCACTCTACCCTGGTCCAGACCTCAGCCTCTCTGCAGATCCCCTGGCCTCCCTCTTCAAGGAGACACTCCCTCCTCCCTCACCCCACTCCCACCACTAGAGAGATGCGGAAAACGCCAGCAGTGTGCTGGGCGCGTCTGCTTCCCATGGGCCACATGGCCACCAGTCTGAGACCCCCTTCCCTTTCCCTGTGGAGTCTGAGCTTTCTCTAAATGGTGGCGCTGCCTGCCAGTGGCCCTCCTCATTCCAAAGACCTGCGTGCATTTCCAGCCAAGGAGAGAGACTGGGTTTCCCATTCTAATGGGATGATGGCTTTCCCACCGCTGGGGAGGAATCCCACAGGTCACTCTGCGGCTTCATGTCAATCCTCACAGGCACCTACAGCTCTCTGAGGCATCTCAGAACACAGCTCTGGCTCTGCTGAGAGGAGGAGGAGCTCTTGGAGAGACCAGCACAGGCCTCGCATTCCACCTGCATTCACGAAGGGCGTGTGACCAGGAAGGATGCCAGGGCATTAAAGCCCCTTGGAAGGCAATCCTTCAGTCATGCTACTGTTCCTTTTGACCTCCCTTACTGCCCCTCAGAAAGCCTGATTCCGGCGGCGCCACTCGGCTCCTCACTCCCAACAATGGCGGCTCCGAGCCCAAGCGGTGGCGGCTCTGGGGGTGGCGGCAGTGGCACCCTGGACCCCATAGGGTCCCCAGCGCCGGGCCACCCGGCCGTCAGCAGCATGCAGGGTAAACGCAAAGCACTGAGGTTGAATTCTGCAAATCCACCTTTCAAATCTACAGCAAGGTTTGCTCTGAATCCTAATCCTACAGGAGTTCAAAACCCACACATGTGAATATTTCTGGTAATCAAATAAAAGTCTCAACTCAAGCAAAAAAAAAAAAAGAAAAGAAAAGAAAAAGAAAGACTGATTCCAAGAAGATCACCTTCTACCTTCTCCCCCACTCTCTTTAGACCCATTTCCAAGCAGGTGCCCACATTGATTCCAGTGGCACAGGACACTCTTCTCCCTTCAAGGGCCTTTTCAATCCCACTGCCCTCCTGCCACCTGCTGATACCCAGTTTTTCAGATGGAAATCTGTTTCCAGGACGGTGGGGCTTTCTATGAAAAGACTCCCTAGGCCACAGGTGTTGGCAGTAGGGTGGTGGGGAGCAGCTCCCCTGAGGATGAGGGGCCAGGCCAAGGGCTTGGCTAGAATAGGAGCAGGAAGCCCTGAAGGGCAAGGAAGTGGTGGGGCTCCTCAAATGGACAGGTGTTGCATCTGTGCTCTGGATGGCTGTACCCATAGTTCCTCAGACACTCCCAGACGGACAAGCACAGTGAAGGCAGGCCAGGGTGGGAGGCTGCAGGGCCAGTGCCCAAGGAGCCCAGAGCAAGGTCCACCTCTCCTCCACTGTCCTGCCACGCAGTACTGGGTAAGGCGTGGTAAGCCTCAGGGACTTCACCTGCAGAATAGGAGCAATGGTGCCCTATTTGGTGGAAGGGCTCTGGCTCCGAGGTTCAGGGCTGGCAAGTACCCCAGCCTCCAGTACTCCCAGGTCAGGTGAACCTGGAAGAAATCATGATATGCAATAGAGCATTACAGTGCCTCAGGATTCCTGGGAACCCCTATGGGGTAAGGAGGGGAGCGAGAGGAGGCACATTTTTAAATCTGCACGGAAAGACCTTTACCCAGTCTCTGTTTGGCCTCTACCTATACCTTTGGAGGTAAGGAAGGTCACTGTGTTATTGGCACTTGACTTTTAATCCTCACAGCAGCCTTGAAAAACAGTCTTAAATCCCATTCTACAGATGGGGAAAACGACGTTAAAGGGCTTAGGTGACTTACTCTGGTTCACACAGGTAATAAATAGTGGAGGAAGAACTCATGCCCAGGTCTCTCTCTCCATGGCACTGTTCTGCCTGCCCCTCAAAGGCTGGACACACTGAATTTGTTTTGTATGGTGTCACATGTACCTGGGCACTGTACAAACAACCATTTTGATGGTAGAAGGTAGAAGTCTATAGAAGAGGAGGCAGGAGGAAGAAAAAGGTGCTCTGTGATCCAGACCCACTCAAATAAAAAAGATGGGGAATGAGGGTAATTGACCACAAGCATAAGTTAATGCATGAAAATGATGTGGCTGCTAATGAAAGAAGAAAGGGAGGGGCGTAAAAAAAGGAGAAAAAAACCCAAGGTGAGAAAATGAGACGGAATTATTCAAAGCCTAGTGCCCAGATAAACACAGCTCATATTTATTGAGCACTTACTATGTGCCAGGCACTATTGTAAGTGCTTTACAATAAGGTGGATAGTATTATTATCCCTATTTTGTAGGTCAGGGGAAACTGAGGCACAAAGAGGTTATAAACCTTTTGTAAAGTCACAACAATAAATGTCAGTGCTAGGCTTTGCAAACTTTTCAGCAGTGTCATGAACTCTTCATTTGTCAAGGGGGCTTGATATGACCTGTCATAGTTCTGGATCTTGCCTATAAGGACTTCAAGAACTGTGAACACTTCCATAGGAAGATGGACTCAATACAGTAATGATATGAATAACTAACATTTATTGAGCACTTACTATGTGCCAGACACTATTCCAAGTGTTTTACAGAGAGTAATTCCTTTAATTTTCACAGCAACTCTAGGAGATAGATAACTATTATCAGCTCCATTTTATAGATGAAATGGAGGCAAGTCACAGGAAGAAGAAAAAGCCCAGAAAGAACTCCAGTGTTCTGCCTGCAGAAGGGCAGGCTTGAGAGGGTACCTGCCCTCCCTCCTGCTCTCTGAAGGGCTGTCCTCAGGCAAGAGAGAGTGATTTGAGGGCAGCAGTACCCATTGCTGGGCATTAGGATCAAGACAGGTCAGTGATGACTCAGTGACCTCTACGGCCTTTCCAGCTCTGTGACTCTGCCAGGCACTCAGGGCAGAGGAAGAGCTAGAGGGAAAGGAGACTAGGAAGAAGTCTGAGTGACCTGTTTCCCCAGAGTTCCCCTGAAATCAACTCCTGGCCTCCATTAAAGGAAGGAATGGGCCATTTTCTCTTTCATCTGCCTGGAACCTGAGATCTTCATTCATGTGATAGAAGTTGGTGGTGGTGGCTGTTGGGTGCCTGACAGGGGCTGGAATGGTGGAAGGGAAGTGGCCACACACCTAGCTGAAGGGAACCATTTATTGAGCATCTACTATGTGCTGGGCAGAAACTTTAACATCATCCCATTTACTCCCCTGAAAACCATTTCACAAATGCACAAACTGAGAGTCAGGTGATGGTAAGACACTTGCCCAAGGGTAAACCTCTGGTGAGGGCCTGGGCGGGTTAATTCCAGAGTCGGTGACCATATATGGGACACGGCAGTCCCCACTCTTCTCGGAGAGCTCAGAGTTAATTGGAGAGCCCCCAATTCCCTCCTTTAGTCCTCCTTTGTGTTCACCACTGCCTCTCATCCCCTTCTCAGGAGGGCCCCAGGGGCCTGGACACCAGGGTGGGGGACTGGGGGTCAGGAGAGGGTGGACCAAGGATGATGAATGGGATGTGGGGCACAGAGAGAAGGGTATGCAGTTATTGGACGTCGCTGCCGGGGCTACAGTGGGTAGTGGCGTGTGTCCCCCACTTGAGAGGGGAGCTCAGTACCTACCAAGGGCTCCGCAAGAGGGAGGAGGGTCCCGGATGCCCTCGCTGGGCAGGGCGCTGGGGCAGGGGGCGCTGCGGCGGGCAGAGGTGTGCCGGGTGCCATGGCGACGACGCCGCGCTGGCCCCCTCCTTCCGGTCCGCCTGAGAGGCGCTGGGCAGCGGGCTGCGGGCTGCCGAACCCCGCCAGCAGAAGCGCTGCGCGGGAGCCTTCAGCCCTCGCCGCTGGCAGGCTGAGTTTGGACCCCGAGGGAAGCGACCCGGCGAAGGGCTGGGGCTGTGAGCGCATGCCCCCTGCCCGCCTCCGCGGGGCCGCGGACTTGATCCGTGGGGCTCAGAGGCAGGGGTGCAGACCCTGCAAGCCAGCGCCCGGGAGACTGCCCTTCTGTCCCTACCGACTCTGATGGGCCGCTATCTCCCTTCATCAGAGACTGTCCCGGAGCAGGAGGGAGTGGACAGCATGGAGGGTGAGTGACCTGGAGGCTGCGGCTAGGGGTGGGTGTGGATGGGGTACTGACTCAGGAGCAGTGAGCCGAGGGGGAAGTAAGGGGTGTCTGATCACCGAGGGCTGTCCAGAGCCAGAACTCTGTGACTGTGTGTGTGTGTGTGTGTGTGTGTGTGCGCGTGTGCGTGTGCACGCGCGCGACAGAGACCCAGACACAGAGAGGGAGAGAGGAAGACCCCGAGTTCTATGTAGTGTGTGGATGTGTGTGTGTGAGAGAGAGAGAGACAGAGAGGGAGAGAAAGACCTGGGGTGCATGTGTCCCGTGAGCATAGCATGCTCCCCTGTGCCCGGCTGGGCCGGGGATCATCTGAAATCAGGTGAGGATAGTTTGGCTATTAGCTTTAGGAATTGCAACCAATTTTGCCTGTTTGAAGGGGAGGGAGTAGTGAGGGAGACAGAATTCTAGACCAGATCTCTTCCATGCAGAGAAAATGTGTCTCCCTGGGAAAAGAGAGAGAACTGTGGATTTGACCTCCAGGATATTTAGGGATAGTACCCCAGGCATAAGGCTGCTTGCTCTAGCCTTACCAAGTGAGAGTCCAAACCAGCCAGTGTGGGTGAGGAAACCACATTTAGGTTAAGAAACTGGTAGACAGAGGGCTGGTCCACTGGCTTGCTGGCTGTCTTTGGAGTAGTGCCTAAACCTCTCTGGTGCCACTGGTTACCCATCTGTTGAATGGAGAAACTTACATTCAGCTAGCTTCTCAGGATGGCTGTGAGGGAGAAATAAGCCAAGATGTGTTGAACAGATTCCTACTAATAACAGCTGGCTGCTGCAGGAGGTAATAAAATCCTGAAATTCCAAGCAACTAATTGTGAACATTGCTGGCAAGAAAGAAAAGAGTTTTCCAGAACATCTTGTGTGGCTGCACTTGTAGCTTTCTAGTGAGCTAGGGTTTGAAATCGCGCATGAGAGATGCAACGAGGATTGTACAGATGCAATGAAGATTGTATAACCCAAGATGGGTCTGGAAACTTGACAGGATGTGTAAGAGGGTGTGTGCAAAGCATTGAAGCCAGAGTGACCAGAAATCAGGGGAAATTAGGAAAGACAAAGCAATGAGCTTTCAAAGTCTCAGTAAGGGAACAAGAAGGAATCTACTCAGGGCCTGGGGCATGTGGTATAACCTTAACGCAGAAGAGAAGGTAGGCAGAGCAGGGCACAGGCAGTTTTACTTCAAATGGTAGAGCATAAGGAGGAAATTGAAACCCAAAATAGGTGGTAAGAAGAAGGAATCAAGCCACAAACAATCGAAGCCCAGACAAATGACATCCCAGAGACCTGGAGGCATTTGCAGATATGATCATTGCCTTAAAGGAAATTACAGAGAACAAAGTATGTGCCGGAAAACTGAAGAAGGAAACATGTCCTGTTTTCAAAAAGGAGGAAAATACAGATTTTTTAAAAACCAAACCTCTAAACTGCTGAGATTAATATTTATCGCTATTAAAATTCCAGAATAAATGATCAAACACATAGGAGACAATAAAGCAATCATACGTCTCAGAATTTTTTCAAAGGAGGCCATCCTGTATACCTGCAAAGATATCTATGAGAGCATTTTCATCGCAGTGCAAAACTGGAAACCCTCTAGATGTCCCTAAATGAAGTAAATTAAAGATCAGATACACCTGCAATGGCATACTGTGCAGACATTAAGAACTGTGCTTAGGATTTTTTTACTGGCATGAAAATATGTTCACTGCCTACTGTGAGGAATCAAAAAAGAACAGGTTTTAGAACACATGTGTCGTATGACCCCTTTATGCAACATTACATGGCTTATAATTGTGTATATATGTAAGATGTATGCAGAGAGTTGGTCACTAACATCTGTGTTTGGATTCTTCTGAAAGCATACCCTAAAACCAGGACTTGCGTACAAGGAGTTGATTGGGAAGTGATGCCTGGAAGTGGGAGTCCAGAGAGTGAAATGGGAGAGGGAGAAAAGGAGAGAAATGGGTACATTTATGAGCTGGTTTTAGCTGTGGGCAACTGGGGGTTCTAGCCCTCTGAGAAAAGTGCAAAATGCACCTGAGATTTGCCCCACATGAGGTGGCGAGCTGACTGCTGTTTGCTCTTCAATACTGGTTGAGGGTTGCCCCACTCCTGCACTTCTAGGTGGTTCCTGTTCATGGTTTTAAAGGAAGCAGAGAGAGCTCTGGGTGCAGGCTTGATGGAGTGCAGAAGTGCAAGGAACTGTCCACCCCATCTAGAATCTTTGGGCTGAGGGGATGCGACAGGAAGCATTATAAATGCATTGGCCACGGTATGGCTATTGTTTTATAATAAGCACATCGTTTTATGATAAGCATGTGATATTTTACAAAAACAAAATTTTTCGAAGAGAAAGAAAATAATGTAGTGCTCATTAGGAGCCAATATTTGTGCTCACTAAAAACAAATGAGGCTAACCCTACCAGATCTCTTTCAAACTGAGTCTCTGAGAGGTAGAAAGATGAATTATGGGATTTCAGTGGGACACTTTAGAGACCTTCCATGAAAGCCCTGTGAACTGGTGGAGAGACGTGGGAAGAGGGCTGTAGGACTGACAAAAGGCTTTTATTAAAGGCTAGAAGTCCCTCGAGCTCTGACTTTGGCATGGCATTAAATCATTTCTAAGAAAAATAAAAGGCAAGCTTATCAAATCTGTGGTTAAGAGCCATAACACCACACAGCAACAGGTTCAAGATTTAAGGGTTTTCTCAACATGCTGGAATGCTGGATCAAAACCAAGAAAACGAAATGTAAATAAATATAAGTGAAATGTGAAGTCATGAATTTAGGTTAAAAAAAATCAATTGCATACATTTCAAATGGGGGAGATATGGCTTGTATTCTTGAGGAAAATTACTGGGGGGGTTGGGGGGCACAAAATGGACTGAAAGTGAGGTGGACCGGGGAGAGGGTGGTGATCCTGGGGACAGGGGCTCATTCTTGTTCTGTTTGGCTCCAAGGGGCAGAACTGGGACAGGTGGGGGCAAGTGGCAGTAAGATAATTCAATTCTACATCAGGAAGAATTTTCTGTCACTTAGAACTGGCCTAGAAGGTGTCTCCTCACCCGTTATTATCCAGCTTGAGCAAGGGAGCTGACATGGGAAAAGAAAGGGGAATTCTTGGGTACCTGGATCAAAAATATGGCTGGGAAGGTTTCTGAGGGCCCAGAAGCCTTCTTCCAATACCTGTGGATGGACGCTGCCATCAGCGAGCTTCCTGCACGGTTGCTGGGGCCAGCCAGGCAGTAACGTCCATCAGGACTTCCCCCAGTCGGCCTTGGCTGTGCCGTTGTGCTGTGTGGTAAGTCAGTGGAGGACAGCAAATCAGATCCATTCTCTACCCCACTCCCAGCCTGACTTCAGTCTGGTGGCTTCCTTGGAGCCTCTGGCAGCCTCCACAGCTGCTGTCGGGCCTCAGAGCGGTGTGGCAGAGGGAGGCCCATAGGCTGGAAGGACGTACACTCACACTGGCTGGAGTGGGGTGTGTTGTGGAAAAGCAGCCCGAGCAGAGGACGTAGGTCACCAGAGAGAGGAGGTGGAGAAGAGTAAGTCTCCTGGTCTCCCTCCAGTCTAGGACACAGAAGCATCTTGGAGAGCCAGGTGGGTTCAGCCTTTCTGTGCCCGTGCAAATACTGCCAGAGTAACACTGTGCCCTGTTTTGTTTTTTCTTTTCCTTTTTTCTTTTGTGAAGCATTTCACTTGCCTATCCAGGTTGGTAGGTAGGCAGGGAGACAGCATCACCCCACCCCACCCCATTTAGCAGGTAATAAAACTGAGCTTAGGAGGCACAGTCCTTTGGTTCTGTGAGTCTCACACTGGAGCGCATATTGGAATCACCAGGAAGATGCATTAAAACAGAGATATACGGTGTTTCTCCAAAAATAAGACCTGGCCAGACAATCAGCTCTAATGCGTCTTTTGGAGCAAAAATTAATATAAGACCCGGTCTTATGTTATATAAGACCGGGTATTAACTGGGTCTTATATTATAGTACAATAAGACCTGGTCTTATATTATAGTAAAATAAGACCCAGTCTTATATTATATAAGACCAGGTATTAACTGGGTCTCATATTATAGTAAAATAAGACCGGGCCTTATTTTAATTTTTGCTCCAAAAGATGCATTAGAGCTGATGGTCCGGCTAGGTCTTATTTTCCAGGAAACACTGTAGCTGGGTTTCTGGTTCCCTAGATCAGGGGTGAGTCCTGAGAATTTGCATTTCTAACAAGTTCCGGTCATGCTGCTGATTGGGGACCACACACTGAGAAGCCTTACGCCCCCACCTTCTCTTTGGCCCTGGGTTTTCAGTGGCTCAGGGCTCGGTGTCTGAGATCATCAGAGTGCCCTAGAGGGAAGCATTATTATATCTGAGACCTCCAGGAAGATCCCCCAGTAGGGGAATGGCTTAATTGGGTTCAGCGATTGAAATTTTCACACGCTGTAATGTATCCACAAGGGTACCAGGCAGATCCCAGAAAGGACAAGCCCAGGGTGTTAATGAGGTCTCCAGCTGCTGGCCTGGAGCCCATGTGGGGGGGAAGGCCTGCCTGCCTCCACCCCATCGCACCCCAGCCCAAGGGAGTTGCCAGGAATAGGAAGTTTTTCTTCCTTTAGAAAGATTAGTCTACAAGTCTGGAAACTGGCCTAAGCGTAGGGGCTGCTGCCCAGGCTTAACTGAGGGTCTAGAGATGGGCAGGGTCATTCCCAGACACTTGCCAGGGACAGACTTTGGAACATGAGCTCACTAAGCAGTTCTCTGAGGCTGAGTGAAAGGCAGTGGGGGAAACAGACTGGAGTCTAGCCAGGCAGTTTCTAGCATTTTCTTCTACCCATCCACACCCACAGAGTTCCCCAGGTCATGGGGACTCATTCAGAGTTGATTTTGAGGCTCAGCAAAGGTGAGCTGCCTGGGAAGGCTCCCAACAGGCCCTGTGATGGGGACTCTTTCTGGAGGACCCTGGAGAAGGCTGTCTAACATCAGCAATGCCAGTTTTGAGCAGGACACTGTCACCTGGTGTCAGGATCCATCTTTTTTTCTTTTTCCCCTTCATACCAATATTTATTCATTCAACACCTGATTGCCAAACCATTTCCTAGGGGCAGGCATTGACAAGAGGCTAGGAAGATGGCTGCCAACAAGACAGTGAAGGTCCCTGCTCTGTAGGAGCTGACTTTCAAGGGTGGGGGGGGAAATAAACCTGAAAACAAATGCAATATTGATAGATGGAAGTAAACAAACATGGTGCTGTGATAGATGATAGTGGGGCACCTATTTTAAATAGCGTGATCAGGTCAGGCTTCTCTGAGCAGACAACATTTAAGCGGGAGCTAAAAGAAGGAAAGAGGCAGAAGGAATAGGAAGAGATAAAGGCCTTGAGGCTGGAAAAAGCAAGAGTGTGTAGGAGCCATCACAAGATGGCCAGAGCATAATGGGGAGAGTGGCAGGGAGTGAGGCCAGAGAGATGGCGACAAGAGTCAGAAAATGCAGTAAAGAGTCTGGATTATATTTGAGATACAATGAGGGGTCTAGGCAATAATCGTTCGTAGCTGCTGCTGAAAACACTGGTGAAAAACTGAGAGGAAACTTGATAGTGGAGGGATCAGGCTGACATCTCCTGAGCCCACTGATCAAGCTTAGCATCAATAAAAGACCACTAGATGGCAAATTGGTGTGGCCATTATGGAAAATGGTGTGCATGTTCCTCAAAAAATTAAACATAGAACGACCTTATGACCCAGCAATTCCGCTTCTAGATATTGGATGAAATTCAAAACACTAATTTGAAAAGATATGTGCACCCCTATGTTCATTGCAGCATTATTTACAATAGCCACGATATGGAAGCAACCCAAGTGTCTATTAATAGACAATTGGATAAAGAAGATGTGGTACATATGTACAATGGAATAGTACTCTGCCATAAAAAAGGATAGAATCTTAACATTTGTGACAACATAGATGGACCTGGATGGTATTATGTTAAGTGAAATAAGTCAAACAGAGAAAGACAAATATCGTCACTTATATGTGGAATCTAAAGAACAAAATAAATGAACAAACAAACTTATAGATGCAGGGAACAAGCTGATAGTTGCCTGATGGGAGGGGGGTTAGCAGACGGGATAAAAAAGGTGAAAGGATTAAGAAGACAATTGGTAGTTACAAAATAGTCATGAGGATGTAAAGTAAAGCAGAGAGCATATAGTCAATAATATGGTAATAACTATATAGTGCTAGACTACTAGTCTAGTCAAGGGGATAACTTTGTAAATTATATAAATGTCTTTCTACTATGCCACACACCTGCAATGAATATAAAATAATATTGAATGTCAACTATAACTGAAAAATTAGAAAGGTGGGGGGACTAGGTAAAGGGGAATAAGAGGTCCAAATTTCCAGGTATAAAACAAATAAGTCATGGGGATGTAATGTACAGCATGGGGAATATAGCCCATAATATTGTGATAGCGTGGTACGGTGTCAGATGGTTGCTGGACTTATCACGGTGATCACTTCTTTAGGTATGTAAATGTTGAATGACTATGGTGTAGACCTGAAACTAATATAATATTGTCTCAGCTACATTTTAATAAAAATCTTTTTTTAAAAAAGTGAGACCACCGGACAATCTGATTAAGCTTCTATATCTATGAGTTACAGGAAATCCAAGGGACAGAAAGTGGCACATGGAAGATGACATCACGAGGGAGCAATCAGCAAAATCCAGTCTGCGAGAAATTCTACAGAAAAATGACCCAGTGGTTTATATGACAAATAAATTGTAGTGGGTAAAGAAGCAGAGTGGGAACCTAGAAACTAAAAGAGATTTAGGAGCCACACAATGAAATGCAATGTGGAGATGGTGGTAGATTTTATAATGGACCTTAATGAATCATAGGCCTTGTGTCCACACACTTTTTTTTTTATTAGTTTCAGGTGTACAAAACAATGTAATAGACATTTACACCCCTCACAAAGTGATAACTTCCCTCCCCCAATTTATTGCCCCTCTGACATCGTATATAGCTGTTACAATTCCATTGACTCTATTCCCTATGCTGTACTCCATATCCTGTGACTATATGTATATTAAATTATAGTTGACATTCATTGTTATTCAGCTTCAGCCTCAGGTGTACAGTGTAGTGTTCAGGCATCTACACTGTCCGTGAAGTGGTCTCCCTAATAAGACAAGTGTCCATCTGACACCCTACAAAATCTTTACAACATTATTGATTATATTCCCCAAACTGACTTTCATATCCCTGTGGCAATCTTGTGGTTACCAATTGTGCTTTCTAATCCCCTCACCTTCTCCCTTTTCCCTACCACCCCTCCCATCTAGCGAACCTCAGTTTTTCCTCTATGTCTCTGAGATTGTTTCTGATTAGTTTGTTCACTTATTCTATTCTTTAGATTCCACATATAAGTGAGATCATATGGTATTTGTCTTTTTCCGTCTGACTCATTTCACTTATCATAATGTTCTCTAGGTCCATCCGTATCATTGCAAATGGTAAGATTTCATTGTTCCTTATGGCCCAGTAATACTCCATTGTATAAACATACCACAGTTTCTTAATCCAGTCGTCTACCGATGGGCATTTTGATTGTTTCCATGTCTTGGCTATTGTGAATAGTGCTGCAATAAACAGGGGTGCATGGATTTTTTTCAAATTAGCATCTTGGATCTCTCTGGATAGATACCTAAGAGTAGAGTTGCTGGGTCATAAGGTAGTTTCATTTCCAATTTTTTGAGGTACCGCCATACTGATTTCCATAGTGGCTGTACCAATCTGCAATCCCACCAACAGTGCACAAGGGTTCCCTTTTCTCTACATCCTCGCCAGCACTTGTTGTTTGTTGATTTATTGATGATTGCCATTCTGACCGGAGTGAGGTAGTATTTCGTTGTGGTTTTTATTTGCATTTCTCTAATGATTAGGGACGTTGAGCATTTTTTCATATGTCTGTTGGCTGTCTGTTTGTCCTCTTCAGAAAAGTGTTGCTTCAGATCCTCTGCTCATTTTTTAATTGGATTGTTTGTTTTTTGGTGTTGAGTTGAATGAGTTTTTATAAATTTTGGATATTAACCCCTTGTCAGATGTGTCATCACACACTTTTTGCATTGTAATATTGCTATTCTTCCTATCAAAAGGTGGAAACCATTTCTCCTCTGTCATGAATCTGGGCTGACCTCGTGACTTGCCTTGGCCAACAGAATGTGGCATAAGTGATGATGTGAGCCTAGATCTTAAGAAGCGTGTAGCTTTTTCTCTTGCTGTCTTAGAACTCTGAGACCGCCACGCTGTGAAGAAGCCCAGTCTAGCCTCCTGGGGGATGAGAGGCCATCTGGAGGAGAACCGAGACACCCCAGCCAGTAGCCAGCACTACACACCAGCCACGTGAAGTAGCTCATCTTGGGCCTTCCAGCTCCACTGAGCCATCTGATGACCACAGCTGCGTGAGTGATCCCAAGAGAAACCTGCAGAAGGACCACCCAGGTTGCCAAGCCACAGTGCGGCACCACTAAATTTTGGAGCGATTTGCCACATGATAATAGATAATGGAAACAGAAATCTTATGTGGATCCTCAAACAAACCAATTATTGTAAAAATTATGTAACAATCAGGGAATCTTGAGTGCTGGATGCTGGATAATTGATAATATTATAACATAATTGTTAATTTTGTTAGGTGTGATAATGATACTGTGGTTATGTTTTGTTGGGTTTTTTTGAGTCCTACTTTTTAGATATATAAATTGAAATTCTTTTTTTTAATTTCTTGGGGTGACAATTGTTAGTAAAATTACATAGATTTCAGGTGTACAATTCTGTATTACATCATCTATAAATCCCATTGTGTATTCACCACCCAGAGTCAGTTCTCCTTCCATCACCATATATTTGATCCCCTTTACCCTCATCTCCCACCCCCCGCCCCCCTCACCCTCTGGTAACCACTAAACTATTGTCTGTGTCTATGAGTTTCTTAAATTAAAAAAATAAAAAATAAAAAAATGAGAAAAAGGCAAACATACTATAAGAAATATGAACAAGAACACAAACAATTTATAATAGAATAAAGTATATAATCTGTAAATATAATTATTAAAATATTTTTAAATTTGAAAAAAAAAATTGAAATATTTATGGATGAAAGGAAGTCATATGATATTCACTTCAAAATAATCCAGAGAGTGGGGAGTATGGGGAAACGAGATTGGCCTTGAGTTGATAATTGTTGGAGGTGGGTGATGTACACACGGGGTTCTTTATACTCTTCTCTCTTGTAACGTCACTAAACGACATACTCTTGTATGTGTTTACTATAACGTTCTCTTTTGTACATGTTTGACCTTTTCCATATTAAAATGAAGATGTGTGGGTGCAGGTGGACACGGCTGGAGGGCCTAAGCACGGGACCGTGGTTGCCTCCTCTCACTGTGCCCTGGAAGCTTCCAGCTTCTCCACCTCCGCCAGCAGGCCCTCCACAGCCCCTGTGCCACCTGCTGGTCCCTGTGGCCCCACTTGTGCCAGCTCATCGGGTCTGCTCCCCCCAGACTCTCTTTATTCTCCAGGTCCCAAGCCTCCGGTGGGCCTCCAGGCTGGTGACTAAGCTCTGGATGGGACAGAAGACTCCTCGCAGACTCTTCACCTCCTGGCACGGGCCACATTCCATCCCAGAGGAAGGCAAGAGGAGAGTTTACAAGATAATATTATGAGACCCTACATCGAAAGACTTCCCAGCAGAGCTGTGTTTAGACACTGAGCTGCTCCCTTCCGAACGTGGCTGGAGAAACACACACTGAAACCTGGGACTGAGTCAGACACACAGAGCAGGGCCAACTCTGCTGCATACTCTTGTACCACTCTGAGCAAGTCATGGAACCCCTGTGATCCCAGTTCTCCCATTTCAAATGGTGCAAATACCTAACCTGTTTACCTCCTAGTGGGAGGGTTAGATAAAATAATAGATATGGAAATGCTTTGTTAAATGCTGTGCAAATGAAGCAGCTGATCCCCACAATGGAAGGGGGTGCACCATAGGTGGTAGCCTTGGCTTTGGATGGTTTCTGGTGAATTTAATGTGTGCCTTTGCTCCTTTGTCCTAGTTCAGGTCCCCTTTCATTCTCCTTTTCCCCGACTGCCTTCTTGCCTTTCCCAACTAAAGTTCCGTGGAGGAGAGGATGTGGAAGGACATCAAAGATCTTGGGAGTGTAACAGTCAGGGTCTCAGAAGAAAACAGGTGATACACTCAGAAAGTGTGTAACTGAAGAGAGTTTAACAGAAGGGAAGGTCTACAGGGGGGAAAGGGAGGGCAAGAGAACCAACGAGGGCTGGTGAAGCCACCTGGGACTGGCCCTCACAGGAAGCAGTGTCAGTGTGGTCCAAGAGCTCGAGTCATGAAGAGGAGACCTAGCAGGAGCTGTGCCCGTAAGATAGCCCCACGGGCAGAACTGGGCCAGGCAGGGAGTAAGGCAGGAGGTGAATACCCTGACCTCTTTCTTCTCTAGTCCTTCCGTCTCCTTCAGTGCCTCCATTGACTGAACCTAGTCAGCAAACCAGAGGGCAAGGCGCCTGGGTGATGTGGTCCTTAGAGGTCAGGCTCTGGGGCAGAGAGCAGGGCTGAGAAGGATGGAGCCTAGGTGGGGCAGAGGAGGGTTACGTTTACATGGAGAATGGCCAACATTGGGAGATGAGTCATGCACAGGACAGGGTGGGAGGTGTGAGCTCAGGGTGGCTGTGGGGGGCAAGTTTTGGATCCGTGCATCCCTTGACAATTGGAGTTGAGCACATGATCAGGGTTTGGAGCACAGAAGGATCTCACCCATGGTGAGAAGTCAGTCATCTCTTCTTTGTCTAGCATCCTGACCCATATGTTCCTTTGCTCCTAGGGGCGCCCTCCCAGCCTTCCAACAGCAGCTGGCCCCCAAACCAGAATGGGAGTCACACCGAGGCCACCCCGGCCGCAAACCTCACCTTCTCTTCCTACTACCAGCACTCCTCGCCAGTGGCAGCCATGTTCATCGTGGCCTACGTGCTCATCTTCCTCCTCTGCATGGTGGGCAACAGCCTGGTCTGTTTCATCGTGCTCAAGAACCGGCACATGCGCACTGTCACCAACATATTCATTCTCAACCTCGCCATCAGTGACCTGCTGGTGGGCATCTTCTGCATGCCCACCACCCTTGTGGACAACCTCATCACAGGTGAGGGCAGCCCGTGGCGGCCGAGGGAGCACCGTCCCCAGAATCACTGCTGGCCTGCTCTCTCGGCCAACATGCCATCATCTCAAACTCTCAAGGCAGTGTGATGGCACAGGGATTAGATACTAGGTACAATGAATTAGCCATTTTCTTTGTTCCAGCATTGTGTGACTTAACTCTTCCTGCATTATCTGAACTAATCCTCACAACAGTCCAGTGAAGCATATATTATTATTATTATCCCCAGTTTAGCAATAAAGAAACTGATGCTCAGAGTGATTAAGGGACAGATAGTTACACAGCTAAGTGTCGAGTCCCACATTCTCACACCCATATCTAACAGCTATACCATTCAGTCTTACTCTCCCAGGTATCTTGCACGGGAAGAACTAGAACCAGTGGGAAGGAGTGGGAAGGAGGCAGGTTTTTTCTGAATAAGGACCTAAAAATACACTCATTTGTGCTGTTCTCCAACAAAAGACAGTTCTGTCCTATAGGTAGCGAACTTCCTGTCACTGGGAGTGCCTACGTAAGGACGGGCTGGCCATTTAGCAGGGATTTGGGAGAGGGATTCAAGCAGGACTAGACTACCTGACCTCTGGATTCCTGCCTGGTAGTCCTGCAAGTGTCAGAAAGACCCCCCCTGTCATCTACTCTCTCCCGTTTCAGAATAAGGCTCCGCAGACCCTGGGACTCTGGATTTCCTGAGCTGTGGAGACCCCTAGAGGTCTGAGCCTGCAGCTTCTGAGCTCAGAGCCCCATTTGGAGTTATTTAACCTGACTTGGGGCAGGGGAGTCACAGCCTGAGTTTCTATAGGTTCTAGGACCCAGGAAGTGGAAGCAGGGCAGTTAGTTTCCCCTCGGGTATACTGATGGAACCTTTGATTACTGCTGAATGCCGGGTTCTTTCAGGGCTGCTGATAAATTGCATCCTTCTTCCCAGCATACCTAGACAGATACATAGGCATGCATGCACACACATACAGGCGCGTGCGTGCGTACACACACACACACACACACACACACACACCAGTTAACAATGATATGATCACTAGTTGGTTAAAGTGGTTTTGCCAGTCCATTTCAAATGCTTAAAATTTTTAAATTGCTTGAATAGATAACATATCTACATGGTTCAATAGTCAAAAGCTCCCAAAGATATCCAGTGAAAAATCTCTCCACGCAGTCCTCTGGTCTCTCAGCTCCTCTCCTAGGAGGGAACCAATCTTGCCAGTTTCTTGTGTCCCTTTCCAAACATATTTTATACAAGTACAAGCAAATTAAGGAAAAGCTAGCTTTTCAGTCAGTTCTGCACCTTTACCTTTTCTTTGCTTAAAAATATAGTATATATGTTATAAATAGGATTCATTAAAATTAATTTACATGAAGTTATTTGATTCTTTTTACAACTGCTTAGAATTACATTGTATGGGTGTGCTACAATTTATTTAACCAGTCTGTTTTTGATGTGTATTTAGAAGTTTTCTAATAGAATGTTTCACTATAAAATAAAACTGCATATGGCTTTTCCCTTCCCTTCCCTTCCCCTCCCTTCCCCCTTCTTTCCCGTCCCCCTTCCACCTTCCCCTTCCCCTTTCTTCTCCCTCCTTCCCACCTTCCCCCCCTTTCTTTTGGAACACAGGTGCAAATGGTTGAATTATTCACATCCACAGGTCATGGCAGAGTGACTTCACTCTGATTGAAGCCTCATGTTTATTTTTTATTTATTCATTCCTTTCGATACCCCTGCCTCACTCCAAATCCCCTTCCTCATAGGCAAACATTCTATTAAGTGTCATGTGTGTCTTTTGGTTTGTGTGCATTCTTACAGACTGTACATTGGGCTGGGTGGATCCAAATCTCATGGAAGGAAATCATTGGCTGGTAATAAAGATTGTCTCTCCAATAGGCAGAGTTGTTTTTTTTATTTTATTTTATTTTATTTTTTATTTTTTTATTAGTTTCAGGTGCACAAGACAAAGCAAAACTTAGACGTTTATCATTTATATCCCTCACACTGTGTGAACCCCCCTCCCCCCATCCACTATCCCTCTGTACGTTCCCCAAATTAATTTTCAAACCCCCATGACCATCTTGTGGTTACCGACTATTTTTCAAAACCTCTCACCTTCCCCTTATCCCCACCCCCCCCCCCCTCTAGCAACCCTCTGTTTTTCCTCCATGTTTCCAAAACTGTCTCTGATTAGTTCATTCACTTATTCTTTTCTTTAGATTCCGCATATAAGTGAGATCATATGGTATTTGTCTTTCTCTTTCTGACTTATTTCATTTAACATAATGTTCTCTAGGTCCATCCATGTTGTTGCAAATGGTATGGGCTGTGAGTTTCTCATTCCTGGAGATGTGTAAGCAGAGAGGATGAGCACCTCACCGGACATGGAGGAAAGACCCAAGCTGCAGAGGGGACTGGCTTAGATGGTGCAAGGTTCCCGGCTCTCTGTGGGTGAGACATCTCTTACTCTGTGCTGGACTCTGTTGTTGCAGGGTGGCCCTTTGACAACGCCACATGCAAGATGAGCGGCTTGGTGCAGGGCATGTCTGTATCGGCTTCCGTTTTCACACTGGTGGCCATTGCCGTGGAAAGGTAAGAGGGTTCCCAACTCAGTTATCCTGGGTCGATTGGGCCTGGCACTAGGAAGAGCCACTGTCTTCACTGCAGGACCGGGGGAAGGCTGGGGCTGCTCTGTGGTGGGTGGGGCTGAATCTGAGCCATAAAGGGAAGGCTGCTCTTTAAATTTGGGGAGACTGGATCCCACCACCTCCTCTCAGAAGGCTTGGAGGCAGCTCCTAAGGACATTTAATAGGGACTTCTGGGGCTTCTGAGGAGCTTGAAGCCAGACCTTGTTTCCTGCGGAGCAGGAATCCTGCCTTCCATGACTCTGAGCTGGGGAGCAAGCTTAATGGGTGGGCCTAGTATGGCTGGGGAGGAAGTGTGCCCCCCTGCTCCTTCACTGCGTCTCCACAGCCTCCTTGCTGGGCCCTGGCAGTCCAGGCCCTACCCGCACCCCATCTCCACCCTATCACAAGCTACTTACGGTATTTCAAGTCTCAGATTCCATCAGATTCTCTGATAAGCATGGCTCTGCTAATGGAATGGAACCAGGAGCCAAGGAGGCTTTGCAAGCAATAAAATTCTGACTAACTGCAGTAAGTCCTCTTCCTCCTCGGTGAGCCCTTTCACTAAGTTACTTCACTAGTCAGAGCCTCAGTTTTTCATCTGTAAAATGGAAAATACCCTACAGGATGGTTGGGAGTCTTCAGTGAGCTTCTCCTTGTAAAGCTGCTGCACCCTACCTGGCACAGGGTCAAAATGTCAGCTATTAATGTTATTTTCTTTCTTTCTTACACTCACACCCAACTCCTAGTCCGCTTCCCTATACAGGCACTTCTTAGCTCTGCCCTTTCTATTTATTTACTTTTTATATTACATTTATTGGGATAACATTGGTTAATCACATATAAATTTCAGGTGTACAACTTTATAATACAACATCTGTGTACTCTATTGTGTGCTCAACACCCAAAGTCTAGTGTCCTTCTGCCACCATATATTTGACCCCCTTTACCCTCTTTGTCCCCCTCCCACCCTCCTTCCTCTCTGGTAACCACCATTCTGTTGTCTGTATCTATGAATTTTTTTGTTTGCTTTGTTTGTTTTACACCCCCCATATAAGTGGAATCATGCAGTGCCTTTTTCATCTGACTTATTTCACTTGTTTCTTTATACTCTCAAGATCCATCCTTGTCGTTGCAAATGGCAATATTTCATCTGTGTTATGGCTAAGTAATACTCCATTGTATATATGTGCCATATCTTATTTATCCAATCACCCGTCAAAGGACACTTATGTTGTTTCCATGTCTTGGCCACTGTGAATAATGTTGCAATGAACATAGGGGTACATATATCTTTATGAATAGTGTTTTCAAATTTTCCGGGTAGATACTGAGAAGAGGAATTGCTGGGTCATATGGTAGCTCTATTCTCAATTTTCTGAGGAACTTCTATACTGTTTTCCATAGAGGTTGTACCAATTTACATTCCCATCAGCAATGTGCAAGGGTTCCCTTTTTTCCACATCTTGTCTTATTGATAATAGCCATTCTAATAGGTATGAGGTGGTATCTCATTGTGGTTTTGATTTTCATTTCCCTGATGACCAGTGATGTTGAGCACCTTTCATATATCTGTTGGACATATGTATGTCTTCCGTAGAAAAGTGCCTATTCAGGTCCTTTGACCATTTTTTAATTGAGTTGTTCGTGGTTTTTTTTGGTTGAGTTGTATGCGTTTTATATATTTTGGATATCAGCGCCTTATTGGAGGTATCATTTACAAATATCTTCTCCCATTCAGTTGATTGCCTTTTTGTTTTGTCAATGGTTTCTTTTGCTTTGCAGAAGTTTTTTAGTTTGATGTGGTCCCATTCATTTATTTTTGCTTTTATTTCTCTTGCTTTTGGGGTCAAGGTCACAAAACCCCTCTGAGACCAAGGTCCATTAAGTTTAGTGCCTATGCTTCCTTCTATGTATTTTATTTTTCCAGTCTTATATTCAAGTCCTGAATCCATTTTGAATTAAAGTGTCAGTTAGCAGTCTAGTTTCATTCTTTTGCATGTGGCTTTCCAGTTTTCCCAACACCACTTATTGAATAGGCTTTTCTTTCTTCATCGTATGTTTTTGATTCCTTTGTCAAAAATTAGTTACCTATATATGTGTGAATTTACTTCTGGGATCTCATTTTTGTTCCGTTGGTCTCTGTGTCTATTTTTCTGCAAATACCATACGGTTTGGGTTATTGTAACTTGGTAGTCTTGTTTGAAATCAGGGAGTGTGATGTCATCAGCTTTGTTCTTTTTTCTCAGGATTGCTTTGGCTATTTGGGGTCTTTTGTGTTTCCATACAAATTTGAGAATTTTTTGGTTCTATTTCTGTGAAAAATGCCATTGAAATTTTGATGGTGATTGCATTAAAACTGTATATTGCTTTAGGTAATATAGCCATTTTAATAATCCATGAACACAGAATGTCTGTCTATTTCTTTGTGTCTTCAATTTCTATCAATAATGTCTTATAGTTTTCAGTGTACTTCACTTCCTTTAAGTTTATTTTATCCATTTTGTTGCAATTGTAAACAAGATTGTTTTCATTTCTTTTTCTGATATTTCGTTGTTAGTATGTAGGACTGCAATGGATTTTTGCATATTGATTTTTTATATCTTAAAACTTTACTGTATTTGTTTATTGTTATCTTTGTTTTCTGGTTGTTCTGTATCTCCATTGTTTCTTTTTCCTAGTGTTTCTGTCTGCTGTTTTAGTTTTGTAGTTTTCTATAAATTTTTTCTGTTTCCTCTTTTTTTATGTTACGTGTCTCAGCTCTAGATTTTTGTTTTGTGGTTATCATGAGGTTTATGTTAAAAAAAAGTTTCATAGGTACAATAGTCTTTTTTCTTCTGATTACATCTTATCTTCACCTGTGCAAGTCCAGTCCTTCTTCCCCCTCCCTTTTTGTTTTTGTTGTCACAAATTACCCTTTTTTATGCTGTGCATTCATTTCCAAATTGCAGAAGTTATAGTCTTTTTTAAAAAATTCTTTTTGTTCCCTTTAACTCTTATGTTATAATTAAAATTTCAATACCTTATTCTGAAATAGAGTTGCAATTTCCTGCTTCTGTCTGTCATCTTACTCAAAGTTTTATATACTTTTATCTTTTTGTTTCAGGTAGAAGAGCTTCTTGAAACATTTCTTATAATGCAGGTCTTGTGGTGGTAAATTCCTTTAGATTATGTTTGTTTGGAAAAGTCTTTATTTCTCTTTCATATCTAAAGGATAACTTTGCTGAATATATTATTCTTGGCTGATGTTTTCTCCCTTTCAATATATGGAATATTTCATTCTACTCTCTTCTGGCTTGTAAGGTTTCTGCTGAAAATTCTGATCATAATCTAATGGGGTTTCCTTTGTTGGTTACAGTCTTTTTCCCCCCCTGGCTGCCTTGAGAATTCTTTCTTTATCATTAACTTGTGACAGTTTTAATATAATGTATCTTGGAGAAGGTATTTTTGCATTGGAATAGTTAGGTGTTTGTTAGCTTCTTGAATTCGAGGATCTAGCTCTTTCCATAGGTTTGGGAAGTTCTCATTGATTATTTATTTCAGTTGGCTCTCTTTTCCCTTCTCTTTCTCTTCTCTTCCTAGTATACCCATTATTCTTATGTTGCTTTTGCTAATGGAGTCAGATAGTTCTCACAGAGTTCTTTCTTTCTTTCTTTCTTTCTTTCTTTCTTTCTTTCTTTCTTTCTTTCTTTCTTTCTTTCTTTCTTTCTTTCTTTTTAACTCTCATTTCTCTCTCTTCTTCCACCTGAGTCATTCCTGGATTTTTATCTTCAAGCTTGCTTTCATCTCTCTTTCATCTGGTATGCTCTATTTCCAATGCCCTCTAATGCATTCTTTATCTCATTTGTTGAGTTCTTCTACTCCAGAATTTTTCTTTGGTTCTTTTTTATAGTTTCAATAGCGTTGGTAAAATACTCCTTTTGTTCATTGATTTTATTTTTTAGCTGATTGAGCTGTCTTTCTGAGTTTTCTTGTATGTCATTGAGTATTTTCATAACTGCAATCTTGAATTCTGTCATTTAAATTACAGTCATTTATGTATTTGAGTTTAGTTTCTGGAAAGTTTTCATTTTCTTTCTGAGCTACCTTGCTACCTTGGTTACTCATTGTACTTGATGGATTGTTTCTCTGCCTAGGCATTTGAGGTAGTGAAGTCTTCTTTCTTAGGTACTGTTCTGCTCTTAACAATTCAGCAGGTTGATACATAGAGGTCTTTCTTTTGTTTTCTAGTAGATGCTATAGCACAAGTTTTTGTTTTCTCTTCCCTGCACTACTGGCACCTCTGGGATCTTAGTGGGGTGGTGTTGCCTCAGTTGTGGAAAATGCCCCATATTTCCCAAGGAGGTGGGCATCCTCTCTGTGTCTGAGATGCCTCAATCTCAGGGTACTACCCCCATGGTGGGATGTGGAGGAGGATAGGGCTCTGGGCTTGCAAGTTCCTCGTGCTGCCTCCTTGTATCCAGAAACTACCAGCCACACTGTACTATTTGAGGTGTTTCCACTTCTTCCACCAGGTTCTACCACAGTGGGTGGAGGTGGGGTGAGGTGGGGTGTGTTCAGGAGTATGTAGCTTTGCCTTCTTTCTAGTAATGGTAGATGTTAGTCTGCTGCTGCCATCCCACTGGGCTGTGTCTCTGCCTGCGTTTAACAGCAATTGGTGCCAGCTACTCAGGCAGAAAGGTTGCTTCTGCCCCTCTGGCCCTCCAGGATGCTGAGTGTGGGCTGCAACCCAACTCCTTCCTTGCCACCATGGGGCCGTGGCATGTGCTAGGTTGCATCTGTGGCCCCTGTCTCTGTCCTTCCCCTCATCTGGCCTTCCCTGTTTGTTCTGATACCTCCACCTTCATATGTCTCGATGCGTGCCTCTCTCAGATGTGTTTGTGTACTGAGCAGGGAAGCCTTTGTTGAATTATAGTTGTCCAACTTGTTGGGAAGAAATCAAGGGGTCTTCTCATTCCAGAATGATGCTGACTCTCCTTCACCCTTTCTAGAATCCAATGTCTTCATCCTCATTGCACCTCTGCCCTTCTCAAATGCAGTCTTTTGTGACCCAGTGATGTTCGCAACTGGGGTCATAGAACTGGATTCCTGTCTCTGCAGTGCATACAACTAGCTGGGTAATTGGGGGGAAATCCCTCTCCTTCACTCATGTTCATTTTGCTATCATTGTTAACGATATGTGAATGTGCAACCTCTTCCAGTGGTGTCTGCCATATTCTTCAATTTCTCATCTCCTCCACGAAGCCTTTCTAGTCTGCCCCAGGATTCTCCTCCATCCATTAGCTGATACAGCTAGTACTGCATGCTTTAAGAATTATTTGTTCTCCAGCAATTTCCTAAGTGTGTGATGCTGTGAAACCAGTAAGCCAGCAAGGCTTGAGACAGGCCATGGAAGAGGTAGAAGGTGCTGTCAGGCAGGGAAAAGGGAGGCTAGGCAGGAGGGCAGGACACAGTTTGGTGAAGAGGAAAGAGCACGTGGCTGGGAGTCAGCTCTAGGCCTGTGTTTTAGTGCAGGTTCACTCTCTAAATTGCCACGTGACCTTCCTAAATTAATTAGACTGGAATCATTGGCCAGGAGAATTTGGCACAGGTATTTCTTTAAATGTTTCAGGAGGTTTTAATGCATAGTGAAGGTGTATAGCTGTTGGTTTATATGGCTTAGTGGAGCAAGACAAATCTAGGTTCAAGGCTGGTCCTTGCTACCTAGTAGCTGTGTGACCTTGAGCCAGTTGCTGAATGCCTCTGAATCCCAGTTTCCTCAACTGTAAATTAAGGGTGTGATAATAATCGCTGTTGAGATATTCTATTGAGGAAATGGTGCAGATCTGTCCTAATACAATGAAAGCACTGTTGGAAGGATGCTGGCCAAGATGACATAGGGACAGCCTGTTGTGGAGGCTCCCAAGGTTTTCTGAAGAATCCACAAATAGCTAAAAGTTGTTTTCTTTGATACACCTACCTAATCGCCTACTTGAGGACCGAATGTACAGACTGATTCCTCTGCCAGCTGCCGGCCAATCAGTTTACCCCCAAAAGTGCACAAACAGGATTCATGTTTCCCACACTGCCTGCGGTTTCCTTCTCCCCTCTCTCCTAAATCCTGTTTTTGCCTTTCTACTTGTCTTCTGAGACCAAGAGCTGACTCCTCACATGTGAGAAACCAATTTGTTTGCAAACTCAATTAACGTCAGGGCTGCTCTTTGACGCTAAGGTGAGGTGGTGAATGAAAAGTACACATACTCACCAGCCCTCAGTCAAGGTTAGCTCTCACGTGGGGCTACTGGGACCTGCCCAGACCCGCTGCTTCTCTTTCCTCCCGTGCCGCAGATTCCGCTGCATCATGCACCCTTTCCGGGAGAAGCTGACCCTGCAGAAGGCGCTGGTCACCATCGCGGTTATCTGGGCCCTGGCTCTGCTCATCATGTCCCCGTCGGCCGTCATGCTGACTGTCACGCGCGAGGAGCACCATTTCATGGTGGACGCCCACAACCGCTCGTACCCGCTCTATTCGTGCTGGGAGGCTTGGCCCAAGGAGAGCATGCGCCAAGTCTACACTACCGTGCTCTTCTCACACATCTACCTGGCGCCCCTGATACTCATCGTCGTCATGTATGCCCGCATCGCCCGCAGGCTGGTCAAGGCCTCGGGCCCTGGCCAGACCCGAGAAGAGGCAGCCGCGGAGGGCCAGCGCGGGGGCCGGCGCAAGGCCAGGGTGGTGCATATGCTGGCCGTGGTGGCGCTTTTCTTCACGCTGTCCTGGCTGCCACTCTGGGCGCTGCTGCTGCTCATTGACTATGGGCAGCTCAGCGAGCCGCAGCTGCACTTGGTCTCAGTCTACGGCTTCCCCTTCGCCCACTGGCTGGCCTTCTTCAACAGCAGTGCCAACCCCATCATCTACGGCTACTTCAATGAGAACTTCCATCGCAGTTTCCAGGCTGCCTTCCGGGCCCAGCTCTGCCCACCGCAATGGGGGAGCCACAGGTTGGCCTACTCAGAGCGGTCCCGCGGGCTCCTGCGCTCGCGGGTCTTCGTGGAGGTGCAGCCCAGCGACTCAGGTCTGCCCTCCCAGTCGGGGCCCAGCAGTGGGGCCCCCAGGCCTCGCCACCTCCCACTGCGCAATGGCTGGGTGGCCCACCACGGCTTGGCCAGGGAAGACCCTGGCTGCTCCCACCTGCCCCTCAGCATACCGGCCTGGCATGTTTGAGTAGTATAGGGACCCCGGATGGACATGTGAGACCTAGATGTGATAGCAGATTGGTGTGGTGGTGAAGAGGGTGCCATGATGCCTCCCTCTCAAATACAAGGTAGTGGCATCTCTGCCTTGTGATATCTTCTCTGGTACCTCCCCCCTCAGAGAGAGGCAAAGGAGGGAAAGGGGACAGGAGCTAAGTTTCCTGGAAACCCTTCTGCCACGATCTTCATCTCTGAATTCTCACAACATTTGGGGACTAGGCTCTCCTTATCCTCCTTCTACAGATGACAGACTGAGGTCTGGAGAGATGTGGCCAGCCCAGTGTCTCAGCTGGAAATGTCATAGGAGCATGGCTGATTGCAGTGTCTCTGTGGTTTTACACAGTGTCTCAGTGTCTCTCCAGCTGTCTCTAGAAGGAGCACAGTGACATGTGTAAATAGGCTGCTGGAAAGAAGCAAAACGCAAAACTGGCCTGTCCGTTTGACGCTTTGTGTCCATGTCTTGGAGTCCCTCGTGTGTTGCTGAAACCACTCCCCTTGACCCCTTGCGAGAACATGGAGTACCCCTCCCCCAGCTCTGTGTAAGTTTCTCTTTTTGGTGTCCAAGGCCATTCACTTCTCCCCCAAACCACTACAATAGGACGTCATGCCTGAGCAGCTGTGGAATATACCCTGGGAAGACTGCAGCAGTTTCAGGTCCTCTGGGTCTGAGCCCTGTGGGTGTAGGGGATGGGGGTGGGCTGTCCTCCCTCCTCCCCTCAGAGGGGGCCCACCACCATCACCCAGGCGCAGGCAAGTACTTACAGTGTGACAGGTAGCTGCAAGTCCACCTGGAGGTGTCATTTTATTTATTCATAGACAGGAGGAAGGAAAAGCACAGTACCCCCTTTCTGCCTTTGGAAGCACTGGTACGCTTGCTGGAGCTGCCAGTCCAAAGCCTTCCCCCAGGCTTTTTTTCCCTGCTCCCTCTTGGGGGAAGATGGGGAGAAGTTGGCCGACGGAAGCTGTTGTGTCCTTTGGGGCCTCCTGGAAGACAAACACTAAATCCCCAACATGGATAAATTATGTATCCTCTAAAGGGTTTGGGACCAGGAGGTCCCTTGTTTACTCCGGCTCACCCAGAGCAGCTACATCACCTTGGAGAACACAAGGCTTCTTTCTAGGTTATGGGAGGAAATGAGATTGCCTCAGTGATCCTTACACAGCCCCAATAACCCTGCTGGACATTTCCCCTCATTTCTATACAAAACACAGTGTTGCTAGAATTTTAGTGATTAAAAAAGAAACATTTCCAGGGGTCAGGGCAGAGAATGGGACTCTGAGGCTTCAATTGTCTCCTTAATCTATACAGAATAATTTAACTTTGTTTATTCCACTCTAAATACAGATGTAGGGGCAAAAGAAAATTCCTAAGCAACTGTGTAATCCCTTCTCAGCAAGTCCCCAGGCGCTGTCTTGTTTGATTCATACAAATGCGATAGAAGGAAATATTATTGTTGCCATTTTTTGTAAACAAAGTAACTGAGGCTCCAAGGGGCCAAGGTCACAGGCCACAGAAGAGCAGGGTTTGGATTAGAATTTGTCTTCTGATGGTTTCTTGCTGAACCTCATCTTGCCCCTCAAGGAAGGCAGATTGGGCATAACAGGGGGGAGAGCTGGAAATTCCCACAATGGTTTTCTGCCTGGCAGTGAACCAGAATGCTTGTGGAACCAGCATCCCCACCCTCAAGCTCTGGGGCTGGGAAATGAGAATCTATTGTGTTGACTCTTTTAATATCCGGCCTGAACTGCTCTGTGTACAATATCTCTAAACCCATGTGTGGTACAGGCTGCTAAGATCCAGAGGTCGATCACGACCCCACCCAATGTCCGGGAGTGATAGAAGACGGTCTCAGGGGAGGGTATGCCATTCTATCCCTCATTAGCTAATACACGTATGGGCCCCATCTTCGGTGTTGTATCAGTGTTGTGTCACACAGACTAGACAGTTAACTCACTGCAGCTTACTGTGGAGAACTCTGACTCCAGGCTCTAAAAATAGGCCAGAGAAAGAGCCATCTCCAACCCAAATGCTTGTCCCTGTGGCTGGGTGAGATGAGACACTGGTCTCTTCTCTGGGGAGTGTTCCTCCTTTAGCATGGACTCCCCAACCACAAAATCACAGCCTCTACAGCGGAGGGAGACCAGCGCTCTCACCCAAGCCAACATTTCCACCAAGGCCCCTTTGTTTCATTTCCCCCAAAAGATGCCATGCTTTGAAAGATTGTACCTGCCAAAAAACTGCTCGAGGTCGTAACTGATATATTTTGCTGTTATTTTTATTTATTAAAAAAAAATCAATCAATGTCTATGCTTGCCCATTTAGAGATTGGATCTAAATGGTCACAGACACGACTTGATGCTTTTATAAGGGGGTGAGGCCTTGTGGGTACCTGTGGAGTGCTTGGTTTTTTGTGTTTGTGGTAAAATATACACAACATAAAATTTGCCGATTTAACCATTTTGAAACGTACAGTTCAGTGGCAGTAAGTGCCTTCACATTGTTGGGTAACCATCACCACTATCTGTTTCCAGATTTTTATTTTATTTTATAGAAAATCTAGATTTATGTGTTACACTACTACAAAGACAAAAAAATTATCATCTGAAGTACTTTGAAGACTTCATCCCAATTTCACTTGTTCTGTTACAGAAACTGACATAAGAGGCTGGAAATTAAAGGATATATAACCTGAGAGATTCTAACAGAAGAAACTGGTGGAACATGATGAAAGGAACAAACACTAGTTAGAAGCACTTGTGTTAGTGGTAGTATGTGTGGCTGAGATGTTTCTGAAGAGGCTCCCTAGAGACGCCTGAATGAATTAATCTGGGTCCCAAATTAGTATAAAGATCCTTACCCCTGTGGAGAATGAGCAGAGGCCAAGATTTCTCTGAGATCTCTTTGTCTCTCTCTTTAAGGGATAAGGGTATCCTTAGGCCCTAAATGGGGGCCTATCTTAGATTCAGCTTCTGTCCCATCCTAGACCTTCAAGAGCCTGTGCATTTTCATATAGCCCTGCTGGGTTACGGACGACACATACACTGAAGGCAGGAGTATAGACCCAGTCAGAGGGTGCCTAGACACAGGAAGTCTGAGGGTAAATGATAAACTACAAATAACCTCTTAGTTAAGTTAATTCACCTTTGTTAATAAAGGTCATACGTAGTTTCTTCTGCTGGTGACAACTTGTTTCAGTATAGTCTGTCTCAAGAAAGAGCTGGTTCAGGTAAGTTTTGCAGAAGGAAAAATACTTCCATCAATACCCACGCCACAGTGAAAAAGGCACCATGTTCTCTCCTACAGTTAGTTATGAGCAGAATCCCAACGCAGCATAAAATCATTTTTAGTGATCAACATCTACACCCTCAAACTGCCCAGCAACTGCTGGTGTCGTATCTGCCTCCATCCCATCTTCATAGTCTCCTACTGAATCTTCTGCCCGGACTCCAGCCATGAGACACTGGCTGCTGGCGGACTGAGAAAGCATTCCTTCTCATCTCTCCAATGTGGCCTGGCCTTCTGCTGTTAAATGGGACAATCCTTCTTCATAGGTGTAAAATGTAGGACTATCCCCCTGCCCTTGTTCGTGTGCTTCTACATCATATTCTCCATCGTCATCATCTGGACCTGGACGCAAAGCCTGGCATTCACACATTGCAGTGACCATTGCCTCCAGTGATGATTTATCACTGGACACAAATCTAAATCCAGGAATAGGTTCGACATCATCATCGTCTTCCTCTTCTTTGTCAGCAAGAGTCATTCGTTTCTTCTTCAAATTCGGCATTCACCAAAACATACAAGTGTTCTCGTGGAGATGCGTTCAGGTCCCGGGACACCGCATGCAAACTAACGGTGGGGTATTCCAGTGAGAATCCTAACCCAGAGCCGTCTAACCAACACAGGTGGCTCCAAAATCCCCCGGCATTGTCACAATTCAGAAAGAAATATTCCAAATTTGGGGGTCTAAAATTTCAAATATCCAGAGCCAGAAAACTTTCTTTCATGACTCAGTTAGGAGATGGGAAAACTCTCAGCAACGTAAAGGCTGCCAGTGCCAAGGCCCTTTCTAGTCAACATACCCTCTATGTTAGGCTGCTGCCGCCAGAGCCCTCAGCTGACCCTGGTGGTGGGAAACTTTTGAGGAAGCTCATTGCAGCAGTGAGCACAAAGATACAGCTCCAGATGTTTTTTTTAACATCCCCAACTGCAACTCTGTTCCCATTCAACATCTCCCCATTCCCAGGCCCTGGCAGCCACCACTTTCCTTTCCATCTCTATGAATTTGACTATCTAGGTACCTCATATAAGTAGAGTCATATAGTATTTGTCCTTTGTGACTGGCCTGTTTCACTTAGCATGACATCTTCAAGGTTCATCCATATTGTAGCATGTGTCAGTATTTTGTTCGTTTTTAAGGGCTGAATAATATTCCATTTGTGTGTGTGTGTGTGTGTGTGTGTGTGTGTGTGTGTGTACATTTTGTTTATCCATTCATTTGTCAATGGACATGTGGATTGTTTCTGCTTGTGGACTACTGTAAATAATGTGTGGCGTTTTAAGATGTTGGAAGTAATTCCTGAAAATAGTTCCTATATGAACCCTGAGGATAGAGACCCCAGGTTTGGAACCTGAGATTCCTCTCAACTTAGCATTTATGGGGAACAAAGCAGGGTCTCTGAGAGAAGCTGATTGTCCCCCTCCCCTGGGCCCACCCCAGCTGCTCTGAACTCCTCTTGCTAGGCTTTCCTTCTTGACCAAAGTGGCTAGAAAGTTGTATGTTCCCTCCATAGGATGATATTTTATGTAGCGATTTTTATAAGTATAGCTTTATTATCTTCACCAGAATCCTGCGTCCTGACACCTGGGCCTGTCAGGAGTCTTGTCCAGCTACCCCCAAGGCATGCAAGGGCAAGCAATGCAGACTTCTCTGGACATGCCCTCCTCCGCCTACGAGCTGCTTGGGTCTCCTAAGGTCACTCTCCTCTCAGGGGCGGAAAGTTCGGAAATGAATTGGATGTATGATGGAGGGAAAGGGCCAGAAGCCTGTTGACACTGAGTACCCCCACCCCAGAGGGGCTCTTGGAGGGACTCTGTGTCCTGTCCTGCCATGTGCAGCACAAGCGGTTGTGCTAATCATGGGTCTTCACTGATGAATGGTCTCTTGACTTCACCAAGACCATGTAGCACTCAACAGACCAACGTGAGCTGGAGGTGGGCACCCGGCCTGGACCCCACAAACCACAATCTGCCCTGCCCTATGCTGAGGACTTTCTCTTGGGGCCTGGAGGACGCATGAGTTGATTTGGGTTGGAATGGAGGGCGGAGTTGGCAAAGTAGGATGACAGCCCCCCTATCATTAGTCTACTGTGTATTCATCCAAAAATCAAGGTGAGAGCCAAACCAAGAGCTGGATGGACAAAGCATTGCTATTAAGCTCTGTACTTTTTGCATCTGTTTCCTCAGCTCACCCCTCAGAAGTGCCACTGAGGAAAGATAGATGAGAAGGAGGTGACCCAAATGGGCTTCATGACAAGCAAACAATGTTGAATTAACAATAGATTCCTTGTTAAATAACCCAATTATTTATGTTTATGGCATTTTATTGTTTTTTTTTTTTTCTCTCTCTACAAAAGCACTCCACAATCACTGTGGAAATTTTATAAAATTTAGATAAGCAAAAGAACGAAAATAAAAAGCACCCAAATCCCACCACCAGAGATAAGCATAGTCATTTTCTATGTGCATATCTACCTATATGTTTAACATTTTTCTAACAGCTTTACTAAGACATAATTTGCATACAATAAAATTCACCTATGTTAAGTATATGTTTTGATAAGTCTTAGCTGTTGAATACAATTGTGTAACTACCATCACACTCAAGATATTTCCAGCATCCCCCCTAAAATTCCCTTGTGCCAATTTGTAGTCAACCCTCTCCCCCTACTCCTGGACCCAGCTAACTACCCATCTGATTTTGGAATGTCATATACATAGAATTATACAGTGTGTAGCCTTGAGTCTGTCTTCTTTCACTTAGCATGACTTTTTGAGATTCCTCCATGTTACAACATATGTTCGTAATTTGCTCCTTTTTACTGTTGAGTAGTATTCCATTATAGGACTATATTGCATTTTGTTTGTCATTTGTTAGTTGATAGACATTTGGGTTGTTACCAGTTTTTTATGAATGTTGACTAATGCTGCTATGAACATTCATATACAGGTCCTGATATGTACATATGTTTTGAATTCTCTTGGTCAAATACCTAGGAGTAGGTTTGCTGAGTTGTATGGTAAATGTATAGTTTAATTGTAAGAAACTGCCAGTGTTTTCCAACGTTGCTGTACCCTTTTACATTCCTATCAGCAGTGGATGGGAGTTCCAGTTGTTCCTGCCAACACTTAACAGTGTCAGTCTTTTAAACATTTTCCTGATAACTACTGATGCTAGGCATATTTTCATTTGTTTATTGGTCGTTCTTATGTCTTTTGTTATAAAGTGTTTTCAAATCTATCTTTTAAAAATATGATTATATTGTAGACACTGTAGGACAAAAATGTGCTCCAAATCTAAGGGGAACTTATCACTAATAGATGATTTTTAAACCCATCAAGAATGGGTTTGAAGTAAAAAAAAGTATAAACTATGATAGAGGCGGGGGCGGCTATTTTAATAGGTGGTTAGGAATGGCCTCTCTGAGGAGGTGACATTTGTATACAGATATGAATAAAGTGAAAGAGGGAGCCATGTAAATCAGCTATTTACATGGTTCTCTCCGGGAAAAACAACCCAGACACAGAGAACAGCATGTGCAAAGGCCCTGTGATAGAAGAGGGATCGATGAAAAAAAAATTATATTGAATTTCAATAATTACCTTTCTGGTCAACTCAAAACATTTACTGAGTTCTTGTTAAAAGCCAGGCACAGTCCTAAGAGCTTTGTGTCTGTTATTTATTTCTCATAACGATTATAAAGCTCCATGAGGATGGGGGGCTATTTTACTCACCTTTGTGGACTCAGATTTAGGACAACGACTGGTACATTGGGACTCAATACATGTCTGTTGAATGAGTGAAGTAATGCAGTAAGCAAGTATTTATTATTATTCCCATAGTATAGCTGGGAAACCAAGACTCAAAAAAGCTAAGTAGTTTATTGAAGGTCATATAACAAGGAGATGCTGAAGATGGGTTTAAATCTCAGTTCATCTGACTAGGAAGCCAGGTTTTTTGCCTCTCTCCCAAACTACTGTGGATTCTCCTTCCTATATTTGGGAAACTGAGGTTCAGCATAAAAGAAAGAATTTTGATGGAGCTGCCTTTAATTCTGAAAATAAACCCAGCTGACCACAGGCTCCAGACTGCTGTTTTGGCCACAAGACCACATTTCCACATCATTCAGTGGCTTCCAAAGATTTGAGATGGAAGGAATATGAGCAATTTAAGTAAAAGGTGTAAATTTAGTTTGATCCAACACTGCATCATGCTTTCAAGGTAGCCATGGGCTGAAAGAGAGCCTTTCGACTCCTCTGCCTGAGGTCATTGACGGGGCAAAAGCTGCCGAACTGGCTATGGTGTCCTGCCTTGAGTTGTGTTCTCTTGCTAGCTGCAATGCCCAGACCTTTGAATCCTGTCACCAACAAATGCTGCCGTTGTCATGTGCGAGCAACCAAATTAATGAGGATGGAAAAACCCAAGCTTAGTGATTTAGGCAAATTAATTTATCTGTCACATAGCCAGTGGTGGTGTTAAATCACTCTCTGTGTGAGGAGTAATCACTCCCTACCCCACTCTGTCTCCCTCTCTGTGGGGAGGATAGAACAGCCAAAGCCAAGCTGTCTCAGTGGCTGAGCGACCTACATTTATGTGTTTTGACCGCCCCCAAGGAAGAGCATTTTGCATAGTGTATTTGTTCGTTCAGAGTGCTGGCTGGCAGTCCTTTGAAGCACCTCTAATGATCATAATCACCCTCTTTATTCTCCTCTAGCCCATGTCTTTGGAAAATGGTTCTGTTACTTATGCTATAAATTATGGAAAATAAACTCACTGTGAAAGAGTTCGGTATTTACTTTTTCTTTCCATCGAATTCGTACTTTTCCCCCATTTGCATCTGCACTGTGAATGACAAGTTTCCAGGCAAAACAGTCATCCTCCCCCCAAAAGGATAGACAGTAGGCTGTGTTACCACCAATATAACTGCAGTATTCCCATTTTACAGATGGGAAAATGAATGTGTAGAAGCCAAGGCCTTTCCTTGACATCCTCACAGCTTGTAAGTAGTGAAATAAAAAAAAATTTTTCAGGCTTTCTGGGTTGCAATCCAGTGTTCTTGACATTACACCTAATTACCTACTTGGTTAGCTTCTCACTTTTAAGTGTATATGACAGGCTAGACAAAACTTAATTCTGGCATGTGTACACTCAACAAACGTAGTGTCTGTTGAGTCTGGGAATATAAGGAACCTCTCCACAGTCCAGAGAGCAGAGATAGAAAAGAGAGAAATCATAATGTACTTTCTTGATGGGATATTGTACTTGGTCAAAGAAGCAATGGAACAGCTGAGGGCATCATAAAAGGGATCTGATAAAAACTTGAAATAAGTTGTAAAGACGGAGCAAGAGACAACCAGGTAGAGAGGAGTGTTTGAAGAAGGGAAGTGGTGTACTCAGATCTTCATCTGTTCAAGTTCAAGCTGGCATCAGGTAGAGAATGACTAGGAGGGAGATGAAACTGGAGACCAGTGAGGCAGGAGGTATTTGTGGGAATCCAGGTGAGAAATCCTGGGATTGGCTAAGGCTGTAGAGATGGAGAAGAGGCGACAAGTTCAAGAGGTGTTTGAGAGATCCATGCACTATTAACTGGTAACTGGTAGGTTGTGGGAGGATGGGTCATCATCTAGGATGTGTTTAGTTGCCATCACAGAAATCTGACTCAAACCAGCTAAATTGAAAACTAAAGGGATATGTAGGTTCGTAGAACAGTAAGTGCAAAGGATTGGTTGATCCAGGGTCCTTGAATGTCATCAAGGACCCAGCTCGTCTCCATTCCTCTGCTCCATCTGCAATGTGACCTGCTTCCTCGGCTGGCTTCCTTCATGGTGCAGAATGCAACTATCAGCAACCAGAACTGCATGTTTTCTTGTTTACATTGAGAGAGAGAAAGTGAGAGGGAATATCTCTTCCATGACTTTCTCCTAAGAGAGCAAAGGAACTTCTCAGAAGGAAGCAGCAAACTCATTGGTTGAAAGTGGATCAGGTATCTATTTCTGAACCAATCCCTGTGGCTAGGGGAAATGCCATGTTCTGGGATAGTCAAGGGGGCTGGGATTTCAACGTTTGGTTTAAATTACTCAAGGCCCATCCCTGAAACTAGAGGCCATCTCCAATCATATTAATCTGGGAGCGGGGGTTGGGAAAGACTGTTGGGAAGTTGTGTTCCTTAGAATGTTTTTCAGCTTCGAGAAACAGAATACTCTGAGTCAAACTGGTTTAAACACAACAACAACAAAGTCACGCGAGATAATCTCACACAATTTATTACTTATTAGTAAAGTCAATTTATTATCTCCTCATAAGAAGACCTGAGGCAGGGAAGGCCCAGAGTTGGTTAAGTCAGAAGCTCAATGACATCAGCAAGACCCAAGGTTCTTCCACTTGGCATCTTTATTGTAGGCTTATCGCTATTACCTGCGGGCTACCTCTCCTCCAGCTTGTAAGACAGGCTGCCTGGAGATGGCAAATTCCGTGACAATGTCCAAAGGAAGAACACGGCCTTTTCTAGTGTACCTCTCATGGAAGCAAGAGAACCTTATCCAGAAGCTTCTATCACACCTCCCCTTATGTCACCTTGGTGAGAAATGTGTCACATACCCACAACCAAACTAGTCATTGGCAAGGGGAATGGAACCACGGTGACTCACTTAGACCCATCAGGCCCTCCCCTGGGCCTGAGATGGCACCGAATTCCCTGAAGCACATGGCCATGCAGGGGGAGGTGACTTTGTCTCAACAACAGAGTCCTCTTGGGAAGGAGAATGGAAGCAGACACAGGCGCTGGGCTGGCAACCACCAGTGGCTGCTGCAGAGATTATCCAGGAGGAGCCTAGGGGAACTGAACTTCCAGGTAGGCTGCCTGGACAGTCGTGGCACGTTAACTGAGCTGGAGGACTCCAGGGAGAAAGAGGTGAGCTCATTTTCTGACTTGGTGGCTATGAGATGCTCATGGACCAGCCAAGCAGAGAAGCCCTGAAGGTAGCTGCCTATATGTGTTGACCACTCCTTCTTAAAAACCTCCTCTTCTCCCAGCTTCCAAGGCACTACGTGCCCTGTTTTGTCTCCTACCTTATCTCCTATCTCTATGGTAGTCCTTTTCGGATCCCCTTGTGGACGCCTCTTCTGCCATCCATCCCTGGAATATTGGGATTCCTTGGGATTCTGTTCTAGGCCCTCTGCTTTTAAAAACTATTAGTATTACTCTATGTATTTCATCTAGGTGGTCTCATATCCTGTGGCTTCAATTGTCTAAATCAATGACTATAGCCAACCTTCCTTTCTCTTCTGAGTTCCAGGCCTCGTATCTAATCACTCACTGGGCATCTCAAATTGGACTTTGGTCTCTCCCCAGCCCCATACTCTCTATAAGATTCTCTCTATTATTCGATCATTTGGAAGGCGGATAATATACCAAATAGCTTGTGATTTTAGGCAAAGAGGTTGAGAAACAGATTATTACTAATGTGCCTTGGTTGTTTTTAACTGCATTTGACAGGATACTACAAGAAAGAGATGAGCTTAGAAAAGAATTTGCTGTTTTATAAGCAGGGATGAAAGGGAAAAGAGAGAATCAGAAGTTCCAGGACAGGCAGGGCAGAGAGATTCAACTGTTGCTCATCTCTAACTCATAAAGGATAGAAATTGAGAAACCCTTTGAGTACCAAGGCTGATTAAGTCTCAAATTAAAACTCAGCCTTGGGACAGAAACCAGATTAAGGGCATGAGCAGTGGCTTCCAATAAGTCCTTTGTTGGATAAAATGGCTCAGGGGAACTAGACTGAGGGCCTGCTCTCCAATGGAGGCTTGATAAGTTCAACTGACCTTACCAATTATGCCTAGAGAGAGGCATGTCTTAAAAGGATTCTGGGTGTGGTGATTGGTACAGAATCAGCTGAATAGAATCAGGTAAAGCACTTTCCACGTTGTAAAGAGAGAGGTGCAGCCGAGATACACCAGCTTGGATTAAAAGATCATGACTTTTACAGAATAACTTTTGGGGCTCCCAAATTTCTGCGGACAGGAAGGAAGCTGAAAAAGCTGCTTTGTCCCAAGGAGTATGTATTTTCCAAATGTGACCAGGAAGGATAATGGAAAAGAAAGGACCTTCCAGAGAGTAAAGCCAAGAGCTATCGAAGAACAATAACGGGGAGCTACTCCCAGGGAGCTGAACTGAAACTTAATGAAGGCATGTGTCTTACACCCTACGGGATTTTGGAATTCTAAGAACCAGTGATGGTTGTGTGCTCTCCCACCTTATTTCTTTTTATAAATGAGGATGTTTACTTCAGTGTTTATTCTGTCCTTGTTCAACCTTTTCATATTAAGTATAGATGTGGGAGGCAATAGATTACATTTGTTTGTTTTTAAGTTTGTAAGTGTCTGGATGAAGAGGAGCCGTATCTGGACATAATGCAGAAACTATCATGAAACTATCACTACTAAACTTTGAACCTGATGTCATGATTGGTTGAGACTTTTGGCTATCACTTTTTGTAAGTAGAGTGAGTATTTTTCATGCATAAAAGGGATAAATAAATATTTATGATCAAAGAAGTAGACTGTGGTAAGTCATAATTTTTTTTCACCTTCCATCCCAACCAAACTATCTCAGTAATTGACACACCAATCAACCAGTTGTTGTAGCCAGAAACCTAGAAATCATCCTCAAATCCATTTCCCTCATCTTTCATTTTGTCCAACCGATAATCAATTTCATTAATTCTATCTCGAATATAGCCCTGTATTCAACCTTCTTTTTTGTCACCCAAATCCAGGGAACTACCATCATCTTTTACCTGGGCCACTGCAGTAAACTTCTCATTGTTCTCCCTGAGTCTAGTGTTGCTAAACTTCAATACAGGCTCCAAGCTGCTAACAGAGCCATTTTTTAAAGCTATCCTGATTATGTCATGTTCCTGCTAAAACCCTTCTTAAGTTTCCTATTGTTCTTAGGAAAAAATCCAAACCCCATATGATGCTTTCTAAGGCCCTCCACCTACTGACCCTGACCACACCTCTGGTTTCATCTCTCAATAACCCATTTCTGACTTCCGTCTTGTCCCCTTTGCCATATTAACCCCGTCTCGTCCTTCAGGTGACAGATTAAGGGTCACTTCCTTGAAGAGGTTGTCTGCTCCCATAACACAATATCCTGTACTTCTTCTATCACTTTACTTATCCAAATTGATTGTAATTATTTGTTGAAGTCTGTCTTCCCATCAGACTATAAGTTCTGTGAAGTCCAGGACCATGTCTTTGTTAAGTGCTACATTCCTATCACCTCGCACAGAGCATGACCACAATAAGTGTTAAATAAAACTTAGTTATAGACTTGAAAGTTTTCATGTTATGGGAACTATAGGTGGTAGTTGACAACAAATATATACATGAGACAACTTAGGGAGAACGTATCTCTAGAAAAAGAGAACAGGAGCAGGAAGACAATGATGATTAAGATGAAGAGATGAAGAAGGGGCTGAGGGGGAGAATGATTAATGCGCAGCCAGAGAAGTAGGAGGAATGTCAGCAGAGAATGCAATCACCAGCCAAAGGAGAGAGAGCATCAGGAAACTGGAGGTACCCAACAGGGTCAACCACAGTAAAGAGGACAGGATACCAACTGAAAAGTACCATTGGATTTGGTTACAGAGCAAGAAAAATAATGTTTAAGAACAGTTGGGTTCATCCTTTGTCAAACTAATATACTTAAGAAGGTCTTTCCCCCTCCTTTTCATTAATTCCTCTGTCCATTGGTCCAGCAAAGGCTCACTGAACATCGACTCTAGGCCAGGCACTGTGCTAAGCCCCAGGGAGACATGAGAAGGAGAATAAAGTCCACTTGGGCCTCTGGAGCTCACCACCCTTCCCTGCAAGGGAAAGTTACAAGGCATTTACTCGTGCCCCAGTAAAGCCAGGGCTTGGCATTTCACTGGAGTTGGTACTGATTGGCTCTCCCAACACATTCAATGACATGAGAGCTAGTGCTCAAGTCCAGAGGTCAGCAAGACTTTATTATCTTGCTCCGAGCTGGCAGGAGGCAAAGGGAAAGTTGTGTGGCACACTATTGCATCATTTCTGTCTGTTCATAAGTCAGTCACAGAGGAGAGTCTGGGTTTTTCCAAGAAAACTAGTTTCATCTGCTCAAAGGCAGAAAACAGAGAGCAGTTCAAAAGAGCATCTCCTCAAAAAACTCTGAAGTTGACCCTACTTAGCATTCACTCTGCAGAGATTCCTTTAACTTTCAGTAATACATTGTATTACGGACTAAACTACTGCTCTACTGTTTTTTTCTATCCTGTGTTCTAACTACAGTAAAACAGTGTGGTGCAGAGTTGAAAAAGGTCAGAGTCGTGACCTTCTGAAAATTAATGGGAATCTAGATGGAGAAGAGAGAGACACTCTTTCTAATTAATTAAATTATCTTACTAGGTTTTCATTTAATGTAGGGAATATCTCATTTTATATAATTGACATTGATTCGCAAAAAAAAGTTTAAATTAAAATGTCTTTAAGGCATATTATGAGAAACCCAGCCCATCAAAAATTTTAAATAAAACTAGGCATCCTTTGAAATGTGACTAATCATTTCAGAATTTATAATTAGGATTTTGAAATATACTTTTTTTTTTTGACATATAAGATTGGGGATTTTAGTGATGCAGATATCTGCCCACAACCTCAATCAGACTGTAGCTTTTGGGTGTGGTCTGACACGATGGAACAGAAGTAGAAAATTAAACTTCATGCAGCTTACATCTGAGAGAAATGTGTCCTCAAGGAACTCTGAGCTCACGCCTGGACTTTTCCAGAGCTTCCATCTGAGGTACCTGAGGACCTGGGGTGAGTCCTGCAGGGAGCAGGCAGAGCGAATCCCTGAGTGCTTACAACCAGCCAGGCTCTTCCTCCAACTCTTGTATCAACTCAGTTAATCATCCCAACAACCCATAAAATAGTTACTACGATGACCATCTCCATTCCCCAGATGAGAAGCTCAGTCAGAGAGGCTAACATTGCCTGATGTCATACTTAGAAAGTGGTGGAACCGGTACTTAGCTCTGGTAGCCATTACAGGTATCAGTAATATACCTCAGCTTCACTTAAACGGATCAGAAAAATACAAATGCATATCATTAAGACTGCAGGCAGGGTCTGGTAAAGCCGGTGAGTTGTAAACGACTTTTGAGATAAGTAATTACTCTGTGCGGAAGGGCGTATGAGAGTCAAAGATGAGTTCCCAGTACGTGGGTGGGGAGCGGCCAATTCCTAGCCGGTCCCAGCTGCGGACTTGAGCTTTTACCCTCCTCTGTCACAGCCCCAAAGCCCAAGCCTGCCGCCAGCCACGTGGCCCAGCTTAGGAGCCACCCAGCCAGTCTGCGGAGGCAGGGCGTGAGGGGGCGGGGCTGGACGAGAGGACGAGCGGGACGAGCGGAGTGCGCCTGCGCGCGAGGTGGGCCGGGCGGGGGTGGGGTAGGCACGCGAGCCAGAGCCCAGTTAAAGGCCGCTCCCAGCACCTCTCGCCGGTCCAGTTCACGCAGTGCGCAGGCGCGGAGGTCTCTCCTTGTCAGTCGGCGCCGCGTGCGGGCTAGTGGCTCTGTGGCAGCGGCAGCGGCGGTTGTTCGTCTCCTGCACGATGAGTGGCTTCAGCACCGAGGAGCGCGCCGCGCCCTTCACCCTCGAGTACCGAGTCTTCCTCAGTGAGTGTCGGCGGTCCGCGGCCCCTCCTCCCCGCCCGCCCGTCCATTCATTCCCGGGCCTCGCCCGCGTCCCGCCTGGGCTCCTGCGGCCCGCGCTCGGCCTCGGGTTCTGGGCGCGGGCGGGGCTCCTCCAGAGGGTCCCCGGGGCCTGGGCCCGCCCGGCCATCCCATTTCACGTGTCCGGCCCGCGGGCGGGACGGCGTGGGTCGGCGTTTTTCTTTCGCAAGCTAAGTTGGACCCGAACCTGGGTCAGGCTAGTTTGCAGGTGTCCGGCTCGGGCAGTGTGTGATGGGAAAAGGAAACCTCTGAGTCACCCTAGAAAGGTGCCTGGAGGTAAAATAATCCCCGTAAGAGGATTGCTCAACTTGAAGGAAAGGGGTTGGGGGGAGGTGTAGGGGGGGTTGTGACTCCCTAAGACCTTAAATCCTCCACTATAGCTCCGACTTTAGGCACCAAGCGGGTTAAGTCCAGCCCCTCGTTCTACAGACGGGAAACTGAGACCCGGATCAGGAGAGTTCAGTGGAGGACTGGATCCATCTGTTGGGGATGGGGGGATCCCGATAGCGCTCCTGCTTTTCCCACCGCATGTTTTCCCGTAGCATTGATTCTGGGAACCTGCTTTATGAAACAGAAAGCTGTTCCCTTCAAGTCATAATGATGACGTCAGTCTGGCAAGCAGAGTAAGAAAGTGCCGAGTTTTTTCCCTTCTGCAAGGAATCGATGTTTAAGGGGTACCTACCCCACGTCCGCCCTTAGGGCTGCACTTAGAGCGTAGAGGCTGCAGGCTGGCAGCGCTCCGCTTTCCTTGGCGCACCTTTTGCCTTGTAGGTGGAGGAAAGCTACCTGGGGTTTATCTTTATTCTCTACCCTCCACCCTGCCCCCAACTTATTCAGGAATAGATTATGGGAGATAACGGAGGCGTTCGAAAATGTGTCACCAATGGCGTTTCTATTTTAACTTCTTTACAGTTTTATTTGGAAGGCAATGGGCAAGGGCAGTGAATTTTTGAGTTCTCTTGTGTGTGAAGGGCAAGAAAGGAAGGGTTTAGAGGGAACGAATGGGAATACGGAAAGAATGAACAAAACTCCTATCAAAAAGTAGCCTGGGGTGGGAGGAAAAGGAAAGTGGACTCTAAAGTTTACACATCTAGTTGAACATTAGACTACCACGTCAAATCCAGGAAGGGTGGGACTCCCCATTTTATTTAATGTTGGAATTAAGCAGCAAGGGCAGTGCAGGGACTTTTGACCAAAAAAATCACTGAACTATTTTTCCGATTTTCTGGAGTTAGTGTCGACTCCAGAATTTCTCTCTATGGTCTCTATGGAAGGAATTTAGAGAGGTGACTGTCTGGTTTGGGGGGGTGGGGGTGAGTGGTGTTGATAATGGGGGAGGCTATGCGTGTGTGGGAGTGGGGGTATATGGGAAATCTCTGTACCTTTTCAATTTTATTGTAAACCTAAAACTGCTCCAAAAAATAATTTTTTTTCAAAGTGTATGTCATGTTTCTGGAAATATAATTAACAACAAAAACCAATAACTTTTTCTAATTTGTTTTGCAGAAAATGAAAAAGGACAATATATATCTCCATTTCATGATATTCCGATTTATGCAGATAAGGTAAGGTGTCCTCTTTTGAATGTAGTTTCTTTTCTGAGATCAGTTAGTTTCACATGGATGTTCTTATGTCTGAACAAGTGATTAAAGTATCTCACTGTGCTGTGAGTTAAAGATCCTTTGAGTAAATAAGAAGTCAGCCTTAAATCTAGATCATGCAATTAAAGCAACTATAAATTGGGAAAGAAATAGAGGAATAGAAACAAATGTTTTAAAAATGCCTTGGTTAAAAAAAAATCACATTGGTCTTTATGTGTATTTGGAACTAAAATCTTAGTTCTTCATTAGTGGTTTTGAAATTAACCAAATAGCCAGCCCAAAATGGGGGCTGTGGGTTATTAACTAAACACTAAAAATAAACTAGGTTATTCAGTGAATACAGGAAAATTCAGTACTTTTAATGGACTGGTAGAGTTAAGATTTACAAATAGTATCAATAAAGGTTAGTCTACAGTCTTTTAAAAAGAGATACCAGTAAGCTGAAGAACTTTAGCGCAAATTGATATATACAAATTGGTAAGAATTTTTACTTTCTTAGGGAAAAAAGTCACAACTATATATTCCAAAATATTTGTGATCCTTGGGAGGTAGAATAAATTGCTAGTGACTTTTTTGTTTTTATTTTCATTTTTGCTTTTTTATATTTTCTAACCTTATTACAAAGAGCCTGCATTATTTGTACAAATTTAAATAGTTATTTTTAAAAAAAAGATACAGCTTTTTTAGCCTCCTTCCCAATTGAAGTCTGTATTGTATTTAGGAATTGACACAAGGACAAATGTTTGATTCTTTTCTCTACCTTAAAACATTTTCTTTTATTCAGTCAGGAAGCTTGATTCACAGTGAATGCAAATCTTTTGGGGCTAGAAAATCTACATAGGTTATTGATCTTCCTTAGCTAGATGCTGATACAGAAACATGTAAACATCACATTCCAATGTACATCTAGAATACTAGTAAAGGTGAAATTTCATCCTGGTGTGTGCTTGCCTCTTAGAAAGAAATAGGCAAATTCATTATACTTCTACCAGAAAGTTGCTGTTGGTCTGTATTGACACTTGAACGTTGGCAGAAAATCGAAACTATACGTTGCTCTGCAGGAGCCTTCCTGAACTGGGCTCCAACTGGAGGCAGTGGAACAAACAGCCCTAGGCCAATTATTGCCACAGGTACATGAGGGACTTCTAATTGGCATGTGTTCTCCTGTGGGATTATCAGTTTTATTTATTCAGAAACCAGTTTGTTACATCTGGTTTCCCCGGAGTTGATATGAACTGCAGACCTTCCTTCCTCTTGAATTGGCGTCATTTGGTTGGCTTGAATTATATTTGTTGTATAATTCGTATGTATAGCAAAGTACTTTATAGTAACATCTCAGACCATTTTGAGTAATGAAGAAGTATAAAATGATGACCCCCATGTTTATTGATGGTACCTTGGCATATAGATGTACTAAGGAAGGAAAATATTTTCTTGACATAATAGCTGTTTTTTGTATGTTCCTAAGTGTCTTAGTCCGTTTGGGCTGCTATAACAAAACACCACAGACTGGGTAGCTTACAAACAACAAAACTTTATTTCTCACAGTTCTGGAGGCTGGAAGTCTGAGAGGAAGGTGCCAGCATGGTCAGGGGAGGGCCCTCTTCTGTCGCAAACTTCTCCTTGTATCCGCAGCTGGCAGAAGAAGCTAGGGAACTCTGTGGGGCCTCTTTTATAAGAACACTAATCCCATTCATGAGGGTTCTACCCTCATGTCTTAAACACTTCCCAAAGGCCTACCTACTGTACCATCACCTTTGAGGGTTAGGATTTTGACATATAAACTTTGGGGAGACACAAACATTCAGACCCTAGCAGTCAGTGATTGGACAGTATTCTAGTCAAGGATCAGAATGATCATAACTGTTGTGGTATCTAATCTTATTACTGCTCAAGTTACCCCAAATTAGGAAACCAAGACTACATTTTGGTGGCGCTAAAACATCTTCCCTCAAATTACTCTGACTCCTTGAAGTCTCATACAGGACTGATTATGTCTGTAATCTGGGATTAAGCAAATGAAGACTGCTTTTGTATCACCCAAGGCTGGCTCAAAAGCACAGGCTCTTTCAACAACTCTGGATTTCACCAGTGGTCCAGACCGCAGTAAACCTTAGCACTTGCAGGAAAGAGTTCTTTTGTTTTCCTTTGTTTTTAAGGAAGTGTACTATACATAAAACAAGTAAGGGTGTGGTACACAGAAATTTTTTTGGATGATAGCCTGAATAAAAGGTCTAATTGATTCAGTGGGTTACAGAAGAGTATGGTTTTAAAAACATACCTATGTGATTAAGTTTATGTGAATACATGTGTGTGTGTGCGTGGCCATCGACCTTATCCCTGGCATGGTCAGTCATTTGAGGGGTGATAATGAGGGAAGGTACTTTTAACACAACTCAGTCAACTTTACTAAGAAGAAAATGCCCAGAGGCTTCCCTGACTCCAAGTCAGGATCTTGCAATGTGGACTGCATTCGATTTGGTATATGTGCCCTTAGGTGATCGATGCAGCCAATTCTGGGAATCCTTATGGCTCGGATGCCCTGTTTGGATACCCAGATCCACTGGGAAGAAGGCGGCAAAGGCAAGGACTCACTGGATTTTTTTTTTGGATTGTAAGACTGTCCTTTGCTCTGGGTCTATTTGGGGATCAGATACAAACACCTGTAACTGGGAGTGTCTTCTGACATAAAATTTCTAAGATACCAGAAATTTTAAAAATCTAGAACATAAACATTGTGAACAGTGTGAAACATTAAGTTGATGAAACCTTTATCTAAATATGAAAGTGTTCAAACATTATGACTTGATCTTTAGTTTTAGAAGTTTGTTATTTTCCTATTCCATTTTAAACTTTGATGTTAAATACTAGTTCTAGCAATGCAGGCTTCTATTTGTTTTGCAGGTGACTGTTGGGAGTATATAGTATAAATATGGAATTACATTTCTTTTCTCTCCTAAAAGTCAAGCTTCGAATCAAATAGGTTGATGCTTCAGAAATTTAACAGAATATTTTCTGTAGTATGTATCATTAACTTTTTAAAGATATTATCTCACTGTACCCAGAACTTTTAGGCTCCTATACTACTCAAGTGGATACTTTTTAGATTATTCACTTTCTTACAGGGTTTGCCTTCTTTTGAATTTTCTGTTTCTTTTTATAGACAGTTCCATAAATAGAAGTTTTAAAAACATCACAGGATTAATAATTTAAACACTGTTTGTCTTCCTCAATTTGTTACGTATGTGGAATGGTGGGGTTTTCCCGGTAGTTTTGTTGTGTTTATCTTTTGGTTTGCATTTTCCAAACCAAAGTTAGGTGAAAACTGAAACATAGATGAAAACTGACAATAATTAAACTTAATTGACATGTCATGACTACCATAAGAATAAGCTTCTATTTTTTTCCCCCTCAGGTGAGCTTTAAGATGACTAAAATTTGAAAATAGATACTCTAACCATATCTCTGGTTTATCAACTTTATCAAAAAAATAAAGTTGTGATGATGAAATGAAGTCTTAATGCACAATAACCAAACAAATTGAAATAGGATGGTCACGTTGACCACAGTGACCAGTTATTTCTGAAAACTTCGAGAGCTCTATGTTATGGCGTAAAGATTACTGAAGAGTCCATAATATTGTGAATATTTATTCAATGCTTCCTGTACCTTAGGTACTATGCTAAAACCCCTGTGTGGATTATCTCATTTAACCATCATATCATTCCCTGAGCTAGGTTCTTTTATTAACCCCACTGTCCGTGATCAGCAGCTAGAAGCAGCAGTGGCAGCCTCCAAACCGAGGCATTCTGCCTCAGAGCCTGTGGTCTTAACCAGCGAGATACATTGCCTCCTGTGAGGCATGTACGTGGGGTGGATTTTACTTTGTGCTTTTTTTGTATTTTCCACATTTTCTACAGTAACTCTCTTTGATAATGCAGGGGGAAAAAAGCTTACTTAAATTTTGTTTTGCTATAGCTTAGAATTCAAAGGTATTGAGCATTCACTTTTTTTCTTTGGGAAGGCTATAAGGTCTTCTAGTCCAGGATTCTTGGTGGCCCCAAGGTCCTGGAATGCCTATTGGTAGGATTCTGAGAGTCGGTGAACACTCTGAAATTGCAATTTGGTATAAATGTGCATTTTTCTTCGGAAAGGTTTTATGGTCAAAACTGAAAATCATAGAAAAGTTTGATAGTTGGAAATGCAGACTCTTTTGCTTGATTTTTATAAAGAGAAGAAAGGAAACAGATTATGATCAGAATATCTGTTTTAAAAATTTAGTCATTTTAAAGCTCATCTGAGGGGACAAAATAGGAGCTTATTTGTATTACTACATTTCAATTAAGTTTTATTACTTTCTATAGGTACTTATGGCAGTAGGTATTACCAAATATTATATAAGAGTTTGTTGGAACTGCTGAGTAGAAAATCTGTGTAATCGGAAAACAAATGAGTATTACTGAAAGGTGTTTGTTTTTAATTTTAATGTATTAACTGTCGTCCGTGGACTCAACACAATTTGTTGAGTGAACTTTTTGTTTGGTATAAGTCGTGTTTTCCTTTGCAAAGTTACAATTCTAAATGAATGAATAAGGGGCACACAGCGTGACCTTTGTTCATCATATTTCATTCTGTCAGCTTCTCAAGTAGACTTTTGTCCCTTTTCAATAAAATAATTCAGGAACCCATTTTCTTTTCCTTTTTTTAATTAAACATTTTTCCAGCTTTATTGAGGTATGATTGGCAAATAATCATTGTATTAAGGTGTACGATGTGATGTTTCGATAAACGTATATATTGTGAAATGATCTTACCAAACAAGCTTACATATTAATCTATCCACCACCTCACATTCTTACTTTTTGGGGGGTGGTGAGAACACTTAAGATCTACTCTCCTAGTAAATTTCATAGAATCACGGTTGTACAGTAGGTCTCCGGGACTTATTCTTCTTGAAACTGAAAGTTTGTACCCTTTGCCCGACATCCTTCCCTTCCCGCCTCCTCCCAGCCGCTGGCAGCCTCCATTCTACTCTCTATCGGTATGAACTGGTACATTGTCTTTCTGTGTCTGGCCTATTGCACTTAGCATAATATCCTCCAGCTTCATTCATGTTGTCATCAATGGCAGGATTTCCTTTTTTAAGGCTGAATAATATTCCATTGTGTATATATACAGCACATTTTCTTTATCCATTCATCTGTTTATGGACACTTAGATTATTTCCATATCTTAGCTATTGTGAACACGGGAGCGCAGATAATCTCATCGAGATTCTGACTTCATTTCTTTTGGATATACGAGTATACCCAGAAGTGGGATTGCTGGGTCATATGGTAGTTTTCTTTTTAGTGTTTTGAGGAACCCCTATGTTTTTTCCCCTAGTGGCTGTACCAATTTACAATCCCACCAACAGTGCACAAGGAGGAACCCATGTATCTTTATCAACTTAGAGTATATCCTATAATCACAAAACTTTGAAGTCAAAACTTAACATGAAAGGTTAAGAGCCATTGTCACTTGGTGAACACTTAATAAGGTCAAATATTCTTGCAAATGATGAAATCTGCTATATCTTTTCAAAAGCACCTTTACGGGAGTAGAGCATTTCCTTATTTAACTACATGAACTCTTCTGATAGGGATTTTATACCCAAAACTACTCTAAAAGTTATAGTTTGCCTTTCCCCCTGCCTTCTGCAGGCTTGTCACAACCATCCCACAGAGGATACCAACCTTCGTCTGCCTTTCTCTGTAACTGTAAATGGGGAGCTGAGAGCTTGGATGCCAGAGCAGAGATTTAGAGCCCAAAGCGTAGCAGAAGAGAACAGAGTTCTGAGAAGCCCTAACACTGGGGATAATAAAACCAGAAATACAGGATTGAGCTAAGTAATAGTAGAAACCAGTTAGGGTTGAAGAAAGAAGGCATGAATTTCTAAGTGGGTGGTACTAAAATCTCTAAAATTTTGTCTCAATATTTTTAAGTGCATAAACATTGGAAATACTAGAATGCATAATTTCCCCCCAATTTTTTATTACAAAGTACATATGACATAAAATTTACCATTTTGACCATTTTTTAGGTATACAATTCAGTGGTATTAAGTTCGCTCATATTGTGCAACCATCACCAACCTTAATCTCCAGAACTCTTTTCATCTAGTAGTGAAACTGAGACTCTATACCCATTAAGCAGTCACGTCCCATGCCCTCCTCCCCCATTCCCTGCACTTAAGAATCTCACGTAAGTAGAATCGTACAATATTTGTGTTTTTGTGCATGGCTTATTTCACTTAGCATGATATCCTCAAGGTTCATCCATGTTGTAGCATATGTCAGACTTTCCTTCCCTTTAAGGCTGAATAATATGTATACAAGGTCTGACAATTCAGTTTGCGAACGCATCCTAGAAAAAGTGCCACATACCTCATTGCTGAATATCACTACGGTCACCTTCCAAGTACTCCCCTTGGGAAGCTGTGCACCGACGCCAGCGCCTAGTCCACCCTTCAAAGCAATTTTGGAACTCTTTTTCTGGAACGACCATCAGAGCTGTTGTCATATTACCCTTGATGTCCTGAATGTCATCAAAATGTCTACCTTTCAATATTTCCTTTGTCTTTGGATAAAGAAAGAAGTCACTGGGGGCCAGATCAGGCGAGTAGGAAGGGTGTTCCAATACAGCTATTTTTTTTACTGGCTAAAAACTCCCTCACAGACAGTGCTGTGTGAGCTGGTGCATTGTTGTGATGCAAGAGCTCCTCTGGGACCATTTTTGTTGCACATACCTTTCTCATGCCAAGATTTTTCAGTTAAGATTTTCCTAACTGTTTCTCTATGTTTACTTGGTCTGTTATGCTTCTTAGAGTCAGCCGATGATTTTGACGCACAATTCAAGGAATTTTTGCAATGTTTTCGTCAGTTCTGCTCGTTACTGGCCGCCCTGACCTCTCTTCATCAGTGATGCGTTCTCTCCCCTCAGAAAAACATTTAATCCATTTGTACACTGCCGTTTTCTTCATGGCATTATCCCCATAAACTTGGACTAACATGTCTCTGATTTCACTTCCACTCTTGCCAAGTTTAACAAGAAATTTAATGTTTGTTTGCTGCTCTAATTCAAGCTCAGACATTCTCACGACAGCACACAAAAACACGCAACAACAATAATGAATGCCACTCAGCAAGACACAGCCACATGTTGACACGAACACAGCTGTGAGACACTGATACACCAAGGTTATGAAACCTTACTGAGCTGTTTGTACAGTGCTGCCAATGTAAGTGCATGGGGGCAAGTTCGCAGACATAATTGTCAGATCTCAGGTATCACATTTTGCTTTTCCATTCACTGATCAGTGGACACTTAGGTTGCTTCCCTATTTGCTGCTGTGAACATAGGTGTATAGATAGCTCTTCAAGACCCTACTTTCAGTTCTTTGGGATATATACTGAGCAGTGTAATTGCTGGCTCATACATGTTACATAAAATTTCCTGGGGCCAAGAGACCAGAGAGAGGTTGACAACTCCGTCATTACATTAAGAGTTTATGAAGGGAACTTACATATGAAGTGTGTCTTGGGCGGTGGCAAGATGACATGGATATCTTCTGTACCTTCTGCCTCCCAGACTCTCTGTTTTATAGCTAAAAGCAGTGAGTCTCAGTGCTGGGAAAGGAATGTGTGTTTAAGGGGTGGGGGACCAACTGATGCTGATGCCCAGAGGCACCAGAGCTGGTTCAGAGACAGATAGTGTCCAGGGCAGCTCACTGCAGAGTCCTCGTGTGCATTCCCAGACCCGGATGGGCCGGGCAGGAATCAAGATGGTAGATTGGCTTCAAGACTGGGTCAGCTCTGCCCACAATGCACACTAAGATAATTCTATTTTTAATTTTTTGAGATCCTGCCATGCTGTTTTCCACAGAGGCTGTACCATTTTACTTTCCTACCAGCAGTGCACAAGAGTTCCCATGAGAATGCATGTTTTAACAGTAAAAGTTTTTCTAGCAATGAAGTAATTGGTTGAATTTCTCGCATCAGTTGCCCTGAAAATTCTAAGTATCACCCGTTCACCTAGTGGTAACCCCTTGAATTGTAGTGATGTTGTCTAGGAGAAATAAACGGTTCTTTAGTAGTAGTTCCTGCTAAAGTATGAGATCCCCATTTTTTATATCAAAATATTTAAAAACACTTTCCTTTGTAATAATAATTAATGAAGAAAATAATAACGAAAAGCCACTACAAATTCATTGCTTTAAAAAAGTACAGGGCCGGCCCGGTGGCTCAGGCGGTTGGAGCTCCGTGCTCCTAACTCCGAAGGCTGATGGTTCGATCCCCACATGGGCCAGTGGGCTGTCAACCACAAGGTTGCCAGTTCAATTCCTCGATTCCCACGAGGGATGGTGAGCAGCGCCCCCTGCAACTAAAATTCAACACAGCACCTTGAGCTGAGCTGCCTCCCAGATGGCTCAGTTGGTTGGAGCGCGGGCTCTCAACCACAAGGTTGCCACTTCGATTCCCTGATTCCTGCAAGGGATGGTGGGCAGCGCCCCCTGCAACTAGCAACAGCAACTGGATCTGGAGCTGAGCTGCGCCCTCCACAACTAAGACTGAAAGGACAACTTGTAGCTGAATGGTACCCTCCACAACTAAGATTGAAAGGACAACAATTTGACTTGGAAAAAAGTCCTATAAGTACACACTGTTCCCCAATAAAGTCCTGTCCCCCTTTCCCAACAAAAGCTTAAAAAAAAAAAAAAACAGTACAGTTATCACCATAGCATTTACATGTCCTTAAAAATGTGCTAAACATTCATTTTATAGACTAGTTCCTCATCTAGGTTTGTGGACCTCAAGCTGTAGGCTTTGGCCTACAAGCTAGAAGGATCTGATTTGGAGATCTAGCTCTTTGGGAGTTCAAGCTTTTATTCTGTTCACTGCTAGCCTTCAGCACCTAGAAAAGTGTCTGACATGTAATGGTGGAATAAATAGTTGTTGGAAAAAAATAATGAATTGGATATATGGCTCCTTGCTATTTTTGGCCCAGCTAATGTTGGGGTTTTTTTTGTTTGTTTTGTTTTTGAACTTCCATTAATTACACAGGTTCGTAATATTAGGAATGTGGTTTTGAGATCTATATGGATTTATCATTTCATTCCATTGAAGTATTCGATGTAGTTTCCAAACTTTGAATTAGTGATTTCAGCTCTATTTGCTACTCTTTTTTCCTTGAGGCAAAGCATTCATTTAGTAATATTTTCTTTAAAAAAATGACCAACCAGTCTCCTTGTTTCTCTCATATCAATTAATCTTTCATGTAGTAACAGCTCCATCTTGTGAGCCTTTAGGGTATTGCTACTGAAAACTTCAAAAGCTGTGACTGTTCTTGGAACGTAAAATACAGATCTTCTATTTTAATACCGTAGTGGTACTAGACAGACGCAGTTCTTGAAAACTTTTAGTGAGTAGAATGAAATTTAATCAAATTGTGTCTAACCTGAAAAATTAATATTACATTTTCTAAAACCATCCAGTTATTACTTTACAAGGATAGAACAGTTTATTAAGTCCTAGATTTAAATAATATCTTCTTTCGTTGTGGTTTTTGTATTGTTAGCTAGTAGTATCAGGAGGCTTGGAGCAGAAACCGCTGGAATGCTTTGGTCTCTGTTGGTTTGACCAAGAACTTAAATGAGGAATAGAAGTTTTACACTCTTGAACATTAATCTGTAGCTTTTCTGCTTGGTTGAAAGTAGCAGCAAAGCAATTATTGGCCTGAAACCTTTGACTTATTCCCTTGTAGTTTATCAGTCCCTGTGTTTTAAATGCAAAGTAGGAAAGAAATAATTCTAAAAAGTTGTGTAACTAAATGATTTTCATTTCAAGTTAACTTTTTAAAATATACATTTTATAATAGAGTAATTGCAGACTTGGCTTCATATGTGCCCTTTGTAGAGGCTGTAAACTGAACAACTGCATTTAAAGTTTTATTCCTTGGTAAAAGTAATTTTTGGACTCCTTAAAACTCAGCTTTAATTAGAGACCCCATGTCAAGTTGATATTTGGGTGTGCAAAATAAGATGACAAAGTCTGATTTTCTTTCATTGTGTTTTTAAACAACAAGCACTTGGGAATTTAAAAAACTATATCATCTGTTTTAAGTACAGGTAACCCCCGTATAACACGGTTGTTAGGTTCCTAAAAAATGCCGTGTTATGCGAGTCCGTGTTATACGAAACAAAGAACTAGTACAAAAAAGGGGGTTAGGTTCCAGAAAAAAAAAAAAAAACACGTACTATTATATTTTTATAATTAAGAGAAATAGCTTTATTAAAGCAATTTTCACCAAAAGTATAACATATTAATATGTATTAAATGATGTTTTCTTCATCATCACTACTAAGTACCATTAACCGAGGGCGTTTTCTTTTTGACAAGATATCTTCATCCTCTGAACTTAATACTCCATGAACAAAATGGGTTTAAAATTCTAATAAATTTTAAAATCTGCAGTCAAATCTGATACGACATACATCCATGCTCGAATGAAAATTTTCAAATGAGATACTTTCTGCTCTTAAAAGCTCTTATTACGCTCCACGTTGTTCATGGACTTCTCTAATTTTCAAACCATGTTAGAATGAAACTGTGTTACAGAAGTGCCATGTTATACGGGGGTTACCTGTAGTCAGTTTAAGGCTGTAAACTAATTACACTAGAACTGCCATTGGCTAAAATTATTTTGGAACATATTATTTTATCTTCAGTGTCAAACTTCTTGTCCTTTTGAGGAGTAATTGATTTTAAAAACAGCCAAATTGGGAGAATAGTGTGAATAATTGAGCTGACTAATTTTGTTTGAGGCTGAAACTAAAGGATGATAAAGTAATTAAACTGATTTGGGATTTGTCTTAAAATCCACCTCTGAAATAGGAGTTCCAAAAATATTTTGAGTAATTGCAGTCACTGGAAGAAATAAATAGCCTATGGAGATGGTTGCTTTGAAGATGACCTTTCTCAGAAATACAAGTTCTGTTATGTTTAAAAACTGTTTCTTTTCCTCAGCGAAGCATTCTTTGCACACATACCCCGACTATTTTATATGAAGAATTTAAAACATCCAGAAAAGTTTTGAAGAATTTATACCATGAACAACCATACACCCACCACCTTGATTCTGCAATATTTTTACAGAATAATATTTTGCAAAAATAATATTTTGCTGTATTTGTTTTATCTCTTCATCCATCAGTCTTATTTTTTGATGTGTTTTATTGCAAGTCCATTGACTTCAAAGATCCGATACAATGAGCTGTTTCATTTTAGAGGAAGTAGGGCATGCTCATTGAAAACACAGATCAGCTCTGGTGACCGTCTCACCTTCTGTCTTTCAGGATGTGTTCCACATGGTAGTTGAAGTACCACGCTGGTCTAATGCAAAAATGGAGGTATGTTTCGCTTAACAGTGCTAGTCAGATTTGGATATTAGTTTTGATCTAGCCACACTGATTTGCTCAAGTGTTAAACAGCTAAAGTTCAAGGTTTTCCTCTTCCTAGTGCCAATCTATTTTCCAGTCTCTTCTCTCATTGCCTACTATTATCCTTCCCTCTGTGCTCCAACTAATCTCAACCATTTGCAATTTGCAAATTGGTTAGACTCTCCTTCCCCACACATTTGCTTCTGGAGTTCCCAAAGCCTGGAATTACCCTTTTCTCCTCTGTCCTGTTCTTTTTAAGCCCATCACTGACTCTTCCACAGAGTCATGGGCTTTGCTTAGTTGCCCCAGCCATACATGATCTTATTGGAATTTCTGTTGCATTTTGTTAATTAAGTGCTTTTAAGGAAAGCCGAAGTTGGATAATATTTACTTTGCCCTTTTAATAAAAATCTTTTATTTCTCAAATGCTAGCATTTATTCCAGGTAAGTTTAGTTTTTGCTTTCTGGAATTAGTAAATGTTCCTTTTCTCTTCTTGATAGTTCCTGTACACCTCAAATGCTTTCCACTTAAAAGCTGATTATGGAGAGACTGTTATTTCAAATTATAAAAATGTTAGGGGTAAAATGTGTCATTAAAGTGGAGCTAGGGGATGTGCATTCCATAATTAATTTCCTAAAATCCTTCTTTGAAGGGTATTTCACATCCAAATATACAATGATTTGAAATTTTTTATTTCAGATTGCTACGAAGGACCCTTTAAACCCAATTAAACAAGATGTGAAAAAAGGAAAACTCCGTTATGTTGCAAATTTGTTCCCTTATAAAGGATATATCTGGAACTATGGTGCCATCCCTCAGGTATGTCTCTGTGCAATTGCTAGAAACTTTTTAGCTTACAAAAAAAAAATAATAATAAATTAACCTACTGCTATTAGTAAAAGATTTAAACACCTTCAGAAAGTTTTTGCTATAATAGATTTTAAAAAACGTAAGGCATGGGGCGGCTGGATGGCTCAGTTGGTTAGAGCGGGAGCTCTCAACAACAAGGTTGCCGGTTCAATTCCCACACGGGATAGTGAGCTGCGCCCCCTGCAACTAAGATTGAAAACGGCAACTGGACTTGGAGCTGAGCTGCGCCCTCCACAGCTAGATTGAAGGACGACTTAGAGCTGATGGGCCCTGGAGAAACACACTGTTCCCCAATTAAAAAAATAAAAAATTGAAAAAAAAAGCAACATAAGGCGTAATTAACTCATTTTAATACTTCCTTGAAAAGCTTATTTTCAAGATAGACAGAAAAGTTAAATGTTTAAGTTTACATTTGAAAGTTTGTTCTTTTCTGAAATATTTACCTTTCTATATGTACTAGTTATAACTACACAAATTTCTTTTTATACAGAATGGGTGACAGCTCTGTTAAGAGACAGTGTAGGCTAGTGGTTATAAAAGCACTGATTTTTTTGGTGCCAGACCAACTAGGGTTCAAATCCCAAGGCTGCCACTTCCTAAATTACCTAGTTTGCGTTCAGTTTCTTCCTCCCCAAGACATGAATATTTCCCCCTGAGATATTAGTTCATATGGCTATTGTGAGGAATAAAGCACCTAGTTCTCACAGCTGTTGACCTTTATGTTTAGAGTCCTGATTCCTTCCTTAAGCCAAGGTCTCCATGGTAAAGTAAGAATGGGATTCTATTTTCCTTAACAGTCAGCCCTTCCAGGAGGGGTGGGTATCTGCATTGTTTACCAGTTAATCCCCAGCACAATGCCAAGTGTGTAGTAGGTCCTTACATAACGTTTGAACGAAGAATCACTAGAATCATGTCTATTATGAGTAAATGATGGATTTAATTCTGATTTGGTTAGGCTAATGCTGTGGCACTTATGATTTTTATACAAAATATTCAATTTATTTTTTTCCTGTTGATAAGTGGTTTGTTTTTATTAACCATTAAGTCTATTAAGTGGAATCTATTGTGAAACAATAGATAAGTTACAAAAGCACAGGTCAAATTCATCTAGCTTGTTAGGTAATTACAAAGTCGTTCATTTGCCTTAATTATAGCACTTCACCTTGTACCTCCGTTGACTTAGTCTTTAGCCTTGAAATATCATCCTGCTGGGAAAACATTGCTGAAATTCTTCTGTAGGTTGGATTTGGCTTTGGTGGATCCAGTCTTTCTTTATCAACCTTTTATATTTTTGCCTTTATTCCAGCTGAGTAGGCAAATAAATCCAAGCAATGTGTTCTGGATTGGGGGAGAAAAGAACCAAAACAACAGCTACATTTTAAACTTGACTTCTTGGCAAATATAGACCATCTGTTCTTTTGTGAGATGCTCTGCATGGGCTCTCTTTTGCAATTGAGCAGGAAAGAAAGCCAGCAATTTAAAGCTTCAGAAAATCCTGATTGAACTTTTCAATCTTGGCTCCTGGTCAGTGACGATACTTTTACCATCAGAACACATAGTTTCTGTTTTAGTATCACTGCCTACCTGCTTCTGCTTTGGAAATTTATTTTAAAGAAAATCTAGTTAGTCGAATATAGTAAGTACAAAGAATTCCTCAAAGCAGTTTTCTTTTAATATATTTTCAAAGTAAAGATTTGAGTCTATATCTGTGTTTGCATTTGCCTCAGTTATTAGGTGGTTGGTTTTGTTTGTTTGTTTTAAATGGGATCATCATCCATTTTAAAGCTTAAATTTAGTTTAGCCTTCGATGCATAATAGGAGCCCCGGGAATTAATTAAAACTATTGTGTGTAATTAAGATTCTGAGATGGGAATAAAGAATTTCAAATGAGAAAAAATAGCTGAAGATTAATATTTTGCAGAAAGACTCATGGGCTGTTATCTTTTAATGTCAGCATGATCCACTCTGTCACTAGATTGTACAGCAATGCTCTAAGCCTTTTTCTTTTTTCTTTTAGACTTGGGAAGACCCAGGACATGATGACAAACACACTGGCTGTTGTGGTGACAATGACCCAATTGATGTGTGTGAAATTGGAAGCAAGGTAATAGCATCTGAAGTGTTTTTCTTTAGTATTCAGGTGATATTAATGAAATATACAAAGTTCATACTTTAAAAAACATTGTGAGTAATGATGTCACGGTGAGTGATTCCATTTTGTTCTAAACATTTGTATAATTTGTATATTTAAACCTAGCCTAGAAAAAAAATGTGCATTTATGTATACATGACTATACATATATGTGGAAGAAGTGGACATGTTCTGCATTGGTTTAGAAGCAGGTGACTAACTGGTCAATAGGTAAGAGGTACTAGGAGGCAAATTTCATCTCATTTCAAGGCAGACCTTGCCTAATAGTTTGGAGTGATCAGTGAATTGAGCCAAGCCAAATCATCTCACGAGCTGGAGGTTTATGGTAGGGATTCCTCTCTCAAGAAACGTTGCTCTAAGATTCTGACTATAGTTGTATTTCTTTGTAATCTTTCTCAGGCTCAGGGAAATAGTAAACAACTGAAAAGAAAGTCGTCATTCAGTTTCTTAAGTCATGAAGTTCAGTCATAGTGTATGACTTGTCTAACTCACGGGCTTCTGTAAAATAAAAGGTAAAGAAAGCACATTGAAATATGTATTTGAAACAAATTATGGAGGGTTTATTCTTTGGCACAGTTAAAGGCAGTTAAAAAAAAAATTACCCTGAACCATGTTACTGATTTTCTTAAGACCTATAAGTAATAAGGGTACTGATTTTCAACTTCTATAAGACTGATAGGCATTAACTTATTTAGCTTTTTAAAAATGGCTTACAGGGGCCAGCCCGGTGGCTCAGGCGGTTAGAGCTCCGTGCTCCTAACTCCGAAGGCTGCCGGTTCGATTCCCACATGGGCCAGTGGGCTCTCAACCACAAGGTTGCCAGTTCAACTCCTCGAGTCCCGCAAGGGATGGTGGGCTCTGCCCCCTGCAACTAAGATTGAACACGGCACCTTGAGCTGAGCTGCCTCCCGGATGGCTCAGTTGTTGGTTGGAGCTCGGGCTCTCAACCACAAGGTTGCCAGTTCAATTCCTTGACTCCCGCAAGGGATGGTGGGCAGCGCCCCCTGCAACTAAAATTGAACACGGCACCTTGAGCTGAGCTGCCCCTGAGCTCCCGATGGCTCAGTTGGTTGGAGCCTGTCCTCTCAACCACATGGTTGCCGGTTCGACTCCCGCAAGGGATGGTGGGCTGTGCCCCCTGCAACTAGCAACGGCAACTGGACCTGGAGCTGAGCTGCGCCCTCCACAACTAAGACTGAAAGAACAACAACTTGAAGCTGAACAGAACCCCCCACAACTAAGATTGAAAGGACAACAATTTGACCATTGTTCCCCAATAAAGTCCTGTTCCCCTTCCCCAATAAAATCTTAATAAAAAAATAAAAAATAAAAAAAAATGGCTTACAGGAACAATCTTAAGGTAAACTTGCAGAAACTTGTCTTCTTTATTTCCTATTATCTACCAAGTAAAGCTTTTCTTCCAAAGTTTTGTGCTGTAGTGTTGTCCTGACCGTGGTTATTGACTTTCAGGTATGTGCAAGAGGTGAGATAATCCGGGTGAAAGTTCTGGGCATCCTGGCTATGATCGATGAAGGGGAAACCGACTGGAAAGTCATTGCCATTAATGTGGATGATCCTGACGCAGCCAATTACAATGGTAAGACAATCTGAAGAGTCTGAGGTCTTTGCAACTAAATCTAATGCTCCATTAACCTGAATTGTAAGCTCATGCCTTTAAGCTGTTAAAGAATGGAGGAGCAAAACGTTTGACAAAGCATTGTTATTTCTGACACTGAACTTCTGTAAGTAACTAAGTAAATGTTCTCTTTCATTCCAGGAAAGAAAAAATCTGATCGTTTGTGTTTACTGTTTTCTCCTTTCCTTCCCTACATACTTGCACTCAGTTGCTCTATTTATTTATTTTAATTGAGATATAACCCACATACCATAAAAGTCACCATTTTAAGTTGTATAATTCTGTGGTTTTTAATATAGTCACTAGATTGTGTAAACGTCACCACTATTAATTCCAGAACATTTTCACCACTCCAAGAGGAAACCCTGTACCCATTAGCCATCACACCATATTCCCACATCTCTCAGTTCCTGGCAGCCATTACCCTATTGTCTGTCTCTGTGGATTGACCTGTTCTTTCATCACCCGAAAAGGAAACTGTGTACCTTTAAACAGTCACTGTAGTTCCAGAAAATTTTCATCACCCCAAAAGGAAACTGTGTACCTTTAAGCAGTCACTCCCTGTTCCTTCCTCCTCCCAGGCCCTGACAACCATGAATCTGCTTTTTGTCTCTATGGCTTTCCTATTCTGGATATTTCACACGTGTGGAATCATAAAATATGGGGCTTTTTGTGTCTGGTTGCTTAGCCTGATGTTTTTTAGGCTCATTCATGTTGTAGCATGTATTAGTACTCCTTTGTATGGCTGAATACTACACCACTGTCTCCATGGTATGGATATGTACCATAGTTTGTTTATCCATTTATCTGTTGACATTTGGGTTGTTTTTGGCTATTAGGAATTATGCTGCTGCTATGAACGTTCCTGTACAAGTTTTTGTGTAGACACATGCTTTTAATCCTCTTGTGAGTATAAACCTAGGAGTTGAGTTGCTGAGTCATATGTTAACTTACCTTTAAGCTTTGGAGGAGTTGGTTACAAGACCTGAAGTGTTGAGCTGTGAAAACGGGGAAAATATATAACATTTTAATTGGACTGTAGAAGATAGTGGTTGCATGTTTCTAATTTGTATGTGTTTCCATCTTTGTGATAAGATGCTTTAATAAATCTCTTAAAATTTACTGTTGTCAAAAAAAAAAACAAAAAACTTTTTCCCTAAGCCAGCTGCACCATTCTGTAGCCCTGCCAGCAGTGCATAAAGGTTCCAATTTTTCTACTTCCTTGCCAACACTTATTTTTAATCTTTTTTATTATAGCCATTTTAGTGGGTATATCTTTTTGTTGTTGTTTTCTAAGAGTTCTTTATACCTTTATTAGATAATACGATTTGTCTGTATTTTCTCCCATTTTGTGGATTGTCCTTTCATTTTTTTAATGGTGTCCTTTGAAGCACTCACGTTTTTCATTTTGATGTAGTCTTATTTATTAAAAATTTTTTGTTGCTTTTTGGTGTCATATCTAAGAAACCACTGCTTAATCCAAGGTCACAAATATTTACATTTATGTTTCCTTTTAAAAGTTTTATAAGTTTAACCCTTACATTTAAGTCTTTGATCTATTTGGAGTTAATTTTTATACATGGTATGAAGTAGTAGTCCAGTATCATTCTTTTGCATGTAGTTATCCTGTTGTCTCAGAACTACTTGTTGAAAAGACTGTTCTTTCCCCCAGTGAATTGACTTGGCACCATTGTTGAAAAGCAATTGACTCTAAATGTATAGGTTAGTGAGATAAGTTGATTGTCTGAAGTCCTCTTTGAAAAAAATATGTTTATAACTCTATATTTAATTTATCTCAACTATTTTAATATTACCCTTGCCTCTAGTTAATGATCTAATCCACTTACTTAGTTATTGTATTAGTTTTCTCTTGCCTGTCTGAAATGGGTCTCACTGGGCTAAATTCAAGGTGTCAGCAACATTGTATTCCCTCTAGAGCAGGGGTGTCCAAACTGTGTCCCGTGGGCCAACTGCGGCCTGCGATCCATTTTTAATTAGCCCACAGCAAATTCCAAAAATATGTTTAGTTTACTTAAATAAACCAGGTGAGGCAATACGTACTTCACCTCGAGTGAGTGGCCCGGCTGTTTGTGTATTTTACCGCATATGGCCCTTGGTGAAAAACGTTGAAAAAAGTTTGGACACCCCTGGCCTAGAGGCTCTAAGGGAAAATCCTTTTCCAGCTGCTAAAGGCTGCCCACATGCTTTGGTTCATGTCGCCTGTCAGTCTTCAAAGCCAGCAATGGCAAGTCAAGTCGTTGTCACATCTCTGACTCTGACTTTTCTGCCTCCCTCTTCCACTTTATAAGGACCTTTGTGATTACATTGGGCCCACCCAGATAATCCAGGATAAACTGCAAATTTTAAAATCAGCTGATTATCAAATTTAATAATCATTTGCAAGCTTCATTCCCCCTTGCCATGTAATAATATAACATATTCACAGGTTCTGGAAATTAGGATGTAGACATCTTTGGGTGAAACTGTTCTGTATGACACTGTCATGGTGGAAAGATGATGCTGTGCATTTGTCAAAACCCATAAAATTTTAGTGCCAAAATAATACTCCCCCATCACCCCCCGCCCCTTCCAAAGAGGTCCAGCTCTTAATCCCCAGAACCTGAGTATTTTACCTGTGTGGCAGATGGACTTTCAGATTAAGATTAGGACCTTGAGATGGGGAGAGTATCCTATGTTATCTAGGTAGGCCCCATCGAATCACATGAGTCCTTGAAAGCGGAGAACCTTTCCCAGCTATGGTCAGATGTGATGGCAGAAGCAGGATCAGAGAGAGGCAACATTGCTGGCTCTAAAGATGTCGGATGGTGGGAGCACATGCAAAGAATGTGGGTGGCCTGTAAAAGCAGGAAAGGGCAAGGAGACATTGTCCTCTAGAGCTTTCAGAAAGGACATAGCCCTGCAACACCGAGATGTTGGGCCAATGAGACTCTGGAACTTGGTAAAGTTGTTTCTCAGTGGAGTACAGGTTAACAATTCTGAAACCACTGTATATGTATACTGAGTTTGAGTAATTAAGTGAATAGATGGTAGATGGTGGTGAGAACTAGGTTTCTTCTCACTGTTGGAGTGGGAAGTTACAGATAAACAAGGGAGGGAGCTAGAATGATCCATGTCATGTGGCAATGGATTAGAGTTGGAGACATCAGTAAGAACAGTTTGACTTAATAGAGATACAAGTAGATACATAGAGATATATTTTTAGATGTGTGTATATACTGGGGTTAGGATACACACTTCTATTTCTTTGCTCTATTAGCTGAGAGGGCCCTAAAGAGCCTTTTGGAAGCAATGAGCATACCTAGCCCTCAGACCTCGGTTTCTAATACCAGTCCTCAATAAAAGGAACCAAGGCTCTTTGGAGAAATAGCTGATTCTAGGGCTGGGGCAGGGAATATATAAAGTAAGCCTGGAGCATTTGTAGTGCCAAAAAGTAAAGACGTGCTTTAAAAACATGATGGGGGTATGTCAGGGGAACACACAAACTGAATGCACTTCCGATGGCCGAGCTGACACAATGTGAGCAACAGAAGAAAGTAGTATTGGATTATAACCCAAAGTATGAAATAAATAGCCATGAGTCCATTCTGATTTAAATAAATGATTGAATAAATAAACAAATGGGAGAAGAATAGACAAATCTCCCATGCAGAAGAATTCCAAGTAATTTATGTAAATACTTTCACCCTCAAGGAGATGGAACATACTCCCCGTTCCTGAAGTACAGGCTTTGCAGAGTGACCTCTTTCAGAAGAGTCCTGTATGGAAAGGGCTGGAAAGGGTAACTTGACAGCTGAGAAACCTTACAAACACTACCTAGGCCAGGTTATCAAGGTGGACGTCAAGCGCGATGAGTCAGCTGGAGAGAAAGCCCTCTTGACGTGCTTTGAATGGCATTTTACCTCTGTGGTCATCCTCCCCCAAACCCATTATCCTCGTCTAGTCTTGAGAAAAAGATGAGACAAGTCCCAATAGAGGGACATCTTACAAAACGCTTGATCAGGACCCCTCAAAACAATCAAGGTCATCAAAACAAGTTTGAGAAACTGTCATAGCCAAGAGGAGCCTGAGGAGACATGATGACCAAAAAAAGTGCAGTGTCCTGGGTGGGTGGGATCTGCATTATAGAAAAAACAGACTTGAGTTAATGTATCACTATTGGTTAATTAATTGTGCCAAATGTCTTTGTATTATATAGATAGTAATAATAGGGGAAACTATGTGCAGGGTGGGTATCTGGGAACGCTGTAGTATCTTCACAGCTTTCCTGTAAATCTAAACCTGTTCTAGGGCTTCCAGAGACTAAACAGGGGAGCAGGCCTAGGAAGCGATTTGATGCTTGGCAGGTTGGCCCAGCTCTGAGTGGGAGCTGAGCTGGGCGGGGACCCTTTCAGGAAGGGCCATTGTTGTGTGTGGTTTAGACCAAGCCTCGCTGCTGATGACCAGAGTCTCGAGGGGCTGTGGAAGGAATGTCGCTTGTCTGCATTAAGCTGCCCTTCCGTTGAGGAAGATTGTAGCAGTATTTCACAGCGATGGAGGCCCCTGTGTCCTGAGTGAAGAAAGGGTTGCACCGACTGTTTGTGGTAGTGTTGTACGTTCTGCGCCAAACAGCAAAGGCACAGCGCATGAAGACTGGCTTCACGCTGAGGTGCTGGGTAGTTTGCTAGTCCAGTGTGGAGAGGTGGCAAGCTGTGAGCAACTGAACACTGCCTCGGAAACTATAGTTGTAAATGCAACCTAATCCAGTAAGGACCAAGCTAGATAACCTTTAGACAAACTGAATGGATTCCAGTTGGAGAACTTCACGTTAAAAATGGCCCACATCCCAGATGAGATGGCTGCCCAGCAGAACCCCTCGCAGCAGCCCCGAGGTCTCCATGGGTTTGGGCAGAGGGGCTCATCAAGGCAGGGGTCTCCAGGCTCAGTGTCCACACAGAAACTGTGTGACTTGCCTCAATGCCTGCGGGCTCTCGCCCCACTCAGGAGCCACTGTAGGAAAAGAAGGTGTCACCATTCGGAATATCACCAATCTAAAATCGAGGTCCATCGTCAAGAGAATGAAGGTGCTGCTGAGAAGTCAATTACTATTCTCTGTACCCCTGAAGGCACCTCTGCGGCTTGTCAATCTGTTCTGGAGATCATGCAGAGGAAAGCTCAAGATAAGAAATTCACAGAAGAGATTCCCTTGAGCATTTTAGTCCCTAACTTTGTAGGCCATCTTATTGATAAGGAAGGAAGAAACCTTAGGAAAAAATATATTGAGCAAGACAACAGGCACTACAATCACAATATGTCCTTTGCAGGAATTGACCCTGCGCCAGTACAGTTAGAAACAATGTTGAAACATGTGCCAAAGCTTGAGGAAGAGATCAGGAAGAAAATCAGGGATTCTTATGAAAGTGATATTGCTTCTATGAATCTGCAAGCACATTTAATTCCTGGATGAACTCTGAATGCGTTAGGTGTGTTCCCACCCACTTCAAGGATGCCCCCCCCCCATCAGGGCCCCCTTCAGCTACAGCTCCTCCTTACCTACAGCTTGAGCAATCAGAAGCAGAGACTTCATCTGTGTATCCCAGCTCTGTTTTCTTGTTGGGATTCTACAAGGAGACATGAACCATGTTAATCCTTGTTGCTAATGCCTTCGGAATGCTCTGCCCAGTTACTCTGAAGGCGGAACATCTTCGGCTGGTGACGGAAGTCTTCAGATGCACTTGCCAGTGAATCCTGTGTTTCCTGCTGCAGCTTCTTACCCATGATTAGAAAACAAAGAGGCTTTGTAGACTCCGAAGACTCAGCCAGTGCAGAGTGACTGGAGGACCTTGACGAGCTGTGGGGCCACATTTACTCCCAAGACTTCACCTTCAGTGTTATCAGACTCATTAATAAGGTGTACATGTCAAAGACGTGGGTGTTCCTCCAGGAAATCACAGGATTTCTGTGCTGTTTTAAAGGCGGCAGCCTCAGGACCATGCTGCTGAGGACAGCACTGTGGTTTGTCTGTTAGGTTGTAACTTACCTGTTGGGTTCGTAGGTCTAAGTAAGGCAGTTGATTCTGGGGACCAAATTAAAATTTGAGTTCTTATGCAAAAGTCAATGTCTTTACACTGCTCACAAGAGCGCTGATGGTTGTAGATGTTTAATGAGATTATAGCAATCAGTCTACAGCCATCTAGTGGTAGTTTGTACCTGATTTCAGGTGTCCTGGCAGTGGTCCATTCTTTCTCCTACGCACTGTGTTTTCTTAGTCACGGTGTGTAAGCTAGGAGCTGTCAAAGACCTGTTATTCTGTTGTTACCATGTTGTGCCAAGAAAGGGTTTTTTTTGTTTGTTAAGATTTGTCTTGTTAAGATTAATAAGAAAGATTTGTCTTCTTACTGGAAAGAGCATTGGACCAGGGGCTGAGATGCAGATTCTTTGGCCCATAAATTAACTTTTGTTAAGTGCATAATTATCTGTAAATACCATGATTTTGCTGGTGAGGGGGAGGGGAAGGAAGGCAATGAAATGAGAGACCGTAGGTGAAAAGCTTTGCAAGTAAAAAGCACCACATGAGGGAGGATAAACTGCCACGTTCACCTTCTATACAAGGAATATTTTTCAAAATCCCAAATAATACTGGTTTTTAGAACATTTATGGAAAATTGGTATTTTGATTAATATCACTTTGAGCCAGAAATTCTACTTCTAAATAGCTATTTCATGAAATTTATTTCTCATAAATACGTATATACAAAGGTGCATTACAAAGATATTCATTGCAACGAAAACCTGGAAAGAGCTAAAATATCCATCACTGGTTAGATGGTTAGATAATTATGGTCTGTCCAGGCAGTGGAATTCTGTGTGGCCATGACAAAGGATGAGGAAAGCCTGCGTGTACAGATGTGGAAAGACCACTAAGGCAGGATGGTATTATTCCTTTCTGCTGTTTTTTTGCCTTACAGCATATGATCTCATATATGTTTAAATAGGTGTATATTTGCATATGTACATAAACTCATTTTTAAAGAACTAGAAGAACACTAATCCTTTAATAGTGCAATGGGAAGAAGGGTAAAGGGAGACTTTTTGTTTCAGGTGCTTCTATATTGTTTAAATTTAGTGCAGTGAGAATGCATTCATCCCATTTGTTAACCCCTTGGTGGTACAACTGTGATTCTGTTGATCGTGTGTCCATTTTCGCGTGTGCTACTTACACAAGAGCACACGTGCTAAAAGGCCTGCTGTGGCCACTGTTAGTGAAGCCACGCCTGTCATTATGTCAGCACTATTCCGCCAGGGCGCCATTGCCCTGCAGTAAAGGTTATTAGAACCCTGAAACTTCCCTGGGTGGCTGGTCCCATGGTGCAGGTGGTTTCGGTTTTCCCAAAGTGTCAACCTAAGGCGGTGTCCGTCTGTCATCAGTTATTATCTGGAGAGTTTATCAGAGTTTCTAGATAGAGAGTACTCTTGACTAGCCACAGCTTCAGAAGAACACACACAGAGCCATAGGAGAGGACCCCTCCCCACTAAAGCAACCAGGCTGGCATGTCGCTCCCCATGACAGCCATATCCCCTCCCGTGTGAGTTGTGGGAATCAGTGAAAGCGAGCATCTCATGCGTGGTTGTGGGATACAGCACTGCCTGGCTGGTTAGAAACTGAACCCAAGAAGGAGCCACACAGAATCTGTGCTGCCTGTGGCAGGAGCCCGACGTGGCCTCAGGAGGAAGTTTTGGTAGCTCTGCAGACCACTGGCTTTGTCTCTGTACTTAACGGACAACACAAGGGAAAAATATTGACAGGGTGCTTTTCTCCTTTTTTTTCTGGGTCTGATGTCAGGGTTCCTCAGTCTGGATGCAGCTTACATTTCAATGTGTGCTTCACAGTCAGACAGTTAATCAGCTCTTAGAGTTTTTCCATGCTGTGGTATAATACAAAAATATATTTGATCTTTGTCTCCAGTTCTGGGGAAAAAAAAAAAAAAAAACACCCTTGGAATTTCCTGAGTGATGAGTGTCTTTTGTTATTCATGATGAGCCCCTTTCATCACACCTGAGTTTACACTAATAAGGTGACTTGGGTGGGGGGGCATAGCCAGCTGGAGACTGACTGGTCAGCAGCGGAAAAACCAAGTGATTAGAGGGTGGGAACTTTCAATCCCACCCGCCAACCTCTGGGACCAGGGTGGGAGCCTAGCTATCGAGCTCTATAAAGCACTCTGGAATAATGATATTTGGATCACTTCTGAGTTGGTGAAAACTTCAGTGTGCTGGGAGGGTGGCATGGCCACCCTGAGAGGGCGTGGAAACTCCATGCCCTGCCTCCCTCCATATCTTGTCCTAGGCACCTCATCCATTTGGCTGTTCCTGAATTGTATCCTTTATAATAAACCAGTAAACATAAATAAAGTGGTTCCCTGAATTCTGTGAATCATTCTGAAACCTGAGGCCAAATGAGTCCGGGGCTCGTGCTGCCTGCGCCGCTTCAGCCAATAGACCGACACAGGAGTTGGGTCATAGAATAAGCGTTTATTATCAGAGACTCGGTGTTCTGAGAAGGCAGCGGGTTAACACCTCCAAAAACCGTCTTAACATTCTCAGACCAGCCTGGGATATTTAAGGGAAAATCTGGGATTCCTCCATAGGCTACAGGATGTTCCAGGGGTGTGCATGGAGTCTTCCCTCAGGCCATGTGGCTCCAACATGCTCATCAACCCAGGAGCAGTGATGACAGTGACCTGGAAAGAACGCTAGGCCGTAGAGATTGTGATCAGTAAGCATGGGGTCTTTAATTATAAGTTTCAGGGTAATTCTCTAAAACCGAACTGGGACAAGGAACATTTTGAGCTCAAGCTGCAGGGGAATCATCTATTACTAAGTTTTAGGGCAAGGAAAGGTGAGGCTGGGACACGGTGAGGCTACCATGGGTGTCCCAGCCAGGCCCTGCTTCAATTCTAGCAAATGATCAAACTTGTGGAGAGAGTTGTAGAAAATCCTCATTTATAGAGGTCGGTCAGAAGTGTGGGTGGCCTGGACTCTGCTTCAAGTGGGGTAAGCCTTGGGGACTGAGCCCTTTAACTTGTGGGATCTGATGCTAATTCCAGTAGGTAGTGTCATTATTGAATGGAATTGTTGGACACCCAGCTAGTACCTGAAGAATGGGAGAATTGGTTGGAAAATTTATTGGCAAACACCCGACATTTGTATTTCAGATTTCTGGATTTTCAAATTATTTCTGTATTAAGTGACACATTTTATGTGAATTATAAGTTCTTTAAAATGTATCAGTGTTCAAACATTTCCCAGTTCACTTTGTAAACTTTCCATATTTTTAATGGTACTATAATAACAAAATGCATGATATTCTTTAACTATGTATATTATGAACTGGACTTAAGCAAAGTTATTTTAATAAGCTTCTGTTGTTGAATGTATTCCTCCTTTCCCAAATACTTTTCTTGATTGATATTTTTAGCACTTGTATCTTCTATTTGCTTGCATTGAGCAGGCAGCTTGGTCATTTACAGGTGAGTTTGTTGACGTTGAGGCTAGCCATTATTGGTGGTTGTACAGAAACTTTAAAAAGTTTTTTTAAACAGGACACTTTTCTGTTGGCCAGAACAAATGCATTGTGATAAGAATGCCTATACTGTAGAGTTGGAAACATCTAGTCGCATTTAATATGTAACCCATCAGTAGATAACAGTATAATCCACTTTTCTTGTCTTTGGGTATGTAATTGGGGTATGAGCTGAGTGGAACCTCAGCCTGTCGTTTTTAGTATCATCTATCCTTCTCATGGAAGTTATCCACACTTGCCAAACTCTTCTTTGTTATGTAGCCCCCAGTCATTTCTCTCTCCTGTTGTCTAAAGAAGTTACTATTGTAACGGTTGTTCTCTTACTACTCAACATCAGAGCTAGACACTAAACGATTTCCTTTCAATGGGTGTATATGTTCTCTTCTCAACAAGGTGGTCAGCTCTAACATTATCTTGAATTTTTATTATAACCATCCCATAGCTCCCTCAAAGTAAATACGTACTTGATATTTTGATATTTTTATCGTATAAATAATTCCATATGCATCTTGCAATCTGCTTGTTCTCTTCTAAGATATTAACGATGTCAAGCGGCTGAAACCTGGCTATCTAGAAGCTACTGTGGACTGGTTTAGAAGGTACAAGGTTCCTGATGGAAAACCAGAGAACCAGTTTGCTTTCAATGCTGAATTTAAAAATAAGGTAACGTGTCATTCAGAACTGTAGCTTTAGGTTTGTTCCTATTGAGACTTACAATTTAACTTGTGATTACCATTTAAAAACTATGTGATTATAAAAAAAAAATGTCTGAAGACATGACAGTTTTCATGTTGACTCATTCATTTAAATGTTTTCTTCTGTTTTTGACACAAGGAAATGATTCAAAAGAGACAAAAGTATCAAGCTTTTGGGCAATGTTGATACTAAGAATACTTTTCTATCATTGTAATTCATATATCTTCAAATTACAGGATTTTGCAATTGACATTATTAAAAGCACTCATGACCATTGGAGAGCATTAGTGACGAAGAAAACTGATGGAAAAGGAATCAGTTGGTAAGCGTTGACTGTTCTCTGCATGTTTAACACACAAAGCTGACCAGCTTGCTCCACAGAGTTTAATAACCACAACACTCTACCGTTAACTTTCACTTAGAAAAAAGAGAACCTGCTTTGTCAGTGAGTGCTCAAGAGAGTGGGAAGGTAGATATAGAAACAACGGGACAGTACTAAGATAGTCTCTGAACAAGTACAAACTAAAACTACACGAGGGACAGTGAGCGCGCGTTGGGAGGGTAATTGGGAAAGGCGGCTTAGCATCCGGGTGCTCAGAATGCAATGGGAAAAATACAGTTGAGTGCAAGGGTTGGTGTTCTCTGATGTCACCACATAAGGTGCATCAGCCTAAACCAGTATCTACAGTACACACAAAGTTTCCTGCCACTAATAATAAAAGCTGATTTAATTGAGCAGTGAATGTTTGCCAAGCATGTAACAGATACAGGGAGAATGAACTTACCCAAAGTCATCCCACAAGAAGTGGTCCAGAGTTAGGACTCATATCCAGGTTCAGGACAATATACTTCCTCTTAGGTAATTAAAGATTTGTAAGAGAATGTCCACTATCAGCACTTAACTAATGATGTTCTGGAAATACTAGTCAAGGAAGTAAAGAGGAGAAATGATGTGTCTTGATGCAGGAATATTGGAAAGGGGGAGTAAATTGGGGCAGATAATATGATTGTATATTCAGGAAACCTTAGAAAAAAATAAAGAATTCGGCAAGGTAACCATTTACAAAATGAGTATATGTGTGTAGCTGATCCTTGAACAACAAGGGTTTGAACTGCATGGGTCCACTTACATGCAGATATTTTTCAATAAATAAATATCGTGCTGTAAATGTATTTTCTCTTCCTAATGATTTTCTTAATGTCATTTTTTTCTCCAGCTTTATTGTAAGAATACAACGTATAATACGTGTCACATACAAAATATGTGTTAATCAACTTGATGTTATCAGTGGGACTTCTGGTTAACAGTAGTTTATTATTAAGTTTTCGAGGAGTCAAAAGTTGTATGTAGATTTTTAACTGTGTGGGAGGTCTGCGCCCCTAAGTCCCACATTATTCAAGGGTCAACTGTATAAGTGAGATCATATGGTATTTATCTTTTTCTGTCTGATTTACTTAATATGATACCCTCAAGGTCTATCCATGTTGTCATAAATGGCAAGATTTATTTTTTTATGGCTGAAGGATATTCCGTTGTATATATACCACATTATCGTCATCCATTTGTTGATGGACGTTTAGGTTGTTTCATGTCTTGGCTACTATAAATAATGCTGCAATGAACATGGGGTGCATATATATTTCTGAATTAGTGTTTTCATTTTTATTGGGTAAATATCCAGAAGTGGAATTCTGGATCATATGGTAGGTAGTTCTATTTTCAGTTTTTTGAGGAATCTCCATACTGCTTTCCATAGTGGTTGTGTGCATTTCCCACCAACAGGGCACAAAGGTTCCCTTTTCTCCACATCCTCACCAACACTTGTTATCTCTTGTCTTTTTAATGACAGTCATTCTAACAGTGTGAAATAATAATCTCAGTGTGGTTTTGATTTGCATTTCCCTGATGTCTAGTGATCTTGAGCACCTTTCCATGTACTTGTTGGCCATCTGCATGTCTTTGGAAAAATGTCTGTTCAGGCCCTCTGCCTGTTTTTTCATCAGATTGTTTGTGGTTGTTTTTCATTGGTTTTGCTATTCAGTGTATGAGTTCTTTATGTTTTGCATATTAACCCCTTATCAGATTATGATTTGTAAATATTTTCTCTCATTCAATAGGTTGCCTTTTCATTTGCTGATGGCTTCCTTTGCTGTGCAGATGTCTTTTTGTCTGATGTAGTCCCACTTCTTTTTGTTTTTGTTGTCTTTGCTTTTGGTGTTAAATCCAAAAATTTATCACCAAGACTAATGTCAAGGAGCTTACTGCCTGTGCTTTCTGCTAGGAGTTTTATGGTTTCAGGTCTGACATTCAAGTCTTCAATCCATTTTGAGTTAATTTATATGTGTGGTATAAGATAATGGTCCGGTTTCATTCTTTTGCATGTGGCTGTCCATTTTTCCCAACACCGTTTATTAAAGAGATTGTCCTTTCTTCATCTTTCTTCATTGTACATTCTTGGCTTCTTTGACATAAATTAATTGACCATATACTCGTATGCATGGGTTTGTTTCTAGGCTCTTTATTCAGTTCCATTGATCTATGTCTGTTTTTATTCAATTACCATACTGTTCTGATTACTGTAACTTTGTAATATAGTTTGAAATCAGAAAGTGTGTGATACCTCCAGCTTTGTTCTTCTTTCTTAAGTTTGCTTTAGATATTTGGGGGCCTTTTGTGATTCCATACAAATTTTAGAATGATTTGTTTTATTTTTGTGAAAAATGTCATTGGAATTTTGGGAGGTATTGCATTGATCTATAGATTGCTTTGGGTAGTATGGACATTTTAACAATATTAATTATTTCAATTTCATGAGCATGGAATATATTTCCATTTATTTTAGTGGATATTGTATTATTTTATAATGAATATTTATATATGATATATGTATTATTTAGAAAATATTGTAATTTCTTCAATTTTTTTTCATTAATGTTTTAACAATTTTCACTCTACAGATCTTTTACATCCTTAAATGTATTCTGAAGTATTTTATTCTTTTTGATGCAGTTGTAAATGGGATTATTTTCTTAATTTCTCTTTCTGATAGTTTGTTATTAGTGTGTAGAAATGCAACAGATTTTTGTATATTGATTTTGTATCCTGCAATTTGAGTAAACTTGAGATTCAGGTAAACCAAACTTGAATGTCATCTGGCCTACCATATTAAACTTGTTTTTTAACTCTTAAGAGAGACGTTTTTGTGACTTATGATTACTTTTGTTTTATTTAATAGCATGAATACCACAGTGTCTGAGAGCCCCTTCAAGTGTGACCCTGATGCGGCCAAAGCCATTGTGAATGCTGTATGTAACAGTTTCCTTGAAAAAGAACATACCTGGTGGCTAAATGGGAGGGGAGGTATTTCTTTCAACAAATATTTGAGTACCTCCAGTATGCCTATTACTATATGAGGTCTTGAAATTACAAACCATGGACACATGTAAGTAGACATTTAAGAGTAAAATCTGAAGAGGGTCCTGGTAAACTCTAAACTGGACAGATAACAAAATAGCAGGATTTGTAACAGTCAAAATGATTCCAGAATGTACTGACTAACTCAAGTGCCTGTGTACCTATCATAAGCCAGTTTTCACAAAAGAACCAATGGGAACTTACTTGACTTTGTTATAGCAAGGCCTTGAGAAAGTTACCAAATTTCAGGTACCATTGCAGGGGTGGTTCATAATCCTAGAAAAGACTTTCATGTGAGGTAGTAAACCATTTGTTAAGAAATAATTTTGTTTTTGTACTATTTTTAAGAATCTGATTTGGATTAACCAAAACACTGAATTAGATCCTCTTAATTCTCATTTACAATATTAAATAAGGAAAACAAAAGAAAACGAGGTGTGACTTTTTACTGCTTTGTAATTGGGGTAGTACAAGGAAATATAACAACTTAACGATGAAGCCAATACATTTAGATTTATCTTTATATATGAATCCTGACAAAGTTGAATAAGAAAAATTGAAAGGGAAACGCTATTGGTTAACAATCATAGCTTTTCAATGAGAACACTGCCTACATTAAATGGTAATGTGTACATATAAAATCATTGTATATGCATAACTTAGTTTTTTCTTTGTTTCAAAAAGCATTTTATTATTTATTCTCCTCTGTGTCAATAAAAGCCAAGAGGCTTAAATTTGTTAGCATTTCTTAGCCGTAAAGCAAACCTTGTTTCTATAAATTATAAATTATTTTTAGAACCTAAGAATTGGAACACTTGTCTTCAGATTCATTTTAATTTTTGTGCCAGTATACTTTTTTAGCTTTTTTTCCCTGGGATTAGACTAATACATTTTACCATTTTATTTTAGTTACCACCACCATGTGAATCTGCTTGCACAGTACCAACAGATGGTAAGATCAATATTCTAGTAAAATTACATTAAACAATGTATGTGTGGGGAAATTATATCTGTATCTATAGAGAAATCTTACATACCATATCCATACATTTTTGAGTTCCACAGTATATGTGGGAAGAAAGTTGGCTGTATATACCACCTTTAATGTCACCCCCCCACACCCCCCATCACAGCAGTTTCCAAACCATGACCCACTGTTCTCTAAGTTCCAGTGCCTTGTGGACACTGAAGCCGGCTTGGGCGCTGGGTCCCCGTCTGGCCACAGGCTGCTTCACCTAGAAACAGTTTTTTCCCCCTTTAGATTTAGAATTCTCTGTAAGGTTCTTGTGAGAATCGCATGTCTATATGATTACGGAAGCCCAAAAGAAAACAATGATAAATTACCTGTTTTTGCTGCAGTGAAATTTGCATGTATGAAAGTTTGTTTTAAGGTAATACATGGTAGGATACATTAAAGCAAGTATGTTATTTGTTATATGTTGGGTGTATTTTGATTATTAACAAGTATTCTAATTTGTTTTTCTTTTTTCTAAATATAGTAGATAAGTGGTTCCATCACCAGAAAAACTAAGGGAATTTCTCTGGAGTACAAGCTGATATTGCTGCATCCTATTCATCTGGACGTAGTAGATGCAAAAGTAGTAGCTTTTAAATTTATAGAACTTATCTAACAGAGCAAATTCTGCTGTGACCAATCTAATATATTCAGTGTGTTATCCATCTGAAAGCGTTTTTTCGTATTTCAACTAAGATAACTTTCAGTACATGCTTAAATATCAAAGCAGTTGTTGTAATTTGGAAGTCACTTGTGAATAAATATGCAAGATAAGTACATATTAGATGTATATGTTTACCAGGTGTTAGGAAATAAAATTATTTTGCTGAAACTTGGCTTATGATATTTTTATTTTAACCTGAAGCCAGACATTACCGAGCAGGCATGGGTGCTATTTGGTATTTGTTTTCCTTCAATGATCTTACAATTCAATTTTATAATTATTACACTAAAACTTGATTTATTTTTAGTAATATGAGAATGAAATCCCTTATTTTACAGTAGTCTTGATACTATGCTCTTAATTCCTAGCATCCCAAAAGATTTTTAATTTATATCATATTAGCAGAAAGCACACCCCTGCTTACCTTTTGAAATTATATAGCTACTTTTCTTTACTTCTCTAAGCACCTAATCGGACCCTTACATCATTTACATTATATTCTGAGTTATCAGCCAGAATAACTTTGTGATTAACTTGGGCTTTGGGCCTATCCACACCTGAATTTTTAATCCTAGCCCATCTGCTTATTAGCTCTGTAATTGTCAGTTACCAACCACCCAACTTCAGTTCCCTCATTTGTAAAAGAGATGTTACTCATGTAATGTGTTAAGCATGCAGATTATTTTCAGTTGAAATTTTTATTGAGATCATTGTTGATTCACATGCAGTTAGTTGTAAGAAATAATACAGAGAGATTCTCTCTATACCTTGCCCAGTTTCCCCAAAGGTAAGATTTTGTAAAACTATAGTATGATATCACACCCAGGACACTGGCTTTTATACAATCCATCAATCTTACTCAGATTTCCCAGTTTTACTTGTAGTCATTGGAATGGTACGCGTATAGTGTTCTATACAAGTTAGTCACCTATGTATGTTCCTACATCCTGTGAGATACGGATTTCTTCTGTTTTTCTCTAAAAGTTCTACAGTTTTACATTTTACATTTAAGTCTATGATCCATTTTGAGCTGATTTTGGTATAAGGTGTGAGGTTTAGGTCAAGTTTTTTTTTCCTATAGATGTCCAATTGCTCCAGTACCATTTGTTGAAAGGTTATTCTTCCTCCATTGAATTAGTTTTGTGCTTTTGTTAAATACCAGTTGAGCATACATGTGTGGGTCTATTTCTGGGTCCTCTGTTCCAGAGATCTGTGTGTCTGTCCCTCCGACAGTACCATACTCCCTTGATTACTGTAGCGATATGGTAAGCCTTCCTACCTAACAGAGTACTTCCTCTCACTTTATTATAATTGTTTAACTAGTCAAGGGCCTATGCCTTTTCATTTAAATTTAAAATAAAATTTCCTATGTCTGTTATCTATGACTATAAAAAATTTTACTGAGATTTTGATAGGCATTGCATTAAACCTACAGATCAATTTTAGCCACGTGTTTAGTTTCCTAATGTTTCCTGTTAGTGATTTCTACTTTGATTCCATTATGATCAGAAAACACACTGTGATTTCAATACATTCTGTGTTGTTAAGGTTGTTTTGTGGCCCAAAATGTGTTCTAAGGGAGTGTTCCATAGACGCTTAGAGAAAAAGGGGGCATTTTGGTGGTGTTGGGTGGTGTATTCTATTTATGTTAGCTAAGTCCTGTTGATTGGTAGTACTATATCCTGTTGATATTCTATATGTTTTGTCAATTGCTGAAAGGAAGGTATTGAAGTCCTCAATTATAACTGTGGATTCGTCTATTTCACTTTTTAGCTTCATCAGTTTTTTTGTTTTTTCCCCCCCATGTATTTTGGGGTTCTGTTGTTTGGTGTATACATTTAGGATTTTTGTGTCTTCCTGGTGGATTGATCCTTATATCATTATGTAATGTTTGTCTCATAATTTTCTTTGCTCTGTAGTCTACTTTATCAGAGGTTAATGTAGCCACTTTTTAAAATTGCTTGCATGGTATACTTTTTCTGTTCTTTTACTTTCAACCTACATATGTTGTTGAATTTGAAATGAATTTCTTATAAGTAGTATATAGTTGTTGTATTTTTTATCTACTCTTTCAGTGTCTTTTAATTGACATGTTTAGACTATTTACTTTAATTATTGCTATGTTAGCACTTTATCCTGTTTGGGGTTTGCTCAGCTTCTTGGGTCTGTAAGTTTGTGTCTTTCATCAAATTTGGGAATTTTCCAGCCATTTTTCTTCAAATGCTCTTTCAGCCCTAGCCCCATTGTCCTCTCTTCAGAGACTCTGATGATATGAATGTTGGGTCTTTTGTTATTATCCCATAGGTCTGTAGGCTCTGTTTTTTGTTTGTTTGTTGTTTTTCTCCAGTCTGTTTTCTGTCTTTTTCAGACTGGGTAAGTTCTATTCTGTAATTGTTCTGTCCTCATTCACTCAGTCTATCCTCGGTCATCTCCATTCTAATACTGAAACTACCCAGCAAGTTTTTGTTATTTCTGTTGTATTTTTCAGTTCTGTGACTTCCATCTGGTTCTTTTTTTATAACTTTTATTTCTTTGCTGAGATTTTCTATTTTTTAACTTATTTCAAGGGAATTTCTAATTCACTGCCTAACTGCAGTTTTAAGGTTGCTTTAAAATCCTTGTCAAGATTTATCTCATTGTTGGCATCCATTGATTGTCTTTTCTCATTGTGCTTTTTCTTGGCTCTTGGTATGATGGGTGATTGTTAATAATGTCCTAGACATTTTATCTGTTTATGTTAGGAGACTCCAGGTCCTATTTAAATCTTTTATCTTAGTAGGCATCCCCCTATTTGGGGTTAGCACTTGGGTCTTGGCCTACTTTTGGGACTGTGGTTTTAATGGCAGTTTAATTTTCAGCAGCTTTGCAGGGTGATTTTGGTCTGCTTGGTTTATCTGGTGCTGCTGGGGCTTCTGTTGATGCCTACAGGTGCTGCCTGAGAAGGCTGGGTATCTATCTCTTGGTCCTCCCAACCCACCCTACTACCCTAGTGTCTCTGGGTAGGGAAGGAGAGTCATAGGGATAAAGAGGCTTCCTGAATCAGTCCACCTGCTATAGCTGGATTTCTCCCTCAGGCGCTCAGCCCACCCACCCACTTAGATAACTCTTGGGGTCTCAGGCCTTGTGGGGAAAGAGACAGCCTCCCCTGGTGGCTTATTTCTGGCTCTGCCCCCAAGGATCCCCCTTGTCGGGTGATGGCATGCTCACTAGGGGGACCCCCATTCTCTACAGGGAAGGAATGAGCCTATCTGGGCTGTCTTCTGTTGCTGGGTCTGGGGTCTGAAAAGACTCCCCTCCTTGTGTTAGGTGGATAGGATGCACGTGCCCTGCCGCTGTGCTTTACTCTGGTCCTGAGGTCCCAAACCAGCTCACTTTCTTTCCACCTCTCAGAGTTCTCCTTGGGTTGTCTTTTTTGCCTTTCCCAAGGTTTATAGCTGTGCTTAGCAGGGAGGAGCAGGGGGAAAGGGTCTATGCCGTCTTGATTGGACCAGAATCAGAAATGTCAACATTTAGGTTTTAGTAATATTTCTCTTATTCCTTTTGTAAGTCCTATTTTTAAGTGCTCCCTCAGTCGTTGTAATATGTGACTTCTGAAGTGACTTGTTAGGATAAGAAATATGTTTTCTAATGAAAGATTATACAATGTGGCCCAATAGATAGGAGTCACCCCCTCATATTTATGGAAAGGGGCTAGAACACTAGCGGGAAGAAGTGTGAGCAATAGTCTATATAAGACGCTCTACAGAAAGCTGCTCCTCTTCTGTTAAAGCAAGGAAATACATAACACTCTTGTATTAGCTTGCTAGGGCTGCTTATAATGAAGTGTCACAAACTGCAAGGGTTAAATAACAGAAATGTATTGTCTCATGGTTCTGGAGGCCAGAGCCCGAGCTCGAGGTGTCCGCAGGCCCATGCTCACTCCGGAGGGGTTGGGGGCATCCGGAGCGCTCTCTCCTTCATCACCAATGCTGGATTAGTGTTATCTGCACAGCAAAGCCAAAAAGATATCCTAACTCCGAGGACAACAGCCATTCTACAAACGTTACATGAGATTTGACTTTATGCCAGGCACTGTTTTAGACAGTGGGATACAGTGTAGAGCCAAACAGATGTTCTGTGTAGGTCCGTTATGCTCAGCAATCCCCAAATCTCAATGGCTTAAGAAAACAAAAGTTTATTCCTCCCTCACACATAGTCGGCTATGTCTCTAGACAGGTGCCCTCCATGGGATAGCTCAGCGTGGTGTCTCCACACTAATACGGGCTTTCTCACGCTGATCACTGCCTCAGAGGAAAAGTGCTGGAGTCTTGCACTACTGACTAAATGCTTCTGCCGGGACTGCCCAGAAGCGACATACATCATAGTCCTCATTTCATTGGCTAATACAAGCCTCATGACCACGCCTAACCATGGAATGGAGTCTTACCATGTACACTTAGGGAGAATGCCATACACTTAGAAACATTATCCAATACACAGAAGAGTAATCTTTTTTTCTTTAATGAGAAAAGAGAGCCTAAGTTGCCCAACGTCCCTCAGATAGTAAGTGGTGGCAGGACTTAAATCCAGTCATCTGACTCTGAGCCCAGGGTTTTTCCCCACTATTTTATATTGTTTCTTGGTCTTCACCATCATCATTAATGGGTACTTAATAATCCATCAAACTGATTATTTACTTAGTCCTATCTCTTTTGCTAAACTTTGTTGTTTCTAATGTTTAGCTCTTTGTTATCTTTGGGCGTAACTTTTTTCTTTGGGAATTTTCTAAGGATAAATTTCCAGGTTTAGATTACAAGGTCATGGAATATAGACATTTTTGTTACTCTTGTTTTCTGCACGTTTTTTTCTCATTTTCAATGCAGTATGTGATTGTATTTTCTCCCCAGGGGCCTAGAAATACAGAACTGACTGCATTACCATTGTGAAATTACTTAACCTATTTTAGCATTAGTTTTCCCACCTGTAAAATAGTGATAACACCATCATCACAGGGTGGAAAGAATGTAGGTGAAGGACTCAGCCCAGTGCCAGAGTCATAGTAGGTGCTCTGTGAAGGCTAGTTGTTCATCATTGTAATCTCTACAATACTGAGTGTGATCAGGGCATTTTTTTCAGGAATCTGAAGAAAGCTGTGTAAAGCGTCCGAATGAGAACTCAGATTGGAAATTCAAAAGTCATTTTCACCATCAGTAAGCTCAGGCCTGCATGTGCTCAAGTTGTAACAGCAATTATGTCCTACCTAATCAGCATATTTATGTGCACTGCAAGGGCTTGAGTTATGTTTTTGCACAGACTGTCCTTCACATTTAGAAAAAGCTGTCTCTTACTGCTTTCTGGGAGTCAAGGCAGAGGGGAATTTACTTTTACACTGACAAGTGCTGTGCAAATTGCTTCATGGTGGACAAGTATTTATTGAGTTATAAACTTGAGTCAATTGTCACATCATTCATTGCTTTCTCTGTTGGTCCCTTAGTTATTACAAAATCTTTAAATTAACAAAATATTCACCAAGCGTAAGATTAAGCAATGAAAATCACAAGGCTACGTGACAATCTGAATTTAAAAAGAAGCCTGAGAGCCATTGGCAATCTCTTATCAAAATTTTAAGTTCATACTTACCCTTTAAGTCAGCAGTTCTGCTCTAAGAATTCATTCTGGTTGAATAAGAATAGTCAACCACGCACACAGTATATGGCAGCTTTGTTTAGTAGAGCAAAACCTGGAAAAATATCTAACTGTCCAATGGAGGAATGGCTACATATATTATCTGTACTACGTAGCAGTTAAAGAATGAAGTCGCTGCATGGGCTGATATGGGAAAGAAGTTCAAATTATATAAAGGAGAAGAGAAAGTGGTAGTACTCCATAGCAGGCAACTATGGCCTGTGGGCCAAATCCAGCTTGCTGCCTGTTTGATAATAAACTTTAATTGGGACACAGCCACACCCATTCATTTATGAATTGCTGTGGCTGCCTTCAAGCTCTAATGGAGAGAGAGTTTAGTAGTTGGGACAGAGACCGTATGGTTCACAAAGCTGAAAATATTTACTATTTGACACTTTACTGAAAATGTTTGCCAATCCCTGCTCTACCCATGATTCTACTTGTGTTTTTCACAAAGGGAGGATTGGGGGGAAAGAGATGCATTAATGGATTTGCTGGTACGGGCATAGACAATTTCTGGAAACAAACAACAACGAACCACAGATAATGATTATCTCAAGGGGGTGGGAGTACAGAGTTAAACATGGAAGAAGTGGGGTCCCGGTAGTTTCCTTCCACTTTATATGCTTCTGTGCCCTGAACTGTTTTTCTAAAAGCCTGTCTAACTTATTTAAACATTTTTCAAGAAAATCAAGTGAAGGAGGAGAGCACCCATGGACAGTGCTTAACACAGCTAGTGGGAGGGCTCCCAGCTGCAGGGAGCTCCCCGTGGTCCCTGAATCACTAGCACTGAATCACCTAAGAGATTTGTAAAAAATAAAGTACGTGTGTGTGTGTGTGTGTGTGTGTGTGTGTGTGTGTGACCTGAATTGGAACTGGGAGGGGCCAGGCCTGGAATCTAATTTTTAACCAGTTTCCCCCAGGTGATTCTAACAATGAGGTTTGAAACCACTGCCTCAGTCATAAATCTCAGAGATCAGCAGAAGGTTTCTTGGGGGTTGTAATGCAATCAGCATGAAATAATCCAGCAAACCGCAGCAGCAACACTAATAGTTCCCACTGGTGAGCACTTCCTAAATGTCAGGGTCTGTGCTACGGGCTTTATGTCCTTCATCTTGTTTAATTCTCCTGCAACGCTGAGCCATAGAGGCTCAGTGACTTGCTGGAGGTCTCTGAGTGCCGGGTCACCAGGCGCTGTGTGAGGGACTGAGAATGCGTGAGAAAGAGACACCATCCTGGCCCCGCTGCCCTTCCTGCAGTGACAAGTTAGTCTCCTCTTCTCCTGGAGAGCCCCTTAATGCTGGTTGCGCTTTGACAGGTGTTCTCAAGAGAGAACCAGCTGGGGCACCTTCAGCACACAGCTTTCACACTTGCAAAATGAGAGGCTTGACCTGGATACCCTGGAAGGCCTCTTCCAGCTCTGAGGTCCATGCCTCCAGGGTACAGCACCCCTGTCCCTGCTGGCCCCACTGTGACCTGCCTGCCGCCCCGAGGCCATCCTCCTCTGGTGTCCTTCTGGCCTTCCCTGTGGAGTCACTGCCCCGCATTCCTGCCTCAAGTGCCATTTCCCTGGCATCACTGTCTCTCCTCCCAGCTCATTAACATACATCAGATAAACCCTGTCATCCAGCCTAGCACAGAGTCCTCGGTAGGAGTTCAGCAAATACCTCCTGATTTCTTCTCAAATGGCTTTTCAAACAGTCAGAAGCATAACCTCGGTGCACTCCTCAAGGTGACAGAGCCAGCAGCTGGGGACACCTGCCTGCTTCCACAAAGAAGAGGTTCTGAGTGTGCCCCAGCGTGCAGTGATGTGTGGCTTTCCACACAAAGGATCCAGCACCCCACGGGGACACAGCCTGTGCCAAGGGGTATGAAAGCCACAGTGTAGACACTTTGCAAGGCCCTGGGGCTTCCATTTTACTGGAGAGTAAATAATCACAAGGTTATTCACAGGTTAAAAAGCACGGGCATGTTAATGATTTTGAATGCCAGTTTTCCATGAATTGTAAAGAGTAACATGCTATTCCAGGGCAATTTGCTATTTGTGGCTTCTGTCTTAGGGCTGTGCCACCAGGTCCCTGGAAATCAAAGTTGATCTCTCTTCTGGTATTGAAGTAAATTCAAAGGAAAAGTGTGCAAGAAACAGCTCTGCTGAGAGTCATGAGACCTGAGTTAGCTCCAGCTCTGTGTGACATCAGCAGATTTTTTCACCTTTCTGGGCCTCAGTTTCTTCATTTTGTGTAATAAGGTAGTGGGCGCCTACCTTGAGCATAGATTTTAACGTGAAAGATGTCACGTGTCTATAACTCTGATAGAGTTCAGGTGAACAGGGATGAGGTAGAAAAAATTCGTCTCTGTGACTGAGGGGGATAAGGTGGGTGGTTGGGGGAATATTATTAAGGTTCAATCCACATTTGCATGATTCTGAACTTGAACGTGCAGACCACAAAGCACGGTCATGACTGTTGGCTGTGTCAGGATATGTTCATAGCTTCTCTTGGAGGATGTGGCATGGCAAGTTGGAACCTGAGGTGCAACCGCATTAACAGGGTGCGCTGTGGTCGGCTTTGGCTTTCCTTCCCCACTTCCTGCCGGGATGATAGTTTGCAGTGACAGAAAAGTAAAGGTTATGGTTGGAAGTCACAAGAATGAGCCCTCAGGGTTGAGGAGAGTGCCTTTGGGGACCCAGTCTATGCTCGGACTTTATCCTCAGTTGCAAGCTGTGTAGTCTTTCAGGAATAGGGAAGGAATCTACTGGAAGGATTTGAGTGGGGGAAGAGTGACCGGCAGAACTGAGTTCCCTTCTTTATGAACAAATTCCCTTTGCTGAGGAACAACAGAGGGAAACAGAAGGTCAAGGTGCTTACCCGAAGAGAGATGGCTCTGTTTCCCTTTCACTTCAAAGCTTGACATGAGTGCTATGAGCCAAGCACTGAAGTCCTAGGGATTCAGCCCGGAAGAAGATGGTGAACTTTTTCTCCTACACATGATTTTCTGTATATGTGTGCAAGCATTACTTTCAAACCATAGATTTCAAAAAATAATAGATAAGTTGTGTGTTTTTTTTCTTTTCTGTTGAGGGGGTACAGTCCTGTTAGGGAGAGAGGATTCCATAAATAGTACTTATTTATTTTAGGAAAATTTGAAAACACAGAAAAAACAAATAAATGCAGCGATGGTTTAATGTATTTCTCAACAGTGAAGAAAAGACATGCATATATTATGTACATTCACACATATAAAAGTCAGACAATTAAGTTCGCGAACTTTAGGTGGAAAGTTCACAAACTTAATTATCAGACCAACCGTATATATATATACACAAATACGTATACGCACATACATACATATATAATGATAGCCAATCCTCATTATTTGCAGATTCCAATTTTATGAATTTTCCTACTCTCTCAAATTTATTTGTAACCCCAAACTTAATACTTGCCGTGTTTTCATGGTCATTTACAGACATGCACAGAGTGGCGAAAAATTTGAGTCACCTGATGTGCACATTCCTAGCGAAGGTCAAACAGGGGGTCGTTATGCCTTCTTGTTTCAGTGCTAGTATCGTAAACAAGTATCCTTTTGTGGTCTATTTAGTGCCATCTTTTTGCACTTGTGTGCTTTTGTTGGTGATTTCACCATTTAAAATAGCCCCAAGGGTAGGGTACTGCCTTCCCCCTTGATAGTCCTCACTCCCTGAACTCAGGTTCTCTGTGGGGGACAAGCAAGACTGAAGTACTTTTATTTATTTGTAAATAAATTTTTAATTTTAAAAACATTTTTAGGAAAATGTTTTTAGAAAAAGTGCAAAATAGGACAGAAAGTTACAGAAAAAGTGCAAAATAGGACAAAGTTCCCATATACTTTATACTCTGTTTACCTATTAACATCTTACCTCACATTTATTACAATTAATGGATCAATATTGACGTATTATTATTAACTAAGGCCCACACTTTATTTAGATTGCCTTAGTTTTTATATAACATCATTTTCTGTTTCAGGAGCCCATGTTACGTTTAGTTGTCATGTCTCCTTAGGTTCCTCTTGGCTGTAACAATTTCTCAGACTTCCCTTGTTTTCGATGACCTTGATGAGTATTGAGGAGTACAGGTCAGGAATTTTGTAGAATGTCTCTCGGTTGGGATTTGTCTGATGTTTTTCTCATGATTAGACTGGGGTAATGTATTTGGAGGAGGGAGATCACAGAGGTAAAATGCTGTTCTCATCACATATGCAGGGCACACATGATCAACGTGATGTATCACTGTTAATGTAAAGCTTGAACCTGGCTGAGGGTTCCAGGTACTTTCGCCATCGCATCTTTGACATAGACATTTTAGCTGTATAACTCATGGGCCGTGAGGCAATTTTGCTGTAAAAAGTCTACATGGTCGACAGCTTGGTGTTTTGTTTGTTTGGTTTCAATGCTCCATTGGTAGATCAACCACCTTCAGCTGACTTGACATATTTAAGCCAGTTGTCAGTTTGGTTTCACGTCTCTATTGACAAACTTCTCACAGTTACTCCCATTTTTATATTACACATAAATCTCAGTGAGTCCTCATAAGGAATACAGTTGACAATATTGTAATAACTAGGTATGGTGCCAGAGAGGTACTAGATCTATCAGGGTGACAGATGGGAATGGGGTTGGGGGCAGGGTGAAAAAGGTGAAGGCATTAAGCAATATAAATTGATAGTTAATACAGTATGGGGCATATAATCACAATATTGTAAAGATCATGTAAGCTGCCAGATGGGCACTGGACTTATCAGGGGGATCACGTCATAGACCATGTAGATGTCTGACCAATGCGCTATACACCTGAAGGGCTGAATACAGTTGAATGTCAACTATAACTAAAGATATAGGTATATATAGTCCCGGGATGTGGAGTACAACATAGGGAAGATAGTCGATGGTATTGTAACAGCTACATAAGATGTCAGAGGGGTAGTAGGGTGGGGGGTGGGTTATCACTTTATGAGGGATTTAAATGTCTAACTATTACGTTGCTTTGTACACCTGAAACTAATAAAAAGAATCTCAGCTAGTCCTCATAATAGTTTATGCTGTGACAAGTAGCTTTGGTGACGGTGGTGGTCTTAAAATAGTTAGCAGTTCTTCCAGATAATGATGATTTGCTCCAAGACTTGGTTTCTCATTTTGAAATGCACTATATTGGGAGGAGAAAGAGAGGCTGAGGGCCCTCTTTGAGGGTGCAGTGTTGAACCCAGAGTTCCCATAAAATAAGACAAGTTATTAGGTACAGTGCACAAAATAAAATTAGCTATTGGTGCAATATTGCCATGAATCTACACACATTTTAAATATTTTGCATTTTACAAAATTTTGTATTTTACAATAAACCCTTTTTAATTTTGCTATGTCCTTTGAAATGTCTCTTTTTTATTTTCTGTCTACGATAGATGCTCATAGCAAAGATATCGGACACACTGGCAAAATAGTGTTTCTGGGTGCATCTGTGATGGTGTTTCTGGAAGAGATCAGCATTTGACTCAGTAGACTGAGTAGAGATACGCCCTCACCAGTTTGGATGGGTATTATCCAATCCGCTGAGGCCCAAATGGAATAAAAACACAAAGGAAGGGCAATCTCTCTATCTGTATCTGTATCTGTATCTGTATCTATATCTCTATCTGTATCTGTATCTCTATCTCTATCTGTATCTGTATCTCTGTCTCTCCATCTCCATCTCCATCTCCATCTCCATCTCCATCTCCATCTCCATCTCCATCTCCATCTCCATCTCCATCTCATCTCCATCTCCATCTCCATCTCCATCTCCATCTCCATCTCCATCTCCATCTCTATCTTTCAGATATCCCCCTTTCCTGCCCTTGGACATCAGACTTTCTGATTCTCAGGCCTTCAGACTCCAGGACTTACATCAGCAGCCCCTCAGTTCTCAGGCCTTCGGACTTGGACTGAATTATACCAACTTTCCTGGTTTTCCAGCTTGCAGACGGCAGATCATGGGACCTCTTGGCCTCCATAACCGCATGAGCCAATTCTTATAATAAACCTCCTCTAATACGTATTTCTATATATCTTAGTGGTTCTGTTTCTCTGGAAAACCCTGACTAACACAGATGCTTTTCAGTCTCTATTTTAGTTTCTGAGTGCCTGTCTAGCTAATGCTGAGCATGTGTAGGGGAATAAGCATAGAGTGGAGAGAAGAATTACGTAAAACCCCTCTGCTCAAAGCCCCCATGGCCGTCCAGGTCACTCACAATAAAAGCTAATGTCCTCACAGTGGTCTACAAGACTCTGTAAATATTTGCCCACTATTGGGAGACAATTCTCTGAATCTCTTGCGTTTCTGCACTTCTTGGAGCAGAGGTACTGGCTGCCTTTGTTTGAACTATCTTTTCAAGGATGTTTATATAACGAACAGCCTTGGAAGATAGTCTCTGCCTGGGGCAGGGGACAGGTTTGTTTACTGTCCAGTATAATAATGTCTCCCTATGGGTCAAAGATCAGGCAGCGTTGCTTACGGTCCATTAGGAAGACTTTGGGTTCCCTGAGCTTTGGGTTCCTCAGTTGTGATGCAAACCCACTATATGGGTAGCAGACACCTAGGCTGTCTGCTGTCTGTGTCACCCCCAAAAACCTGGGGGGGAGCAACTGGAAAAGACACAAACATGAAGCTCAAGGTACTTGATATGCTTGAGGTAATAAAATCCTTAGTCTCTGCCCCAGGAGTCCAGTATCTCTGCCAGTATCCACAGAAATGTGCCAGACTAAGTTGTCAGCTCGCAAGTGAGGTAAAGTCTCAGCACCTTCCCAGTTGTTAACCGCCTGCCCCACACCTCTCTCACCTCATCTGCTATTCCTTCCCTTGTCATCTTGCCTGGCTACCCTGGCCTCCTGGCTGTTCCTGGAACCTGCCAAGCGCACTCCTGCCTCAGGGCCTCTGCACCTGCTCTGCTGTCAGCGTGGAAGATTTTATCTCCAGATGTCCTTTAGATCCTGTCCAAATGACACCTCAAGGGAGTCTTCCCTGACTACTCTATTTAAAATGGCCTTGCCACTAGTAAACAGGCGGACTTTTGCCAACCTGATGGATAAAAATGGCATCTCAGTGAGTTTTACATTTAGCTTTTATTATTTTCTATATCTATGTATCTTATAATAGTTACTGTATTTCTATTATTAGTTTATTGTGCTTAAGAACCATTTATATTTCTTTTCCTGTGAATTGTCTAGTCTTATCCTTGGCCTACTATTCTAACAACAGTTGCTCTTTTTCATATTAATTTTTCACTTGCTTTGGGTGTGATTACACATACTTTTTCTCAACTCATTATGTTTTGAGTTTATGGTGTCATCATTGTTGTTGTTTTAATGTAAAAGTTTTCTATTTTTCTGTAGTTGAATTTATCAATCTTTCATGGCTTCTAGATTTTCAATCAAAACCAGAAAGCTCTTCTCCATTCCAAGATTATAAGGAATTCATCCATGCTTTCTTTTATTTCTCTAATATTTTTATGGTGTCATTTCAAAACATATAAATCTCTGAATCATTTGGAACTTATTTGGTATAGTATGTGACTCACAAATTCAACTTTCAGGTTTTTTTGACTACCCAATTATCCCAACCCTTTTATTATTTATTTATTCTTAAGCACATAGTTGAAACATTTATTGAAAACATACTCTGGAAAAATTGCTAACATGCACAACAACGCCTCTTTCACCCATCCTAGAAGTGGGTACACTGTGGCTCGGGGCATTTGTCAACTTGCCCAAGGCTGGCCAGCCAGTAAGTAGTATTTGCAGATCTCCTGAGAAACTGTCTGTGTGCTCCCTCCTTCCTCTCAAGCCCCCCCAACCATACTTTTGGTTTGGGACACCCCCTATACCTCTTGCAGCCAGACTTCTATCAGGACCAGTAAGCCAATGCATTGGCTTGCACTGGGGCAGCCCTGTGCCTTCACCATGTACACATTGGGGTTCCAAGCCCTGTGGACACAGTTCCCCTGGTTTAGCCAAAGTTGGTGAGAAGCCTCAGAACATGGCCTAATCCCTTTCTGTGTCTGGGCAGGATTCAAACTCGGTGCAGAAGACCCACAGGATGAAAGGAGAGAAGGTGGTGAGTTTGTCCATCCAGCCCCCTCCAGCATTGCTGGAGTCGCCAGGTTCATTTTCATTTTATTTCGGCATGTATTTGGGTCTATTTCTGTACTTTGTTCCATTGATTTGTTTGGCTTTTTGTGCTTTGTGCTCTACTACCAACCTGCTTTAATTACAGAGGATCTATGTTTTAATATTTGATATTGCTAGCTCCTCTCTCCTTGTTCTTCTTTTTCAGAACTTGTTTCCTGACTAGTGTTTTTATTTGGCCATTTGAATTTTAGGAACAAATAGGGTAGTTTAAAACACACACACACACACACACACACACACACACTCTATTAACCCTATTAGTACTTTTATAGGAATTATATTAAATTTAAATTTTACTATCCAAAATACTTCCTATCCAAAAATATCATTCATTTTGCCATTTGACTCAGTTTTCTTATTTACAAACTGGGAGTAATAATATCAATCTCATAGAATTAAATGAGAAAATGCACGTGAAGGACAAAATAGTAGGAGCCAACGTGTTGCTTTGCCACTTCGTAGCCTGTGAACTTGGGTTTGGTTACTAGACTATTCTGAACTGTGGTTCTCTCATTTGTAAATAGGGGACAGCGACAGTATCTGCTTCATAGGACGGTAATGAGGATCAAATGAGACGAGGCATACCAAGTACTCCGAGCACTGCCTAGAACGTAAGTTCTCAAAGAATATTAAGTCTTCTTGTAAAAAGTAGGTTCTCACCGGCCAATGTGACTTAAAGCAAAAGCTTGCAGGCATCCACCTTAGGACCAGGGGTCTCAGGCCAACTCTTCTTTCCGGGAACCCACCTACCCGTCGGTCACCACTTCCGACTCTCCCCGTGCGCCTGGGAAAGCAGTCGGATTTGAAGCAGCGCTCCGAGCGCCTAGATGCACCGCGAGCCTCCAGGATGCTACTACTCCCCCTCCCTAGGCGCGGCGCTGCCACGTCCTGTTCTCTGTATGGGAGGGGGCGTGGCCAAGTCGGGCCCGCCCCCGAGTGTTCGTCGTGCCTGAGGCCCGCCCCTCCGCGGCCCGAGTCGCTGGTAGGGCTCCCGGCTGTTGCAGAGCGCGCTGACGCTTCGAAGGGGCGGGGGCAAGCACGCGCCCGGAAGTCTCGGGGGAGAGGTGTTACGTATATCCGGCGAGTAGCTGGCGGTCCCGGGTGCTGCTGGGCTGTGTGCTCTGAGGGAGGGTCGAAGCCGTCCGCCGCCGCCGGAGGAGTCCCTTGGGCTGTGAGTCTGGCGGCCGAGGCGAGGGAGGGATCCCCGGTCGGAGGCGCTGAGGCAGATGGCGGGAGGGTCGGGGCGGAGGCCGGTGCAGGCGGGGTTGGGGGGGAAGTGACACGCAGGCGGTTCTGTGGGGCCGCGGGGACGGTTCTGGGCGGGGATGGGCCGACTTGGCCGGGTCTGCCCGGTCCCCTGCGGGTCTCTGGGGTATCGGGGCGATCTGCATTCCGCTCGGGGGGTCTTGCCGCTGCTGGGTGGGATAACAGTTTTCTTGCCGGATACTGTGCGCTCGGGTTTACGAAACGGCCTCACAACCCGCCTCGGGGGAGCCGCACAGCCGTCGGTGAGGCTGGTGGGAGACCTTGATGATTATCCTTGTGGTACAGACTCGGGGACTAAGCCTCACCGAGGCTCAGTGAATTGGCCAAGGCCTCACAAATAAATAGCAAGTGTGAGCGTTGGAACCAGTTCTGGCTCCTAGCACAGGGCCTGCCCCCAATCCACTCCAGTGATCATCTGATGTCCTTGGTCGAACACTGTATTTTCTCCTTCAGTGCATGGAAAAAATTCTGCATGTTCGTTTGGTATAGATTAATGTTGTCTTCACGATTCTAGCCGAGAGGGCAGGAACACACTTGTGAGCGTGGGCACTAATTTGTCTGCCAGTGTTCTGCCCTGCTCTTGTCTTTTCTCCTTTACCTCGATCCGTCTGCTGAGGTTGTGACAGGGGGCTTATGGAGGTTTGCAGTGGGACCAGCCTTTGATATATACCCAGCAGCTAAGCAGGTTTCTTAGCTGAAAGCCAGCTAGCTGCCTGCTATCCCAGATCTGTCTGAAATGGTGTCTCAAAGTTGCTCCGTGTATGTAAAGAAGTAATGAGTATGTAGAAGTGATGCATAGAGATTTTTTATTGGGCAGTGGTCAGCCTAGTGCTTTTCCTTTGTATTTGTTTGATCAGTCAGTCCTAAAATTTACAAATTTTCATTTGTGGTACCTTGGCAATGCTTTTGTTGGCAGTTTAGAGCCCTTAAATTTTAGAGCAGTCATAAGGGGGTAGAGTGGATCGAGGATAGAAAATAAATAGGATGCTAGTTATTAACAGTCCATTCACAAGGTATTATGTGTTGTAAAGACGAAAACTATAAGATTGTCATCTGTGTAGTTAGTGGGTTAAGGAAATTTTATGTGTTTTTTTTCATCGGTTTTGTGATTTTGATTTGAATTTTATGTGATATTAACAGGAAGAGCTGTGGCCTTGATGTTAAAAGAGGAGGGTTTAAGTTCTGGCACTGTTACTTTTTCAGCTGAGCCGTCTTGGTTGAGCCAGATAACCTAGGACTGTCAGCATCTTTGTCGTGTTAAATGAGGCGAAAGATTCCTGCCCAATAGGGTTGGTGTGAAGTTGAAAGGAGATGTATGTACAGGCACTGGGTAAACTGTAATCCTAAAATATCAAGGATGGAGGCGGCGTCAACGCCATTTCCTTAAATTTGGTTAGCAGTGCAGCACAACTGTTTGTGTCCAATAAGGGTTTTTATTACTATTTTTTAAACATGATCTGAAGAGTTTCTTTAAGCACTAATTTTGGCGGGAAGAATTACAGGACCTTTAAAGCAGATATGTCAAGGGACAATAAATTGGAAAATCAAAGTAGTTCAGGTACCACAAAACCGTCCTCAAAGTGGAGTTTTCCCCTTGTCCCCTGATGAGAATTCATCTAGTTGGGAATACTTCTAAAATGAAGTGGTAAAACTTTACAAAGAGTCTGGAAAGTACTGACTGCAAGCCAGTGTAGTGCAACTAAATGCTTATGTGTTGGGTTTTTAAAGGAGTGATGAGAGTGAGAGGTGCTTTCTAAAGGCAAGCTGCCCTTCGCCAAGTGGTAGACAGAAAAGTAAGGAAGGCTAACTGGTTTGTGGGGATTGCAGAGGAGTGGCACATAGTCCTTTTACTTACCTGCAGTGAAACTTCAGCACAGGAACTTTTAAGTGTATTTAAGTCACTGATTTCTTAAAGTGCAGACCAAGTTTCCAGACAAAACTGTTACTTAACATGCTAAATTTGTTTTCTGCCACAGTATATTTTGATGTTACTGAAAAGGCAGAAAACCTTATTTAGTATCTTTCTATAAAAATTTCAGTTTCTCTCTCACTCAAACTCCCAAACTTCATTTGGCTTTCCATGGTAAGAGCCATAGAAAATAAGCATTAAGCAATTCCTACAATTTATGAGTCAGGCCACAGGCCTGATTTAAAAATGAAAACAACAGTAATTGGATGAAAAAGAAAATTAGCATACACTATCTTCATTTCCCAATTTCTTCTTCATTTAACATTCTTTGAATGAAGATACAGGTGGTTTTTTATGAATCCTTTTACAGGTCACTAGTAAAAGTAACAAAGCTAAACCTTTGTTTACTTTTTTGAAAAAAAACAAAACTTCATGAAAATTTTGTTTGAAAGCAGTTGGTCACATCTAGTATAAAGCCTTTGTGTTCAGCTGTTTTCAATGATGCACAGGAATTGAAGTAGAGGAACTTGCCCTTTTTTTTGCACCAGATCTGAGCTAATGAGGTAAAAGTTCCCTATGGGGAAATGCTGACACTGAGAAACCTTAACACCCACCAGTGGCTCTAAATCCTCCTATCTTAACTTCATTCAGAGATCCTCTTGCTTATTACCAATGTATGTAGATCTTTTTGTAGCTTTGGGTCATCTTTTGTCTAGGCCTATGGGAAACAGAAAGTGGTGTTAATATCAGTACAAATTAAGGTATGTGCTTGGCTAGGAACCTAACTGCACTGTCCTGAACAAGTATTATTATAAGAAAATCCATATTTGAAAAATGGTAGGTCTTGATTATTCACATTAGGAAAGGATTATCTTACTGCTTCATGGCTCCAAAATAGTGATATTATCTCTTTTATAAGTTGAGACGCGCATCTACAAGAGGGGCTAAACACATATTGTTTAAAAAGAGATAGCATTGGTGAATGCAGCAGGGCAAATTGAGCCAGCCAGAAGGATTTTGATGACCATGTTTTTTAGGCCGGTTTACAAGGATGGGTTAATATGGTTTTCATTCTGGTTAATATGCATTTTTTTCATCATTTTCTACTCAGTGCATCACTGCGACATTTTGATGCAGATTATTGATGGGACTAATTCTGTAGAGGTTTTGCTAACTGGTAGATAGCGGTGGTGTATCTAGGGAATGTGGATGAGCAGCAGCCTGGAGGAATGAGTTCCACAGTAAAAGAAGAAAGTACTGTATTTTGCCACGTATAATGTGCATTTTTTTGCACAAATTTGTGAGGGAAAACTAAGGATGCACATTATATATGGGTATTACTAATTCCATATCTATATAAATGTTTTTAATTCTCTTATTTCTGCTTATGAGTTAAAAGTATAACTTTAGAAATCAACAACAATATCCGTATGCAAAATAATACCCTGGAATACAATGATCGGTTTTGTTGAACTTATGATGAACTTGCAACGAGGAAGAGTTCTTGGCCTTCTATGATGCATAAATAGTGTAAATTTGTTACCAGTATGTAAAATTTCTTGTACCTTGTATCTTGTATCTGTTCTTGTGTTTTGTAATTATTTGTTACATAACATTTCTTGTACCATAATATGTTAAGAAATAACTGCTAAAATTCCTTTATAATACAAAAAACAGGTACCTAAATGTAAACAAATAAAAACTTGAATTAAAAAATTAAAATGAAAGATTTTTTCCCTGAAAGTTTGGGCCAAAAATGTGGGTGCGTATTATACCCGGGAGCACATTAGACATGGCAAAATATGGCATATCTTCAGCTCCTGGTCCTCTCAGTATCATAGGTTGAAAACTTAGGAAACCAGGAGTTTGTGCAGATATGACAATTCCAGAGACTTCCCTCCAGAGTGCAAAATCCTTTGTTTTATTATGCCTGAAAACATGGGACATCAGTGCCAGGGAATAAGAGTTAACTTCTCCAAAACTGTTCTAGCATCCAGAAAGCTAATGTTTGCTGCTTTCATATTTTATACAGGTAGTAAGCATTAATAATGTCTTTCATCTTTGAGTGGATCTACAATGGCTTCAGCAGTGTGCTCCAGTTCCTAGGTAAAGCCGTTTTCCTTGAAATAGATCATACGTTTTACATTTTCTGCATTTCCTCCAACAGTTTCAATATACACAGCCTGTGGTATATAAAAAGCAAAATTATGTGTTTTTTTGTTTTGTTTTGTTTTCTGTTTTAGGACTCTACAAGAAATCTGGAAAACTTGTATTCTTGGGTTTGGACAATGCAGGCAAAACCACTCTTCTACACATGCTCAAAGATGACAGATTGGGCCAACATGTTCCAACATTACATCCAAGTAGGTTTGAAAATACCAGGCGACCTTTTGATATTTAAAGGTCAATGTCAGGGCTGGAGGATGAATCCCCAGTTTATGCAGTTCTTTTATTAACTGAAATTCCAAAGGACAGCTCACTTGAAAAAAATTAGGATACACTCAGGTCACATACTCATAAATACAAATCTCTGGAACTTTGTCACTCTCTTTTCTCATAAGTCCTGTAAAGGGACACATCTGTCATTTCTACTTCTAAGAAGCAGCAGATACCTTGGAGAAAAAGAAACTTGGCCTTTTAAAATAACTTAATAATGTTTTCACACTTGTATTTTCTTTACAAGGTGAAAGCTTCATTAAGCTTTGCTTGTATTGGCTCACAGTACTCGTAGCTGGGCCGTGGTGGATGGAGAAGTTCATTTCTTTTCTCTCTTGATAACTTTTCAGCATCTGAAGAGTTGACAATTGCTGGAATGACTTTTACAACGTTTGATCTTGGTGGGCATGAGCAAGGTAAGAGACGATTCAGAGAGGATGGTATTGACTTATAGTTCATTTTGTGCCCCTCCTTTTTTAAAAAAGCAGTGTGTCATTTTTACTTTTTAAATTGCTTGCATTTAGGATTGAGATCTTATTACTTTAATGAAGTTGGTTTATTCACTTACTATTTTTAAGTAATTTCCACCTTGTCAAAAGTTGCATAAATAATAGAGAACGCCACTTCTTTATACCTTTTGCCCAGATTTATCAGTCTCCCTCTGTATACAATACATATTAACATTTATTTTTCTTGAACCATTTGTAAGTTGCTCTTTTATTCCTTAATACTTTAATATATATTCCTAAGAGAAAGAATATTCCCTTATATGGTCATAATCGTTATCAAACCCAGGAAGTTTCATTTTTATCTACTCTGTAGTGTATGTTTCTTTTTTTGTCAATTGTCCCAATAATCTCCTTTATAGCATTTTTCCTTTTGAACATGGTTCAGTGCAATATCACGTTGAATTTAGTCCTATCTCTTTTGTATCCTTTATTCAATGGAGTATATGTAGAAAATTAAGCCATTATTTGTAAGTAATTCCAAACTTGTCAAAAGTTGCAAAAATAATACAGTGACTACTTGGGACCACTCTGATCTAAATCGATATTTTGTATGCTGTACCCGTTTGGATCAGTTGGAACGTTTTCTTCTACTTTCTTGTTCTCCACAGCGCATTTTTGCCTTAGTCAGGCTGAGTCTGTGTGGTTCCCAGATCCCTATCAGTTGTCTTGTATGTGTTTTGGAGATACACAGAATGGGGCATCTTTATCTGATGGATACTCACTTTACATTTGGCAAGACTCTAGGCTAAGGAGTAAAACATTTACAATGCAGGAATGAAAAATATTCTGGAAAGGTAGAAGAAAGAACCTGTTGAGATTCTTTCAGATTTACTCACTTGTTATTAAATTGAGTTGAGAAGTTTCTTTTTGGAGCATTATATTAGGTTGAATCTAATATAGTTTTTTTAAAATGTGGTTAAAAAATAATATATTGGTAATTTAATCATTAAGCCAAAAAATTTTAGCCAAAAGGCTGAGACGTGATCAAAATAATTTTAGTCAGTCATTCCATTAACGTATAGTTACATTTATTTTGTTCATTTAATATTTACATGCTATAAAATCATAAATTTACGTGTGTGTATACGTGTGTGTATATATATGTGTGTGTGTTTATATATATGATCACAATCACATATACCTGTACAGAAAAAAATATTGAAAGGAAATATATAAAAACGTTAGGAGTAGGTGTGTTTTGATGAAGGATTATGGATTATCTTGTTTCCTTTTTTTCTATAATGAGCTTGTATTATTTTCATTTGGGTAGCATTGGGTGTATCGTGTCTTTTCTGCTTTCAAAAAGATTTGTAACTTCATACAAATTTAAATTCAGAAGTAATACAGTTATAAGCTGACCTGAGACCCTTAGGAGAATGTAGAGCAGTGGGTATTTTTAGACACCTGAACTGGGGATTGTGTATTATTTGGTTTGATAATTTAGCTTTCAGGTTTTGATAGAGTAAGATGGAAAATGTGTTTGATGTACGTAGTTTTGTTTGAGGAAAATTAGCAGAAACACTTTTTGTAATAACCCAGCCACCATTATACAGAAGTTACTAAAATTCTGTACATTTGGAAGTTTCCTTTTTTGAAAAAATACTTTAAAAATGTAATTAATAAGAGTAACCTACACTCAATGTAATGAATTCAGGGTACAATCAGTATACGAATATGGAAAATAACAGAAAAATTTCCCCAACCTCTCCTTCCCAGTCCCACTCTTCAGAGGTAACCATTATTAACTGGTGTAGAGATGCTTCCTTATTCATCCCATTGAAAGGAGTAGAAAAGAATGGCTTAGAAATTATAATATAACTAAAGCATTGCTTCCTAAACCATTATCACTTCATGTGTCAAACAAAATAAATAAAATGTATAGGCACACCAGGTTAAATACAGGAGACTGAAGTGATACCTGGGAACTTCCACCCCCTGTCAGGCCCAGTCTCCCTGAGGGCTGAGTGGATAAGTGTGTTAGTACACTTACACAAAGGTTAGTTAGGAAATAATTGGGACTAAAGTTATATGGACAAGTAATTTGCATCATGATGGTTTAACTCAGAGCTTACAAACTAAAATAGCTCCAGGGACGAGGTAGGTGATTTAAGTGAGTGAAATTGTCTGGGAGTAAGACAGTAGCAGGGAGTGGTGGAAACTGGCAGACAGAAGAGCCCAGCTCATCTAAAGGAGCTGCCACTGCTCAGTTCCAGTTGATTATTGGCATGTGGGTAGGTAGGCATGGGATTGCAAGATGTTGCAGTTTTTCAGAAAATCAAGCAGACACCCTGATTTCCAAATTTCAAAAAAATCTGATTCAGTTCATGGACCATCATTTTATAGCTTCTGTTCTGATTTAATAATGGCTGGGAGTTGGAAAATCATATGGAGTCTACTGCTATTGAAACCTGGCCAAGATTTGCCCACTAGATAGACCATCAGGTTATTTATTTTGAAAATACACATATTTGTATTGATGCACTACGAACTTTGTCTTTTCAGCACGTCGGGTTTGGAAAAATTATCTCCCAGCAATTAATGGGATTGTCTTTCTGGTGGACTGTGCGGATCATCCTCGCCTCATGGAATCCAAAGTTGAGCTTAATGTGCGTTTATATGTTTTTCCTTTCTTCGCCTCTATTTCTTTTTAATACTGCTCAGTAGTGCCAATACTTAATCATGCCAGTTAACGTTTAGTGAAAGTCCTAGCTATGGGAAGAAAGTGTTTCAAAATCTATGACATTGCTTTTCAGTGTCCTAAGGAAACTCAGGTTGAACTTGAATAAGTTGCCTTTGTTTATATTCGTCATAGGGTGACTCTCTGTCCAGTTTGCTCAGGACACTCAGTTTATGCCTGTTGTCCCAGCACAATTAACATTTTTTCCTTTCACATATCACATCTGGCCACTCTTTATGAAGCGTTGGCGTAGTGAAACCCTAAAAGGGATGAGAGTTCTTTACATTTTGAGCCTGTCTTCTCAGGTTGTGGCCATCCAGCCTTGCACTAAATGACTTGCCAGACCTTAAGCGTCTGTTCTCAGTCTTTAGTTTGGGTCACATGCAGCGTTTGATGCTATCAAGGACTAGCTTCAAGTTTTTTTTCTTTCTCAACATCGTATTTTCTTGGCTTGACAGTTTCTATAATGTTGTCTCTGTTATCCCTACTGCTTTGCCCTGTGCCTCTTCTTTCTCTGATTTCTAACTCTCTCTCTGCATTCTTGTTTCTGGAAATTTGAACCTGTCTCCAGTTTATTTGTAAGTGTGTTTCTTGAATCTATACTCAGAGTCTCATATGGACAGTCCTTCCCTTGCTTGGCCTTTTGGCACTGGTCATTCTGTCTTTCTTTAAACTCCCTTTTACATTCTTGGTTTTGGTGCTCTCTCTCTGGCTGATACTTCGACTCTTCCTCTGCGTAGCCCTTAAATCGTGTTCCCTGGGGTCTATACTTTCTCCTAGGCTACTCCCATTGCTTCATCTGCCACCCACATGCCAGGGACTCCTAAATGGATTTCTCTTCTCTAAACCTCTCTTGAGTTCCAGCCTTATTCATAATGCTGCCTACTAGACAGCTCCATCTACCTATTTTATTCTTCCAAATGGAGCTATTCGTCTTCCCCACCATGTACCTGGACATGCAGTCCACAACCCTGGGAATTACTATAGATTTTACCACCACCCTGCCACATGCTGTAATAATGCTAGAAAAAACTTTCTCAGACTTGTCATTGCCCTACTTAATATCCCCTAATAGGTCTATTGCCTTGTGGGTAAAATCCACAAATCTTTTGTATAGTGCATAGGATCTGTCATGAGCTTTCCTCTCTTTATTTTTCCAGCTTCTTTTATCTCTGGTGCCTACTATTTCAAACATAGAGAACAACTTGCCCTCCCTCAGGTATGCAGAAGTGGCTATCCCTGCCTGGCTTTCTCACCTGACCCCCTATCCCCTTTTGCTGGTAAATTTCAGGTGTCCTTTAAGAGATCTTAGTTCAGGTATGACCGTTTCTAGGAAACCTTCCCTGAGCTCTCAGACTGTAGACTCTCCACCTTATCAGTGTCTGTTGTCTCTACTGGTTTTCTTACAGGTCTTTCTCACTGGACTGTGTACATGATAGAGACTTTATATCTTTGTGAAACTCCTGCACCTAGCAAAGCATTGGTCACATAGTAGGTACTTCGTTAGTACAAATGAACGGCTTCCTTAATCTGATTTTGTCTAACATTTCCTGGAACTTAAGATGATCAAAGGGTGTTGCCCTTTATCTGTTCAATTTTACTCTCTGTTCCTGGCTTTTCCTGTCAGTGAGAACTACAGTCCCAGTGCAATATTGTGATTTATAAGACATATATATTTTGGTCATTTAGATGATCAAGATGTATTTCTCATCCATATGTCGTTTTCATCCACAGTTCCTGTCATACAGTTCCCAAAACCCTTGGACTTTCCTAAGGGAGGACAGCCATATAGGGCTTTGGTTATGTTAATGAAGTGGCTTTTGGACCCCACCTAACGATGGGGGCTGGTTACCAGGGGGCCTAACCATTAGAGGCTGGAACTTTAGCCCCACCCCAGGACTTCAAGGGAAGGGAGAGGGGCTGGAGCTGGAATCAGTTGCTAATAGCCAATGTTTTAATCAATTGTGACAAATAAACCTCCATAAAAACCCAAAAGGCAGGTTTCAGAGAGCTTCTTGGTTGGTTAACAGAGATTTGGGGAGAGTGGCTCACCTTGCAAGGGCACGGACTCTCAGTACCCTTTCCTAATACCTTGCCCTATGTATCTCTTCCATCTGGCTGTTGCCTGAGTTACATCCTGTTAAAATAAATAAAACGGTAATTTGTAAGTAAAATGCTTCTCTGAGTTCTGTGAGTTGTCCTAGCAAATTACTCAACCCAAGGAGGGGGTCGAGGGCATCACTGATTTATGAGCCAGTTGGTCAGAAGCACATGTAACAACCTGTATTTGCAGCTGGCATCTGAAGGGGGTGGGGGCAGTCTTGTAGGACTGAACCCTTAACCTGTGGATGTTATCTCTGGGTACGTCATGTCAGAATTGAGTTGAATTGTAGGACACCCAGCCGGTGTCCCAAGAATTGCTTGTTGGCTGGGGAAGCTCCCCCCACGTTGGAATTTGTACCAGAACCAATTTACCCAAGCTTGAAATCTCGGCCAGCTCTGACTCCTCTTTGTCTTTCCTATCATTTAGACTTCAGTCTCTTTATTTCTTACACCGGAATGCCTGCTGCACTTTTTATTATATGCTGCCATGTTAGGCCAGGTCATCGTCTCTTACCTGAGCACCACAGATATGTACTGTTTGTGAGTTCATTGTACTAAAAGCTATCTAGTAACTTCTGGGCTTGGGGGCGTTAGGATCTATTACAGCTAACCTCTCAGACTGGCACCATAATGTTGGGCCTCCCTCCCCATCCCACTTATATGTCAGCGTAAATGCTTTAATCCAGGCAGGTGATCTCTGCAGCTTCCTGAATTCTTTTCCTGCTGTAAAGCCATTGCTTATATTCTTCCTTTCCCTTTCCACCTGTCCAAATCCTGCCCCTCCTTCAGAGCCCAGTTTAGGTGCCATATCTTTGCTGAGACTTTCCTCAAGCCCATGCACGTCACCATTTTATTTCCCTGAACATCTTTCAGTATTTATATTCTGTCCCCATTCATTGTGACACTTAATCGTTCACTCGCCTTGCGAGCGTACAGTGAGAATTTCTTGAGGCCAGGGGCGTTTCTTACCTTTCCTTCTGTAGCCCTCTCAGTACCTGAGATAGTGCTTTGCACACATTGGGCACTCAGTGAATACTTGGGGGGGGGGGCGTTCCTGTAGTCAGTTTTGAGGCCCTGCAGCCATAGCACTCATGCTTCTAGGACTGTGCTCAGTGGATGGCCTGGGGATGGCCTGGGACAAGGGACTTAGCTCAGAGTTACCTCTGAATAGTTCTGCTGCCTGGTAAATAGATACAGCCTTAAGTTGCCATTGATTTGAAGGCATTAGGGGATTTTTACATAACGTCAGGGTGTTTTTAGGGGCTTTTTACCTAATAATGAGGGTGTTATGTAATGTCAAGATTAACTTAGTTAATCACTCACGTGTAAAGATGATCAGATTTTGCTTTACATTTGATACTTACAGACAAGTGAAAGTCAAAGTGGCTTTTGTTGTCTGGTGGGCTTTTATAGATTCCTTACTTCGTATCTTGTCTTTAGGCTTTAATGACTGATGAAACAATATCCAATGTGCCAATCCTTATCTTGGGTAACAAAATTGACAGAACAGATGCAATCAGTGAAGAAAAACTCCGTGAGATATTTGGGCTTTATGGACAGACCACCGGAAAGGTAAGAGAAAAATCTTCAGGGGACATATTCCTGTAAAGGAAATTCACAGCTTTAAAAAATTCATGTTTTACTATCTAGATTTTACTTATCTTTCTAAAGTTTAACTGGGCTTAAGATTTGTTTCATTATAGGTAATTTGTAGACTCTGAAGGTAGGAGTATGTTCTTTATAATGCGATACATTCTTCAGGTATTTGAGGATGAAGGAAATGGTACAAAAGGCAAAGTTACATTTAACAATTTTCTGACTGTCTTTCAAATTCAGTTCTGAGGAATCTCTTAAAAGAGCCCCTTTTAACCAGAAATCTTTTTTTTTTTTTAAAACTGGAGATTTCAGGTTATGAAGAAGAGTGATCATTTTTATGTCTCACGTTCCAAGCATTGAAATCCAAGCAGCGGATCATCCTCAGTGCTCCTTCCTCAGGGGGGTTGGACTGTTATCCCCGTTTTGCAGATGAGGAAACTGAGAGTGATTTGTTAGGTCTACACAGCAAGTCAGTGATAAAAGCAGGACTAGACGCCAAGTCTTCTAGATCAATAGGTTATGTTGTCTCCAGTTGGAAGGAGAACTGACTACTGCAGAAGCGTATGCTTGAGAGAGAAAATCTAGATCAGCTATAATTAAGCAGGAGTCGTGGTCTTTTCATCTCAGTGTTTTTAAAAATTAAAAAAAAAATTTCCTTTTGGGAGATCTATAACTTTGTTACTTCTTTACATGGTTCCTTAGTCTTACCTCTTGGTTACCTATTTCTGTCCAGAAATGCTTCCTTTAATTCATTTAGTTACCCCTCGTCTGCATGAGTGTTAGACACATGAATTTTTAATTTCTTCAGTGTAACCTGTTATAAATGTATATTTCTGAATGCTTGCATTAATGAGAATGTCCTTGTTTCTAAAAACTCCCAGACTTCCTTTGTCCATCAGAGCATGCTGGTTCTATGGGTGCCAGTGACTGGTTTCTTGGTTTGCTGCATCTCTGGCCAAGTGAATGTTGGTGTGTTCAGAGCAAATGCTCTTCACAGAGAGAGTGAAGCTAGGAATAGGACTGTGCTGCTTATTCTATTCTGAAAGCATGAAGCCCTGGGGAAGTCATCCACGTGGCCGTGACCACATTTCTGTAATTAATCCCTTCTTAGATTTGCTTTTGAAGAAACGAGAGGATTCTTGTGATCACCATTCAAGCTTTTCTCCCATGGAGATGCTAACAGGCCCTTCTTGGTTTTGTCTCCCTTAGGGGAATGTGACCCTAAAGGAGCTGAATGCCCGCCCCATGGAAGTGTTCATGTGCAGCGTGCTCAAAAGGCAAGGCTACGGCGAGGGCTTCCGCTGGCTCTCCCAGTATATTGACTGATGTTTGGACAGTGAGAATAAAAGAGTTTTACTTCTCTGGACTGATCCTATTCACAGCTTCCTCATGAACTTTTCTAATAGAACAAGGAGAGCTCTCCAACCATGTCTGCCGTTGAGAAGCCAAGAGTCTCTGTCAGCTCTCATCGCCCAGTGGTGACATGTGCTCTTCTCCACACTGTTGGGAGGTAATGCTGCCCTACGTGCTGGTGCAGGTCCGCATCCCGGGGCTTGGAAGCTGGCAAGATTTGCCGGGTAAAGCTGTGTGCCATCATGGGGCACCTGAAAAGAAAAACACGTCTCACCACTGTGGTTGATTTCAAAAGAAGTGATTCTATTTTTTAAAGAAAGTGTTGTTAATGTAATTGGTTCCCCTCCTAACTTTGAGTTTACAATTTACTTGGTCCAGAGTTTTCTATTCCTTTTTTTTTTTTTAATCTAGTGAATGGCATTTAGATACTTCATAAAATTATGCACAGATACATGTTGGAGGCCACAGGCGGTCAAGTGAACTTCTTCCTGTTGAGTTAGCAGGTTGGTGAGAGAAGCTCCCCTGTCTGTCCAGCTGCCTTGTAGCAGGTGGCATCCGTGTACACAGAGAACTAAGAAAGGACAGAACCTGGCCTCACCGCTGCAGCAGGTCCCACTGTGGCAAGCGAGGCTGATTCTTCCTCAGAGCGTATAGCAGATTGTTCACTGCAGAGGAGTTCGTTATAGAGTGGGTTATTATTATTAATATTATCACCTAAAAAGTTACAGATTTCAGCCGGTCTTTGCTTTTAACTCTTGTGAAGTTTTATTTTTCTCTGTAGCACTTTTTTTATTTTCAGTTATACGAAATGACTTTCGCCTCATAGAAGAGCTGAGAACATCTCCCGTGGTGTCATATCCTGCAGGTGTGTGTCAGCTACTTTTGCACACATTCTAGGGGGAATATGTCTGGATAGGAGAGTCACATAGGACAAAATTAACAGTTTAAGGGTTCTTGATTCCGTCACTTGAGAACTTAAAAATCTGGTATTTTAGCATTTGGTTGAATCTGGGAAAGATTTACTTAATGAGCTTTAAATTTTCCACTTGCAGAATTTGGTCTCTGTACTGGACTATTTATGAGTTCTTTTCATCAATTTTTTTGTTTTGGTGTTTAAAGTTTAACATCTGCAGTTTTTCCAGGTTGGTTGGTTGTTGTTTTTTGGTACGAAATTGCCTTTCTCCATTCCAGAAATAATCCAAGAATTTTGTGGAGGGCTATTATTCCTGTTGAACCAGCAACACTTAGTGTCCAGAAACACCCAGTACAGAAGCCTTAGCATCCCCAGTGGTGAGGAGGATTGTTTTCGTAGCTTTCCATTTTCTTAATGTCATGTGTGAAATTGGATTTTCATGTTCTTAACCAATTTCTACCCTTGCAGAAAAAGATGATGGGATAGGAGATAGTCTTAGGATGGGAGGATATCTTCATTCATTTTTCCTTTAATGAAAGATTAGAGGGAGTTTCCTCAGAATTGAAAATTATGATGATGATACTTACTTGCTGAGGAGTCAAGTCAGTGGATTCTCACTTCTAATGTGAGGGTAGGGGAAGTGTGGGTAACAGACTCCTGGGGTGAGAGAGCATTGTTCTTTAGTTGGGTTTCTCATTGTTAGTCTTCAGTACTGACCTATTGGGAAAGCAGACCTTTTCACTGCCAGGTACAAGATGCGGAGGCTCAGTGAAGTGTAAGTCTAGGAAGAGCGTGACTTCATTTATGAGCCAGCATAGCTCGATTAAGACAGAACTGTTCATCTGAAAAGGGGTTAAAGCCTTAAGTGAATAAATCTAGCTAAAGGTGAAAGAATTAGGTAGTTAACTTGCATACTTTTAATTTCCTTTGGCTAAAGGTAACTCATACTTCTCTATCCAGAGACAAGAGAAGTATGATTGCTTCAGTGTTAGTTTTTCTTGTTTTTGTTTTTTCCCTAATCACTTTGTAGCAAGCTAGAAAATTATGGATTCTATGCAGGGCAGCTCTTTGTGAAAGTGGTTTGTCTTGGCCACTGGAGAAAGAGGGGGATTGAAAAGTCCAGCAGCACCAGTCTAGTTCTTGCCCCACAGAAAACACTGTTCCTATAATAAGAGAGTGGAAAGAAGCTGCTGTGAGGAGCTTGGCTCCTAACAGTGAGGATCAGAGCTTTTTGTACAGGAACTCCCATGAATTGAGACTTCATTCTGTTTTATCAGAGTGCATATATGTCCTATTTCAGGAAAAGTAAAACCGTCATTTACAAAAGAAAGTCAATCTGTATCCTAAGCATTTTAATAAAAAGTTCAAACAAACTTGCTGTCGTGCTTTTTTTTTTTGGCATTGGTTTGTTCTGAGTTTGAACATATCAAAACATTTGTTATGTGAGAAAAGCAAAAAGTTTTCCTTACTTATGGGGAGAAATATGTATAATGGATGTGAGAGACTTAAAATTTGCTACCAGAAAAAAAACAACAAAAAACGTCTAGGCCAATTCACATTCCACTAGAAGTAATAAATTTAGCACTGTTTGAGAGCCTTGGTGGTCATCTCTGCGACAGGTTGGACATGGCAGACTTTTGAACAAAATCATATTAATATGCAAGCAAGGACTGGATCCAGTTTAGTTGTGTTTCACTCATCATTTTATACAAAGTTGGAGAGATCCAGTTGAATGCTACATTTGGCAAAATACAGGAAGGAATGAAACCTGTGCTTGTGCATTATGAGCTTGTAGGAGGGCAGGTTCTTTTTGACTATTAAAGTTATTGGAGGCAATCTGTGGTTGAAACTAATATCCATGTTACTATAAAAGGCAGCCATAGGTGTTACAATGTTTATAGGTGTTTGAGTTGGAGTGGAACATGAGACTTAAAGGCTGAGTCAATGAGCCCAACACTCCAGGGGTCCCACCTTGGTTGTTGGCTGTGACTATTATGATGTGTCATTAACAGACAAACCTGACGTATAACAATTCATACTGGAGGCTTGAGTGTCTTTAAGGGAGAATGACTGGGCTCTAGAAAGAAACTCTCAATTGCTAGGGAATTAGGAAAGTTGAGAGATTTTACTATGCTCCAGCCATCTTCTGTGTCACAGAACCAAAAAAAGACAGTGCTTGCTACAGGACTGCTAATTTCAGTCCTGCCTCATATTAAAATGGATTATTTCCCTTTCTCAAACAGGTGTGTTACTGGGAGCACTACGAGCATTACCCAGTGTTGTGCTGGGGCTATACCAACAGCTTTAGTTTTATTCAAAAATTTGAGGCAGAAAAGTGGTATAATTTTAGTTATTATTTTTCATTAAGTTGACATAAATATGTCCTAATAATCATATTAAAAATTAATGTGTATTTTAGTGATATGTCTAGCTTGTGGTGACTGGAGAAATCCTGAAGTCCCCCCGCCCCCCCACCCCCTCCCCAAATACACTTATTCATGTTCCTCTATCCTCAAGGATACTTCTTTGGGAAAATAGGGATGCTTTATGTTAGCTTAGATCATGATGACCATAGTTTGTGGGCCAAACCTGGCCTGCTGCCTGTGAGAAAAAAATGCTATTTCGTGATGTGAAAGTTGTGTGAAATTCGAATTTTAGTGTCCATAAATAAAGTTTTGTTGCAACACAGCCACCCCATTCCTTTAGCTTTTGCATGCTGCAGCTGCAGAGTTGAGTATTTGAGACAATGCATGGCCCACAAAACCTGAACTACACTGGCCCTTTACAGAAAAAGCGTTTGACCCCTGACCTAGGTAAATCCTGGGTGGTCATTATGTGAAATATGCATACTACAAAATATAGCCTTGTATAATTAAAATTTTTAATTTGTATAATTAAATTTATTTTATTAATTTATTATATTAATTTAACTTGTATAATTTTTACTTCAACCACTGCTCATAGTCAATTTTAAAGGGCAATTTTATTTGGAGCAAATCCATTTTCCAGGGGATTTGTCGTATTGGGCTTTGGCATCAAAAGACCCGAGATGCAGTCCGTGAGCTCCACGCCACCTAGTGGATTGCTGCCGTGTTCAGAATACTGAATTGGCCAAGGATTTCCTTGCCGTATGATCCCGTCAGAGGTCGAATGTCACCTCCACCTGGGCAGCTGCTGACAGGTGCTGTCATGGCCCTGGGCAAGTCTAGCCACGTCAGCGCTCATTTCTATTTCCTTTCCTGCAGCCCAACAAACAGAGAAGAGACTAGGCTCCGAGGGACCCTCCCCCTGCCCTTCCCCCCAGTCTCCCGGTAAAGCTGCACGCCTGTCACTCTCCCGGGCCTGTGCGACCGCTTGGTCCTCTACGCTGCCCACAGGTGGCAGGAACCAACAGGGAGCAGAAATGAGGGTCAGCGTCAGCAGCCAATCAGGTTCGGCCCCAGGCCCAGCCAATTGGGCCGGGTCTGTTGGGTTTAGCCAATCGGGTCCGACGAGGAAGACCTGAGTAAGCGCTTGCGCCTCTCGCTTGTAGCTCTGGGTGGCGCTCGGTGGGGTCCACCGGTCCCGGCTGGGTTCCTCGCTCACTCCCTGGATCTCCGGGAAACCCAGACACACCGTCCCGGAGCCATGGGGCGGCAGTGGGGGCCAGCCATGAGGGTAGCCGAGCAGACGGGCTGCGTGGTGAGCGCCTCCCGGGCCGGGCAGCCCGAGGCGGGCTCGTGGAGCTGCAGCGGAGTGATCCTGAGCCGCAGACCGGGCCTGGTGCTGTGCCACGGGGGCATCTTCACCCCGTTTCTGCGGGCGGGAAGCGGGGCGTTGACCGCAGCCGGCACTGCCTTCCTGCCCGGCGACAGTTGCGGCGAAGACCTGCGCCTGCACGTGCAGTGGGGCCCAACGGCCGCGAGTCCGGTAGGCCGCCCCGAACGGGGCCGCCCCGCGCTGTGCACGCCCCAGTGCGCCGGCCTAGAGTCCGGCCCGCTGGCCGGGCACCGCGAGCCGCCCCTGCAGCTCCCGCACCCCGCCGAGCTGCTGCTACTGTTGAGCTGCCCAGCATTCCGGGCCCACTTCGCGCACCTCTTCGGGAGCGAGACAGCAGAGCAGTGGCGCTTCGCGAGCACGGCGCCGGACGCCGAAGTGTCGGAGGACGAGGAAGAGGATCAGCTGAGAGCGCTGGGCTGGTTCGCGCTGGTGCGAGTGCGGCCCATCCCGGAGGAAGAGGCGGATGAGCGCGGGCCGAGAGTGGCCGTGGCGCCTCTGGGGGCCGTGCCCAAGGGCGCACCGCTGCTGGCCTGTGGCTCCCCGTTCGGCGCTTTCTGCCCTGATATCTTTCTCAACACTCTGAGCCGCGGCGTCCTCAGCAACGCGACCGGCCCGCTGCTGCTCACGGATGCGCGCTGCCTTCCTGGCACCGAGGGCGGCGGCGTGTTCGCGGCGCGGCCCCCGGGGGTGCTGGTGGCGCTGGTGGCGGCGCCCCTCTGCTGGAAGTCCCGCGAGTGGGTGGGCCTCACGCTGCTCTGCGCTGCCGCCCCTCTCCTCCGCGCCGCGCGTACCGCGCTTGGCCGCCTGCGACCCTGTGCCGCTTCCCTGGCGGCCCTCCTGCCGCCGGAGGTGGGCGCCCCATGGGGCCTGCCTCTCCGAGACCCCGGGCCCCCGTGGGCAGCCGCGGCTGTGCTGGTGGAATGTGGCACTGTCTGGGGCTCCGGAGTGGTCGTGGCGCCCTGCCTAGTGGTGACCTGCCGGCATGTGGCCCCCCGCGAGGCGTCCAGAGTTGTGGTGCGCCCCACCACCTCCAAGTAAGGCCCGCAAAGCTGCTCCCACTCTACTCCCTTACCAGGTCTGAGATCTGGATCCTAGGGATCAGGTCTTAATCCTTAGGACTACGGAGGCCTTCGGGCGTCTCGCTGGTGCTTTGGTGGTGTAGTGTGAAGAGATCTGGGACCCTCCCCTCATCCTTGGCTCCCAGAACCCCAGTACGGGATTCTGGGCCTCCTGGCAGGGGCTGAATGAGGCTTGGGCAATATGCCAACCAACTCTGAGTTTGGGAACTGGGGGCTTCCCTGCATACGTCTCTCCCAGTCTGGTTTCCTTCTGGGCAACTTCTGTCTCACAGCCCTGCACCCACACACCACTAGGCCGTTTGACTACCCCCAACTCCAAGTGGCTGTGAAGGCCGGGGGGCCCAGGATGCTCTCCTGGGATAATGGGTTGGGCCTGTTTGTCTTATTTACCTCTTAGATCTTAACCAGAGCTTCCCTCCCTTCTAGATCCAAATTACAGATGTGGGGTTCCACCTAATTAAAATGTAGGAGTGGAGCCCAGGCAGATAGATAGGGTTTGAAAATCTTTGGGTGATCCTGTTGGGTAGTCTGGTTGGGACGTTAGACAGTCATTTGTTCCCTCTCTGAAGAGAACACTCTAGTCCTCCTGTACTTCCACCGGCATGACAGTGGCTTTGGCTTCCTGGCTAGGTTTTCTAGTACATGTTCTATTTCCTGTGTAGGCCTGAGTGCTTAACTTAAGCCAGAGCAAAGCAGGGTAGCACCTTGGAGTTAGTCCTGATGTTCTCTTGTCCCTGCCTCAATCTAGCCTCCCAGTTCAGGCTTTTCAAAATCTATTGCATTTCCAAGGTTAACCCAGCCCAGCTTTGTCATAGAGGTCCCCGCTGGCAGCCGACAGGCTAGCCATGACTTTATAGGGAAGACTGGCGATGACCATTTCCATGGGTGTATAATCCCAGATTCTTCACCCCCCTGCCCCACCCCACTCTTGCTCCTAAGAAAATCAACAGGTCTGCTGGAAGCAACCACTACAGAGTGTGGAGCAGGAAGCCCATGTGTGATCTTGGGCAAGTCACTTATCTAAGTTGCTTTGCCCTGAGTTGACATGTAAAGTCTTGGAACAGACACTGGCACATAGTAAGTGCTATAGAAGTGCTGGCATTTATGTAAACAAGGACCTAGAGGGATGAAGTCATATCATGCCTGCCCCACCAACTGACAGGATTGTCAAATGAGGCAGTGAAGGAAACGCTGGTCATGTTTGCTCTGGCTCCTAGCACTTACTATGTGATGTTGGGAAAGTTACTCAACCTCTCTGGGTCTCAAATGCACCATCTAAAATGGAGATAATACCAGTGCCTAGTTCGTAGGGCTGTTGTGAGGACTAAATGAATGGTGTCCACAGAATGCTAACACCAGGCCTGGCCGCTGTGCTCACTAGGCGTCAGGTGTTTACGATCATGGTGACATGCAGGAAGCTTTGCAGAGAAGTAGCCTACAGTTGTAAAGCATTTTTAGAAATCCCCCAGAATGGTTAAATGACAAGCCAAGAGTTACCGGCCTGGTAGGTTTCAGGGTTGACAACACATCTTTTAACTCTCAAGTCCATGACTTTTACTGTCACTCGTCCCTTTGCTTCTTCCATGTGCGAAAGGGTCAGAAAGCCAGCTTGTCATTTTGTTTCCCTTGCTCCCAGGAGTGCCAAGATCTGGGGACATGTAGTATTTGCCACTCGGGAGACATCTCCCTATGACATAGCGGTGGTGAGCCTGGAGGAGGACCTAGAGGGTGTCCCCATACCTGTGCCCACTGAGCATTTCCACAAAGGTAAAGGACAGAGGGTCTTCTGATCTGGGGTGGACCTTGGGAAGGGAAGTCAATATTGGGCACTCAAGCACTGCAGATCAGGGGGCCAGTCCCCCAGGCTAGCTCCCTTCCCCACCCGTACTGGGCTGATGAGTCAGGGTGGCATCGAGCTGGCATGAAATCCTGGCTCCAGTGCTTTGGCTGTGGATGCTGTTGGAGGCTTCCCTGCTTATGCCCAGCATGTCTAAGGTGCTGGGGGGTGAGGGTGGCGGCAGGTGGGATCCCTGGTGAAGGATAAGCACGCCTCTCTTTAGGCCCTGTGCCAGTGTAGTGTGGAGATGCTCGGCCTTGGGGGCTCCTTATAACCCTGCAGGCTGGGCAGAGAGGTGTTGCTCCAGTGGCATGATTTGAGAAAAAGGCTTTGTAGTGCTGCCATAGAGGTACCAGAGGTCTCATTTTGTGCCTGCAGTGTAATACAACTGCAAAGAGTACAAGCTCTCTGAGCTGGCATCTCCTGCCACTTACTAACCCTGTGTCCCTGGACAGGCAGCTTACTGTTCTCTGCCTCAGTTTCCACATCTGTGTAGTAGGGATAGCTCCCTACTCCTGGGTGTTAGGAGGCAGGGGTGAAGCACTCAGCCCTAGGCCCTGAGCATTCAAAGCACTTGGTAAAGGAAGGTTCTGTAGTCATCACCATTTTTTTTCACCAAGGGATTTCTTAGTCCCAGGAGTAGATAGATTGATGTTAATTCTACAAACATTTATTGAACACCTAGCTAGGTGCTAGGAACTCCAAAATGTGCCCCATCTATCAGGGGACATAGGGCTGGGGAACGGGCTGATGCTGAGGAGAAGGGGTTGAGCAGGTGCTGGGCTGGGAGCTCAGTGGAGGTCCTGGCCTCTAACTGTGGGGACCTGGGGAAGGTTCTCTGAAGGCAGGGGTAACTGAGCAGAAACTTGAAGGGCAGAGTTTGGAACTTTGGAGAGGACAGGAATAGGGTTGGAGAGGGTGAGTCTTGCCCGGCAGAGGAGGCTTCTCAGCTTCACCCTCCTTCCCTCTGGCAGGCGAAGCTGTCAGCGTGGTGGGCTTCGGCATCTTTGGCCAGGCTTGCGGGCCCTCGGTGACCTCAGGCATCCTGTCTGCTGTGGTGCAGGTGGATGACACCCCAGTGATGCTGCAGACCACGTGTGCTGTGCATGGCGGCTCCAGTGGGGGACCCCTCTTCTCCACCCACTCGGGGGATCTCCTGGGTAAGCAGCTGCTTGGCCCTCTCCCAGCTTTCCCCCTGCCAGAGCCTCAGGACCTTCTAGTGACTGCTCAGTGTCCAGCCCTGGGAGCCCCCCTCTACCTGGAAAGATGGTGTTCTTATGCCCAGGAAAGAGTTAGGCACGGTTTTCAGGCTGTTCTGCTCCTGAGGGTGGAAAGGGACAGATGCTGAACTGTGAGGGAAAAGGTCTGGGTTCTGGTCCTTTCTCTGCCACTAAGTCACTTTGTGACCTTAGGTAAATCACTTAATCTCACTCAGTCTGTGAACCTCAAGAGTTGGATTAGTCCAAGCCTTCAGAGACTGGGCAGGTAAAGTGAAGGAATGAGTGAGTGAAGACAGCAGAGAGTGGAGGGTCAAAGGTGAACTGGGGTGAACCCTACTCAGCTCCAGTGTCATTGCCACATTATGAAGGAATGGGGGCCTAAGACTGGCCCATCTCCGATTTTTCACAAGAAGCTGTGAACCTCTTTGTGTGTGTGTATGGTTGTTAGGTCTTTCAATTTTTAAAGTTTGGTAACTAAGTTAGGTGGGTTATTTATTTTTTTTAAGCAATCCATTTATCTATTTTTAAGAAAAGCCAACATGAGTCCACATGGATACCTCCAACTGCAGGCCAGCACACAGGTCCATGTGCACTGCCCCTTTTCTCGTTTCTGACTGCTTTCCCCCAGAGCGAGAGACTGGCTCTTACAAGAGACAATAGATTGCTTATTTCTACAATCGTAGTATGCAAATAAAGTTAACCATGACTTATTAAAACGTGTATACAGATAAGTAGATACAGAAATAAATATGTATGCATGAATATATATATATATATATATATATATATATATATATATATCCCAGCTCTGTTGTTGTGACACCCCAGTTGCAATGAATATACCAACAGCCCAGATCTTGCTTTCTAAGAGCAATTCTCTAGTAAAAAGAACCGGAAACTGGTTGATTCCAGGACTGGGACAGGGAAAATCCACGATGAGCCTGAAGTACCTTGTGGTACTGGAAAGGTAGGAAATCCTAACAACGACAGAATGATGGGGCATGTCACATGTTGAAAGAACCAGAGCTGACTTGAAGGAACTCCCATTGGAACAACTTGCGCAGCAAAACAAGTACCAGTAATGTTGGATTATAACCCAAAGGAAAAAATGAATATCCATGAGTCCACAGTGCTATAAACAAATAACCGAATAAATTTTTAAATGGAGACAAGCAACAGCTCTTCGTTACAGAAGATTTCCAATTAATAAATGCAGAAGAAATGAGGGAAATAGAAAGTCACTATTGGTTCACCACGGTACGAATTGCTGCAAACAGGATCTGCTGATGTATGCTAAAATCATGGGCAAACGTTTAAATACAACCAGGATATTTGCCTTACCCTAAACTACCTAGTACGTTACAAAGGGGAAAATAGTAAGTCTAAGGGAGAAACCTGGCAAATGCCACCTTAGCCGAGTGATCAAGGTTAATATCACAAGTAATGATTATAGACATCATATGGCTCCTAACAGGACACACTGAGAAGGATTCGTTGTTTCTCAATAAGGTGTAAACCTCAGTCTTATGAGAAAACATCAGGGAGACCCAAACTGAGGAACAGTCTACAAAATAACTGCACCTGTATTCTTCAAAGTGTCAAGGCTTCATGAAAGATAAGGACAGACTGTAGAACTGACCCAGGTGGGAAGAGTCTTAGGAGAGGTGACAACTAAATGCCATGTGGAATCTTGGAATGCCTTCTGGAACAGAAAGAACATGAATGAAGACACTAGTGAAATCCAAATGAGATCTGTGCTTTAGTTAATAGCATTATACCAAGGTGAATTTCTATTCAAGATGTTTAATAGAAGGGAAAGGTGAATGAAGGATGTACAGGAACTCTACTATTTTGGCAAGGCTTCTGTAAGTCTAAAATTGTCTTTACAACTACATGCGGGGCGGCCAGTTGCTCAGTGGTTAGAGTGCAGTGTTCCTCCCGTAACACCAAGGTCCCCAGTTCGATTCCCACATGGGCCAGTGAGCTGCGCCCTCCACAACTAGGTTGAAAACAATGATTTGACATGGAGCTGATGGGTCCTGGAAAAAACACACTGTTCCCCAATATTCCCCAATAAAAAATTAAAAAAAAAAACTACATGCATACACATGCACACACATACATGCACTACGCAGGCCAAACAAGTGTCTGTGGGTCTGATGTATTCATCCGCTCACTTGAGTGCCTCCTCTGTGCTGGGCACGGTTCTTGGTCTGGGGAGTCTGCACAAACAAAGCAAAAGGTGTGCCCTCATGGACCTGACCCTAGTTGGAGAGAGAAAATCAAATAAGTGAAACACTGTTAGATATTGATGATGTTAAGGAGAAAGTAAAGTGGGGAAAGGGGACCAGGGTGTGGGCAGCTGGTGTCCATGAAGGGAAGCCTTGCGTCTGGGCGCTCCAAGCCCCCAACAAGCCTAGGGCCTCCAGGATGGAGATAGGCCTCCCTTCCCATCCATCCGTCTGCCTCCTGGCTCACACCCTCTTTTCCTCTCTGACTCCTCAACAGGCATTGTTGCGAGCAACACCCGGGATAATAACACGGGGGCCACCTACCCACACCTGAACTTCAGCATTCCCATCACGGTGCTCCAGCCGGCCCTGCAGCAGTATAGTCAGACGGGCGACCTGGGCAGCCTCCGGGAGCTGGACCATGTTGCCGAGCCAGTGAGGGTGGTGTGGCGGCTGCAGCAGCCCCTGGCAGAGGCCCCACGGAGCAAGCTCTGAGGCTATCACCCCTGGAGAGAAGAGCAACCGTTTTATGCCATGGGAAGTGCTGAGGCGATGGTAGCCTCTGGATCCTGACTGGTGACTTTTCCATCACTACCCCCCTCGTTTGGTTCTGGAGTCTGGATCAGACTTCTCAGCCCCATGGGTCTCCTAGCCAGCAGCCCATTTTGGGGTGCTTTCTTCAGCCCCCACCTCTCTCTGCCCCCAGCACTAGACTTGGCTCTGTTAGTCCCCACCTGGGGATCCCAGCACAACTGCAGAACAGCCCTGATCCTGACAGGCCGATGCTGGCTGGGAGGCAGCCGCTGTGTCTGTTCCCTGTCTCCTGATGGCCACTGGCTGCCTGGGGCAGCTTCTTCACAGGGGCTTTGGCTCCTCTCTGCTGGCTGTGAGAATTGGGCTGACAGAGCCCTGGGACTTCCTCAGAAAACCTCGGCAGAGGCCCTGCTTTGAAGACCAGAGACGAAGGAAAGGAGCATCTCCCTGTTCTGCCAGACCTATGGGGAGACAGCCCCCGAAAAGCAGGCCTGCTGTATCTTCCTATGTCGGTGTCACTGAACTGCAGGGGCACTCTGACAGTGCCTTCACTTTCTAACCCTTACAGTGGGTCTCAGGGATCTTGAGGGGTAGAGTGTGTCTGATTGGGGTTTGGGAATAAACAGGACCTCTATACTTGTACATAGCCGCTTCTTTGATTTCCTTTTTGTTTTGAGAGTTGAGTCGGGAATAGGCAAGCACCAGGCCCAGAAACATACCTTTTCCGTCTCACTTTCCCGGTGCAGTTTGATCTCCTAGGATACTCTCGTGTCAGACTGGTCCTGGTAGTGGGTCGCGGTGCCAGTCAGCACTGGATGGTTCTCATAGATCCCAAAAGGTGGTGTGGACTTGGCCTGGCAGCAAGTGTTTCCGGAGCACCCGGGCTGTGCCCAGGCCTGTGGCAGGCCCTGGGGCGGGTGGGAGTTGGGGAGTTCAAAGGTGAAGGAGGCCAAGTCAGCCCCGATGAGAAGACAACCCTGCAAGTCGGGAACATGCGACCCTCAAGAAATGATTGTTAAATCATTGACAGGTGGAATGCCATTTGGGACCGGCGGGGGTGGGTGTGGGGGGGTGGGTGCCTAATTCTAAATACCGAGAATCCTTGGGAGGACTTTGTGTCTAACTTCTTGTAGAGTGCCAACTCGGGGCACCGTAGAACACCCTGTGATGGTTGTTTCCCCCTGTATGGATTAAGAATGGGTCCAGACGGCAGTTAGCCTGAGAGAAGTGCCAGAGTAAATTAATGGTAGCAGGGGGTGAGGGCTGAGGCTTGGCTTTGCTGGGAGGGGTTGGGAGAAGGTTTATTTGAGCACGTATGGATACCAAGTAGCTCAGGCTATTAGGGGGAGACCAGTGTGTCAGCCCGTTAGAACGAAGGGCAGGGCAGCTTTGTCCTGCTCGGATGGAAGACTGTCCAGGGGCCCAGGGAGGGGGGATCGGGCAAGGCTTCATCAAGAGAACTTGAGCTGAACCCTGAAAGGGGAGTAGGTGTTTACCAAATGGACTGGAAACAGGGACAACCTGTGTTTCAAGTTGAGAGCAGTGGGAGCTGGTATAAGGACATGTGAAAATACATTCCTGTTCTGGAAGTACTAAGTGGAGAGAAAAGTGGAAAGGAGCAGGTCTGGAGGCTGGAGAACCAGTTGCAATGGCCCTGGCGAGGGAGAAGCCACCTGAGGCGGGTCTGTCTGGCTGAGCTCATGGCTGACAGCCAGCAATGCTTCCTCCTCTTAGATTCTGTGATGTTAGACAATCTGCCTGCCATCCCTAATAATCGTTAAAATTCCATAGAACGTCCAATGTTTCAGCATCCAAACCCTACCTTCCACTACCTCTGGCCCCTGGAAATTCAAAGACAGAAGTTCTTTGTTAAGCAAGAGGCCCTGATGCTTTGTCCCAAAGCTAAGGGCACTATTGAGTGGAAATACGAGTGACGTGGGGTGCGCTGCCGGGGACAGGGCGCGAGAGGGGTTGCACTGAGACCTTCTTCCCTCTCTTGGATCAAGGTGTCCTCTGTTTGCCAAGAAAGTGTTGTGTTGAATGTCAGACACCATTCCTGATTTTCGTGGTTTGGAGCAGGTCCTTGGAGATGGGCCACACCAGCTTTGACGTGCCGCGTGCCAAGCCTGCTGGGCCCCCACATGCCTCTCCCTCCTGGTTTCAGGCGTATGCTGCAATTTTTAGGGTCCTGCCCCTTGTACCCTGCTTGTTGGAATCCTCTTCACCTATCCAGGCCCAGCACCTCTGAGAAGGCTTCCTGGCCCTTCCAAAGCCCCAAGGCCGTCTCCCTTCCCTGGGCAGGCTGTAGTGCTCTCTATTTACCTCTCTGCCTCCCACAGGGCCAGGGCATGTGCCCAGTAAATTTCCAAAGCTTGCTTGACTCATAGTTGAGGCTCTGCTTTGCCCACTCCGTGACCTCCAGCCCCTTGGGAATGATGCCCTGTTGACGGTTTCCTGGCTTTAGGGTCAAGGCCCAGCTCTGCTTTACTAGCTGTGTGATTTTGCCTAAGTTCTTAGCCTTGAGCCTCAGTTTCCTCATCTGTGAAATGGAGATTAATAAAACTCACCTTGGGGGACCTGTGTGAAAAGTACATTTGAGGATCTATCCAAAGCACTGAATTTGTGTTCAATAAATATTAGTTACCATTTTTCTAAGAGTACTGGTAGGATTGTTTTATCAGAAATGCATCATTCTGGTTGCCAGGGGTTGGAGGGAGGGAGGAAGGAGGAGTGACTACTGGTGAGTATGAGGTTTCTTTTTGGAGGGATGAAAATGTCCTGGACTTAGATAATGGTGGTGGTTGCACAACCTTCTCATCGCCGATTGTACACTTTAAAAGAGTGAATTTTGTGGTATATGAATTATATTTTAATTTTAAAAAATCATTCATTTAAGCAAGCATTAGTGAACTCCTAGGGAACCAAGTGCTGTCACTACCAGATGCTGGGGACCCAAACAAAGCCCAGCAGAGTGAGGTCTCTGCCCCAAAGAGCTGGTCAAAAGGGATTGTTGTCTTCCTTGGTGTCAGAGTTTAATCCGCACCCTACTTTCCTGTAGGGGTTTCAGGAGGAAGAAAAGGAGATAACTTTGGAAGTTATTTGCAAAGTCCGGGACTAATGCAAGGTTTGCTGTGCCTGGAGCCCCAAATCCAACCCATGGCTCTATGATGATTCCTTGCGAGACAGGATTAGGATGGGCAGGGCCCATGGGCTCTCTGCCCCCACACTCTGTCACCATTGCTCTTCTGGGCCCCCAAGGCCTGAGAGGAGGAGGTGGGGACTTCCACATCTCTGACCGTATTCCCTCCTTCAGCCCCATTCACCGGGCAGGGTGCCAGCTGGGATAGGAGGAGAAGCAAGGATTCCAGAGAACTGGAACATGCAGCCTGGGCTTCGTAGGCTGAGAACAAGAGTAGAGTACTCACAGGAGCACCCCAGCTTGAGGTGATTCTGGGCACCAACGTCTTATCAATGGAATTGACCACAATGCTCCCTCTGCCAGGGATATTGGATGCAAGATCTGTGACCACAGCTTTTAGAAGAGGTACAGAAATGCCACTTCTAGTACAAATGTTCCTGAACACCGGATAGAGAAGAACAGTATTCAAAAGAGTGTTGGGCTGGGAGCCAGGGATCTGCTAATGCCTCGGGCAAGCTAATCAGCCCGTATAACATACCTATAGTAAATGGCTGTTGTGTATTAATCACTGCTGTGTGGCAGGCACCACACTAAAACACTTCACATGATCTAATTGGATCTTTTCCACTACTCTTAGAGTAGGTGCTAATATTTGCATTAAATACATGAAGATGGCTTATCTGTCACCAAATTAGCTAGATCCTACTGCCAGGTTGTAGCTTGCATCCGTCCGTTTCTCCCCAGATCCTAGTCCAAACTCTCTCTTTTTTCTTTTTTGTCCCCAGACTGCCCTCCTAAGTTGTTCCCCCAATTTCAGGCAGCCTTCCCATTCCCCCATCTTTTCACCACAGAACACAACTCAGACCTGTCACTCTTCTGCTGAAAACCCTGCAGTGACATCCCATTGCTCTTAGGATGACAGGGAGTCTTCACCAGGACTGTACGACCCTGCCCACGCTGGCCACTCTGTCTTCCGCCTCTGCAATGCCCCCGCTCTCAGCAATTTGTCCTGCCTCTGGGCCTTTGCATTCCCAGAGCACGCTTGCCTCCTCTCTGCTCGGGGCTAACTCCTTCTCGTCCTTGGAGAGAGAGGCCTTGGCATCCTTCCTGTGCCGCCAGTCTTTCTTACTGCAACGTGATACATGTTTACTATACCTGTCTTTCCCCCGACTAACACCTTATCCGAAGGAAAGCAGAAACCATGCCTGTTTCGTTCTCCCTTTTATCTCCCAGCGCCTCGCACAAGGTTGGTCACACAGCGGTGCTCCACTGGGTTGGCAGGATTATTTATATGCGCGACGGGAGGAAGTTGGTAATCGCCCAAGGCGGCACAGCGGGTGCGGGGGGGGGGGGGACGGGGGGACGGGAGCCCTTGCTCTGACGTCCCGGTGGGTTCAAGTTCTCTGGAAGAAAGTCGGGCGGAACTTTGAGCGAGTCCGAGGGGCTCGCGCAGAGCCGGGCAGCATCGGCTTCAGGGGTCGTCTGTTCCGTGGTGGAGGCCATTCCCACTCGCCCGCGGGCCCGCAGTCCCCGGTGGGGCCGGCCGGGGGTGTGGCGGGGGCGGGAGGGCCGACGCGCTGAGTCACGCCGGCCGGGAGGAGCCTCGGGGCCGGGCGGCAACCCCAGCGGCGGGCGCCAGCGGAGCAGCGGCTGGAGACGGCGCGCGAGTGAGGCGGCGCGTTGGCCAGGCTCTCGGGGTCCCACAGAAGAGTGGAACAAGGGAGCGCCGGGGCCTGGAAAGCTCAACTGACAGCGTCCGAGGTCGGTGGGGCGCGACTTGTGGCCTTGGGAGGAGGGGTCTGTCGTCTAGGATACGGGGCTCGGGCCTGCAGCACCCTAGTTCCCCCAAAACACAACAGGGAGATTTACTCTCGGAGAGGGCAGGGCAAACTCGCCCCATCCCCGTCCGCCCCCCGAAATTCCGTCTAAGTCTTCCCAGGTAAGACGGGTTACCCCATTCTCCCCCGAACCCCCATCCTGGAGGGCTCCGAGATTCGCCGCTGGGTGGAAGCTGGTGTCACAGCGCAGGAGGAAAACCTCCGTTTCTAGGAGGAAATACCCTGGTTGCCCTGTGCCTACAGGCTCCGGTGTACTCCGGGCCAGCCTCTCGCTCCACGAAGCCCCAGGTTCTGTGTGGAGAAAGGCCAGCGGGCGCTGAACTACCTCTGATGGGGCTGGGGAAGCCCAGGACGCCTGAAATCTACCGGGAGCTGCATTTAGTGGGTAATGGTGGGCGCTTTCCTTCCAGCACCATCCACTAAACACACCCAGCCTATCTCCTCCAAGAGTCCCTTTGACCCTTGGATGTACTGTGAGGGTGGGGAGGGAAGAGGTGCTTGGGAGGACAGGTACAGGGCAGAAGGTCAGTTTGGAGAGGGGTTTCCAGGTGTCCCAGGTGTTCAAAGGACAACTTGTAAAATATGTAAATATGCAAAATATTAAGGAGGTCTGCCCAGGTTCTAGTATGTGTATATGTGTGTGTACGTGAGTGTGCCTGAGTGCAAGACCCAAGCTCTCAGACCCACCTACCCTCACCCCAGCACCTTGAAAGAAGCCCCCTGAGGGCACTGTATGTAACCCCACATGTGGAGGGCCTCCAGTTCAAGGGGGGAGACTGCTGCCCCGCTGTTCCCCGCCTTGATCAGGCCTACTCAGGGCTTAAGTGGTGGAGCTGGGCAGAGCTGGTGTACTGCAGGGCCAGCCTGGTCTTTAAGTGGTGGTGAAATGAAGAAGCCAGGGTCCAGACAGGCGGCAAGCTGGGGGTGGGGGAGTTAAGGGAACCACAAAGTAACTGGCTCCCAGGCTGGTGGACAAATTTTGAGGCCTAGGTTTTCTGTGCAGGAGTATGTATGACACTAGAATGAGCCTGTCTGTCCAGAGCTGCCCTCTCCTGGGCAGGAAAGGACAGCCCCTTCTTCAGACTTTGAGTCCCTTTCACAAATTGGTCTTTTTAGGGTTATATTCTGCGTGTGTTCCCTGGGGTCCTGGCCATGGAATGCACACTCTTAACCTGTCCCCAGTTGTCTAGTGAAGGAGGCTGCAGGTGGAGAGGGGACATTCATGGTCTTGAAGTCACAATCTAGTGGCCCTCTCATCTAGGATGCCACTCTGGAAACATGGCTGTAGAAATCTACCCTGGGAATAACTGTTTGACTTATGATCAAAAAGCTCTGTGTTGTATTTGTAACCTCTGTGAGGCCATCCTGGGTGACGTCCAGGCTTCAGTCGGCGCCTACATGGTTCCTGCTGTATGTCTTCAGAGGCGTGACCTCTCAACAGCTTTGGCATAAATGTAACTTCATCGTTGTTTCGTAGATTCCTGAAATCCCCTGCCTGTATTATTAGAAAAGAATCCCCCTGGGGTAAGGCTGAGCGTCCTTGGTGGAGAAAACAGGATTTACTGAGAAAATTCCAGTGTAAACCAGATTGTGTACGCGGGGCGGCGTATGTGAGGGGGGTAAGAGGTAAAATTCCTTAGCTGCTGCTGGGCAATTAGGATTTGTTCTCTTGGACCTTCTTTTATGCTAACATTCCTGAATCGAGGCGGATTTAGTTAAGATTCTCTGTGCTCTCCCCCTTGGCTTGATGTTCAGTTCAAAATCAGATTGTGGGTTTGGCAGTTCCTCAAAAAGTTAAATCTAGAATTACCGTAGGACCCAGTCATTCCACTTCTAGATATATACTCAAGAGAATTAAACACATATGTTCACACAAAAACTTCTACGTGAATATTCATAGCAGCATTATTCACAATAACCAAAAGGTGGAAACAACCCAAATGTACATAAACTGTCAAATGGAGAAACAAGATGTGGTGGATCATCATACAGTGGAATATTACTCAGTTACAAAAAAGGAATGAAATACACATGCTATAGCTTGGATGAATTTTGAAAACATTATACTAAGTGAAAGAAACCACACAGAAAAGGTGTGGAATAGGCAAATCTGTAGAGACAGAAAGAAGATTGGTGGTTGTTGCCAGGGGCTGGCGGGAAGCGGGTGGGGATGAATGCTTATAGATGTGGTTTTCTTTCTTGTTTTTCTTTTTTTAGGGTGATGAAAATGTTCTGGTATTAAAGTGTGGTGATGGTTGCACAACTTTATGAATGTACTAGAAACCACCAAATTGTATACTTTGAAATAGCAAATTTTATATGAATATCTCATTTTTAAAAAATTAGATGATAGGATTGCCCTGTGTTTAAAGCTTTATTATTTCTATAAAATGACTCATTTAAAAATATTCAAGCGATAAAAAAAAAAAGGTCAAAAAATAAAATAAAAACATCATCTGGGGACCACTATACACATTTTGGTTTAGAGCACAGGTCTGTCAGACTATTGAGGATCGAACTTGGACAAGTTACTGACTTTCCAAAATGGGGAGAAAAACACCGGTTCAATGCACAGATCTGGGTCAAAGTGCAATGAACGCCAGCTGTTATAGTCAGCAAAATGAATGGAAGGTGTAGAGATTTCCCGTATGCCCCCTGTCCTCACCCATACATAGCTCCCATTATCAGCATCGCTCACCAGAGGGGTACACTTGTTATAGGTGATGAACCTATATTGACATAATCACCCAAAGACCCAAAGATGTTTACATTACAATTCCCTCTTGGTCTTTTGCATTCTATGGATGTGGACAAATCATGGACAAACTTTTCAGGTAAAAATCATCTACTCTAATAAAGTAAAAATCATCCATTCGAAAAATGAATGGCTCCAGAATATTCCATTGTGTGGGTGTATAACAGTGTATCCTGTAGTCTCTTCCTGATGGAGCCTGTCATTGATTGAGTCTGTTTGCCCAGCACTGCTGCTCCATTAGAACATATAATTCAACATCTCATCAATTGCACACATGCTTTTTGAGCACTTACAGGGTGTGGCTGGGAACTAAGGTCCGTGGCTTAGGCCCAGGGTTTCGGTATCTGGCCAAGTAGGTCATGGCCGAGCAGAGGGGAGTCCAGCTGTCCTCAGGGGCCGGGCAAAACTTGGCACTGGAAGAGCCAAGGGAGAGTCAGCATGTCCAAGGGCATTGGGCAATGGAAGCTGCTAGGAAGAAGGGTGGTATCAGCTGGAGAGCTGCCAGCCCACCATTCCCTCAAGTGAGTGGATCAGAGGTCAGTAGAGGAGAGAGTAGAGCAGATTCCAGGAGAGCCTGAGGTGCTTGGTGCCTAAAAGACCTCCTCTCCCCTCCCCCCATCTCCTCATGGGGTAGGTGTGCCCTCCGACCCCACACCCACCCCTGGAACTCCAGAGAAGCCATTTGCCTTCACTGAAGGTGTGCCTAGTTGGATAGGCCAGGGTTTGCCCTTTGGAGAAGTCAGTTGGTGATCCTGAGCGTGCTAAGGGGACAGAGAGGGGTTCAATGCCTTTGGCCAATCCCCTGCCCATCAGGACTGTGCTGGGGTCCCTGGGCTTTCTCTCTTCCCTGGGAAGGAGACCCTGTGAGGGCCCCAGGACAGGCCTGGTGGTTAGACGTGGCGAGCATGTCGGCCCAAACGCTACCCTGGCGTGCCAAGCACCCTGTGTGTGCTGGCCCCTGCCCCCTGCCCTGCTGGCCTCCCCACCTTGTTCACTGAGCTCATCCTAAGCCTCCCTTTAGCCGCTGGATTTCATGGCCCAAGCTGTTCCCTCTGTCGAGAAGCCCCTGGCCTCAGCTATGTTCAAAGGCTTCTGCTTGAGCTTCCCTGGGTGGTCCAGTGTGACCTGACGCATGGTACACACCCCCTGTCCCCAAGCTGTGCAGCCTCTCTCGGGCCTGTGCCCAGCCAGCTTGGAAGCAGAGCTTTCTGGGTGTTCCCAGACCTTCCTGCTGGCTGCTGGCCCCAAGGGCAAGCTGGCACAGAGGGAGCCAAGGGGGCATGTGAAACATACTCCTTCCGTAGCCAGCCTCATTCTCTGACACATGCCCAGGCCCTGCTCAGCTCCTGGTGTCCACACCTCACCTCTGGCTAGGCCCCTGGGCCCTCTTGGGTTTTGGCTCCCAGGAGACATTCTCCTTCTGGCCCAGTTGGCAGATTCAGCCTGATGAGCACTCGGGATCAGCTCTGGACAACCTTTCTGAGGGCCTGGAGCAGCGAAGGTGGCATTGCCTGCTGGGCACTTGTCCTGCCCCCCTCCCCCCCCAAGGGATGGGTAGCGTGCACAAGCCTCCATGCATTGGGGAGCATCTAGCCAGTGAGAAACAACATTAAATCCCCTCCAATCTCCTGTGCCAGATATAGCCTTTCCAGGTTCTCCCTCCCCAGGGAGAAATTAGGCAGTGGGCACTTGAATATCAATGAGAATAGTGGCTGGAGGTCCAATCATAAGCTGCCCCCATAAGTGACAGAAGATCTGGGGACCATCTTGGGGGCCACCATGTCTTGGAAACCTATGTGTGCAAGGACATCTCAGGGTGTCCCCTCCCATTACAGGGGGTAAATGGAAGCCCAGAGAGGGAAGGCGTTGTGCCCCAAGCCACACAGATGATACAGGATAGAGTGGTGGCTTTCCAGCTGCCTGCAGTGCTGCCTGAGAGGGTCCCCATATGGGCTAGGACATGCTTCCCCATCGAGCCTTTGGGCAGCTTGCTGTCTATCCCTCAAGGCTGACCTAAGTCCCCTTCCTCCTTCCTTGCCACCCCTCCCTGCTGCCATCTCCCACTCTGAACCTCCCCTCCCTGGAACCCACAGCAGCTGTTGGGCCTCTCTTGCTGTTTTCTGTGCAGTGTGAGCTTTGTTTCCTTCCTTAGTGTCTCTCCCTGGCAGCCTGGTTTATTTCTGCATCTCCTTAGAGTCTGGCACAGGCCAGGGGGAGGTTTGATTGCCTGTCGCCTCGAGCCAGCGTCTCCCAACAACCCCTTGCTGCTCTCAGGATCTGAGCTGCAGGCAAGGAGTCTCTGCTCCTCAAACAGCTGGGCTGCCACACGGGAGAGTCCTGGGGCCCTGAACCAGGAGCCTCCTTCACTGGGGCTGAGCTGTGCTGGGGTCGAGGCCCCTGGCTGCAGCCCCAGGCCAGGCCTCTGCCCTCCCGAGGGGCAGCCTCTGGGATGTGCCAAGTGACCCAGCCCTTTGGAGGCTGAGCCAGTAGATAGCCTCCCAGGCTGGCTACGGGAGCCCAGGCAGGCGTTGCCACCTTCTTTTTCCTCTGTGCTCTGCGGTTCAGCATCGAGTGCCCCAGCCCCGCGTGGCTCTCTGCCTCAGATGTCCTCCAGGGTCTAGCTCTGTGCCAGGGTTCTTGAATTTTAGCTCCTCAGGGACTCAACCAAGGTTTGTTTTCAGTTTGCTGGGAACTAGTCAGGCTGCCGCAGTCCATGTGTGACTGTGAGTCTGGGGCACACTTGGCCTGCAGACCTGGCCCTCCCTGCGGACACTCTCATCGATGGCAGCTCCCTGGTCTGGGCACAAGCAGGACCTTGCTCGCGCCCTGCTCCCCACCCCCGGAGCCTGTGTGATCAGCACTTCTCCTCCACCTTCTTTCTTACTAGAAGACATTCCTTCTCGGTCCTTCCCCAGCAGTGTCTTCTCCCAGCAGCTCTTTCTTGCCCCGTCTCCTGGGGGCTGTCGCCCAGCAGTCCCAGTATACACCAGCTGTCCCAGGAATGCTCAGAGGAGTGACCTGTGCACTGCAGGTCTCTCTTCCCCACCCCACGGTCACGGCCTGGCTCACACTGCATCCTGTTTTGCAGGTTGATTGTCATCACCTGCCAATTGATCTCAGACCTGGGGCTCACGCTGGTGACCTGTCAGTGGGCAGGTCTGTCTGGTGGCAGTGTTTGCTTCTGCAGGGCTTAAAGAATTTTATTTAGTTCCTCTGATGTGGCCTTGCTCGCAGTTCCCCACATGTGTGCCCTCTGGTACTGTTACTATGCACCCGATCAGCTTCGTATATCTGCAGTACCCACCTGAGTTTGTAAGCCCCACCTTTACAGGGGCAGAGACCATATCTGTCTGTCTGTCTGTCTCTCTGACCACAGGCTCCATGGCACAGAACATTTCAAAGAGCAGGAGCCCAATTAATGTATGTTGTTGAGTGAGCAAACACACTGAGTGAAAAAAAGTACAGAATAGTTTAAGTGTGCAAACAAATAATTATGATTATAGGTACACAGAGTATCTCTGGCAGGATTCATATAAACTGAGTAGTAGTGGGTGCCTTGGAGAAAGGAACTGGGTGGTTGGGGAGTGGGATGCAATTATGATACCCTTTGTTTTTTTGGACTTTAATTCAAATTTTACAAAATTGGAATTTCATGAATGGACATAATTGAAAAGGATCAAGTGTTGGCATTTGAGTCCTTTCTCACTGTGGGCTCAGCCCTGCCCTCCCGACCCCGAGGCCCCTGACTCGGATGTGGTCTCTCCTCCTAGCCCAGCAGAGCCTACTTGGAGATGGGGTCCCAGGTCTCGATGGACGTGCGAGGTGTGCGTGTGGTGATTGTGGGCGGCGGCTTTGGTGGGATTGCGGCCGCCAGCCAGCTGCAGGCCCTGAACGTCTCCTTCGTGCTGGTGGACATGAAGGACTTCTTTCACCACAACGTGGCCGCCCTCCGGGCCTCCGTGGAGAGTGGTAACGCGCTCCTTTCTGGGGCTTTCTTGGTGGGAGTGGTCTGGTCATGTTGTGGGTCTGGGGCTGGATTTCTCCACTTAGGGCAAGGTGCCTCCATTTCACCACCAGACACATTCTGGAGAATCTTGTCACTGGCCTTAAGCCGCTACCATAGCAAGACCCTAGAAGGAAGAGCTTGAGCTTCCCTGAGGACCTGAGGCACAGACTGGCGCCTTAGGGGGTGGTGAGGACCCTGGGTATGCCACTGGCCCAGCTCTTTGGCCAAGGGCACCGCTGTTGCTATGCAGCTCAGGAAAGGTTCTGTGTTATTCTGGCCTCCTGTGGGCAGCCCAGTTTTATACTGTGATCTATTCTGTGTCCACTCCCCAGGGTTTGCCAAAAAGACATTCATTTCCTACTCGGTGAGCTTCAAGGAGAGATTCCGGCAGGGCCTGGTGGTGGGGATCGACCTGAAGAACCAGACGGTGCTGCTAGAGGACGGTGAGGTGAGTGCAGGGCCTGGCCTGTCCATCAGCTGGCTTCAGGAGGCCCCCGGAGGACATGGCTGCAGGGGGGCGGAGACCTGGGTGGCTCTCCTCAAGGGTGAGTGTCTTCTGTGGCCCTCAGCGTCCCCCTCCCTCCACCCACTACTCGTGCTGGGCAGATAGCAGCTTCTCATAAGCAAAGGCCTGTCTACAGCAGCCAGCAGTGTGGTGGCAGACATTTCTTGAGCCTTTGCTGTATGTCAGGCACTGTCTTAAGCCTTACATAATATCATTTAATATGTGAGAGAGGTGATACGGTCTCACTTTACCGAGAGGATAAGTGGGATCCTTGGCCAGGATCCGTAGCTGGGAAGAGACTCAGCCAGAATTTGAATCCAGGCAGTTTCCCCCCAGAGCCCACGTTCTGAAAGCCAGTATGTTCTGGACCAGCCCGACTTGGTGAGCCCAGGGAGCCCTCCTCGCTGGCTGGAATGAAGGGTAGGGACATGCGTGAGCCACATCCCTGGATTGGAAGGTCTTGGGGGAAGAGCTTTTCTTCACTTCTTTTTGGATTTCTCAGCCCATATGTGTAGCACGGTGCCTGGTATATACCTGCAGTGACGTGAGCTTTATCAGTGAGCTGCCAGCAGCCCACTTGTCATATTGAGGGTCACTGGTAGCCTGGCCCTCTGCTCTATTCAAAGCTAAGGGGGGAATTGGAAAAAGGAGACACAATTCCTGTCAATGCATATGTGATTTAGTGTGAATTGATCTTCCTTTAATTTTGGGGGTTAGGAATCTCCAGGTTGGAAAAATTACGGAGAGTCTGCTTGTCCTGCGGTTTGGGGCCAAGCTTTTCAGAGCTCTGGAAGGGGCCGTGCAGGCATCTCAGGCCTCCATCGGGGAAGTGGGGGCTGAGTGGGATACTGACCCTCCGGTTCCCCCCCGTCAGAGCATCTGGTTTGGTCACCTTTATATATTTAGTCTCCAAACAGGACCTCTCTTTCTCTCTCCTTTATTTCCTTCCATTTTTTTGGGGGGTGTGGTGGGGCAGGGAGTAGTTTCTACTAAAATACCTATGAGATTCTAAACTAACTCCACATTGGAAGCTAGAATCTTGCTTATTCCCTACAAGTAGTTTCCTGTTCTCTGCTTACCTGCCCCCGTGCTGGGGGGAACTCCCCCCTCCTATTTCCCTGTTGAGTGGCAGGAGGTTAAATCTGCTCTCTTAGGTATTTCCAGCTTCTAGTGCCACCCGTTGGCCTAACCAGTGTGATGGTTTTGCTCCCTTCCAAGGAGGGCTGCCTCGGAGCTCCCAGAGAGGGCCTTGCCACCTGGTGCTCCTTGCGCCGTGGGCCTGGGGGTGGATGCAGAAGCCCAGGCCTGCCGTCACCTTTCTTTACCTCATCTCTCCTAGGTCCTGCCCTTCTCACATCTCATCCTGGCCACAGGCAGCTCCGGGCTCTTCCCTGGCAAATTGAATCAGGTTTGCAGCCAGCAGGAAGCGATTCAGGCCTATGAGGATATTGTGAAGCAGGTGAGCTGCCTGCAGACCTAGGGCCGGACAGTGAGGGAAGACTGGGTGGTCCCCCGGGGGAGCAGAACAGCTGTGGGGATACGTAGGGATGCAGCAGGGAGACCCCAGGAGCTGCTCAGGGCTGTGACCATGGCTGTAAAGATGGCAAGTTATTAGAAAGAGATTCCTGGGAGGAGACCTTTGGGTCTGTATCAAAGTGTGGCCATAAGCCCCGAGACCTGCTCATGTATCCATTGGCGTTTCCCCAGCTCCTCTATCTTGGAGCTCCCAGTTGCACTGGGCCTTGTGATTTGTAGAGCAGGCTTGGATCTGTGATCTCAGTCAGCTTTCACAGTGATCCAGAGAGAGGGGTGGGACGGGTCCATCCCCACTGAATAATGAGGAGTGGAGACCCTGAGAAGGATCCCAAGGTGAGTGCTGCCATATGACTAAGGCCAGGTCTTTCCCTCTCTGCAAAGCTTCTGAGAAACCTGGAAGAGCAGACATTAGTGTGGAGGTTAGGAACCCAGCTTTAAACTCAGACAGACCTGTGTCATGGTGATGCTTCTTAGGGCAGTTGTGAGAATCAAGTGAGACAGTATGGGGAGACACCCAGTAAGTGCCTGGCCCTGAGAAAGTACATTTAGACCCTGAATTTGGGAAGGGTTCTCTACTCTTCTTGGCCAAGGAACTGCCATCCTGGGCTGACCCATGAGGCGGGGGGGTTGGAGTGTGTGTCTTACATTTCCTTCTGTTCCAGGTCCAGCGCTCACAGTCCATCGTGGTGGTGGGAGGAGGCTCTGCGGGAGTGGAGATGGCAGCAGAGATTAAAACAGAGCACCCCGAGAAAGAGGTGGGCAGGCGGCCTTGGCTTTGACTTCACGGTGGTCGGCTTCTTTCTGTGCTGTCTAAGCAAACTCAGGAATTTGCTCAGGGCCTGGGAGGCAGAGCTCCCTTAATAGAAAGCAGGAATGTATGTTTCCCATCTCCTGCTCTTTACTCTGGGGGGTCCCCTAAAGTCCCTTTCTGCTGGGAATTTTTCCTGGAGAACCAAGGTGCGTCCTAGTTCACTGACGGGTCCTGCCTTCTGGTGGAGCCAGGAAGATCAAATCCAGGGAAGACACCTTACAAAAGGTTATTTCCTGTGTCCCCACCTTTGTAATGTAGACATCAACTTTGATTACCTCTTTTTGCTGACAGTTAGCTTGGTCAAAGTCACTCTTAGTTGTTTTTTTTTTTTGTCTGGGCAAGCAGTGGCTTTTTTGGTCATTAAGAGGCAGTAGCCTTTGCCCTGGACAGCCACATGGGGAGAGCCTGCAGTGCAGCCCCTCACTGCGTGTGCTGGGAAAGGACTGGCCAGCATTGCCTCCTGCCCTGTTCCCTTTAAATGATGGAGGGATAGAGCATCTGCCTGGCACCCTGGGATAAAGAACGTCCTGGCTGTAAAGGCTTGGCTGAGGGCTGAGTAATGATCAGTAATTATGGGTCCTGGAGGCCAGAGCTGGCTGTTGTTGAAGCCAGATCGGCTTCTGGGAGCCACATGGAGCCTTTGGCTGATTCTTTCTCCCTAGGGAAAGACAGATTGGTTTTGAAGAGTGAGTTCAATATGGGCTAGTTTAATCATACGGTTGTTCTCTGACAAATTATCGGAAACTATTAAGAGTGATTAACGTAAAAGTTCGTTCATTTTGATTTATGGGCTAAAGTCCAGTCTGAAGTGGGAAGTAACTCAGTGGAACTTTTGTGTGTTTATAATTAGTAGACAAATACGATTAATAATAGCCACCCTTTAGTAAGGACTCAATAGGTGCTGAATTATGTGCTTTATACACATTTTCTTGTTTCATCATTACAAAATGCCTATGAGTTGGCCTGTGATCCCGTCTTACTGAATTGTCGGGCAATGTCCAAATGAGTATCCGAGATGGGATTTAACCCAGGCAATGTGACTTCCAAGTCCAAGCTTTGAACACCATTCCAGGCTGCCTTCCACCTCCCTGTGCTGACCCAGACAGCAAGTAGATGTGCCTAGAAGTACCAGTTTTAGAACCAGCTTTAATGTAAATGTCAGCCTGATTTACAGATAGAATGCTTACACAGAGAGACTGTATAATCATAAGTGCCCAAGGATGCTTGACACTAAGTTTCCACGTGGCCCAGGTGAGGTGTGGGTGGTGGGCACTAGCACATTCTGAGAGGCCTAGACTAGGGGATGTGGCTCCAGCCCAGCTCTCTGTTCGTTTACTGGTTCCGGTGCTGAGCACATTATTTCACTTGGGCCTCAGTTTCCTCCCCTGTAAACCGGAGGCAGGGGAGGCGCTGGGGTAGATGGGCTGATGTGTTTAAATCCTCTTCATATGAGCAGGAGACTCAGTGGCTCTCTCTCTCTGTTCTGTGGTCATTTGTCCTCAGGTCACTCTCATTCACTCCCAAGTGGCCCTCGCCGACAAGGAGCTCCTGCCCTGTGTCCGGCAGGAAGCAAAGGAGATCCTGCTCCGCAAAGGCGTGCAGCTGCTGCTGAGTATGTGCAAGTTCCCCGCCTGCCCTGCGCCTCTCCCTGACCCAGTGAGATGGGGCTCAGTGGCTTGGTCACTGTCCCCTGCTTGAAGGTGGCCCCGCTCCTCCGCAGGCTGTCTGTGTCCTGGAGTTGAGCATCAGAGCCCGTTTGAACCCTGTTGTCCAGCGGGAGGTCGTGTCTGACCCTGGGCAGGGCAGAGGTCCTAGTACCTATGGGATTTCCATGTCATGGAGGCAGCACTGTCCTGGCTATTGCTTTGCACACATGCATATGGTACCTATGTGTGGAATGATTTAAAAAATCACCCAAAGGATTTGGCCTGAATTATGATGTCTTTGTGGTGGAGAGAATAGGATTTTGGGTTTGTACTTTGAGGGTGGTAAAGAGTGTGGCTTTTATCTAGAGCAGGAGGAAAGAGCATCAACCAGCATGTTAGAGAGTGGGGCTCTAACCCCAATGGTGTGACCCGCCCACTTCACAGGGCTCAACACCCTTGTTTTCTTCAGGGAGGGGTGAGGTGTCTGCTCTGTGGGAGCTCATTCCAGCTCTTGGGCTCCTTGTACCTGGCTCCACAGTACTGTGACCATCTTTACTTTCGGGCAGTGAGGAGAGTAGGCGGGCTTCTTGACTGTTCTTTCTTCACCTTTGTTGGGTTGCCTGGGGGCTCGTCCAGCCTGGCCAGGATGGCGTAGCTGACAGAGCGGCGTGTTGGGGGTCTTCCTCACGTAGCCTCATATTGCTTCTTGGAACTTTCCTCCCATTGGATCCGTTGGAGCCAGATGTCCAGATTATGCTTCTTGGGGCAGCAGAGTGGACTGGGAGATGGGCAGGAGAGGAGGCGGGACTAGAATCCCTTCCTAGTTGATCCACATCGTCCAGGCCTTTCCCGTGGCTCTCCAGCCTTCCCTAGGTCAGCCTTGGCTTAGACCCCAGCCTTGGTGACGTGCCCACCTTCTGCCAGCCTCCTGGTCACGGACTTCCCTTGACAGGTGAGCGGGTGAGCAACCTGGAGGAGCTGCCTGTCAACGAGTATCGGGAGTGCATCAAAGTGCAGACGGACAAAGGCACGGAGGTGGCCACCAACCTGGTGATTGTCTGCAACGGTATCAAGATCAACAGCTTTGCCTACCGCCGTGCGTTTGGTAAGCGGGAGGCCGAGCCATCACTCACTCCCCAGCTTGACTCCTCAGTCTCCAGCTGCCCAAGAAGGCCCCACAGGCCTCTCCCCAGGAATCGACACCACCTTGCCGTCCCCCTCCATCCCAGTGGCTTATTTGTCCCTTCTGAATGGTGACATCAAACTTTAAATTCAGGTTCGGGTCCACTCTTGCCGTGCTTTCCTCAGCTGTGATGATGATGACTTAGCCCGAGGTGTCCAAAGTCACCAGAATCTTCCCAAGTTGGGGCCCGCCCCCTAGTGGTGAGAGATGGGAACAAGTTTCAGAGAGACGAAAAAGATGCATTTTCTGTTTTTCGCAACACGACTGTGAGGAAATTCCAGGGTCAGGTCTTTCTCTGTTCACAGGTGTACTGCTCTCCCCAAACACTAATCCAAACACTTGGTCACTTGAGCTTGGAACAACTATTTGGGTATTAGGGGCAATAATGTGGCCTCATGTTCCCAAAGCTCAGCACTGAACTATCTAGCTAACTAGAGGTGGAGCTGGTGGACTGATGGCCTCTATGTGTGAGCTGGAGACTCAGTGGCTTATTGTCAGGCGCTGTGGTTGCTGTGTCCCCAGGTCCCCATCACTAATTCCTGAGTATTCCTCTGGCACAAGGAGCTCCTGCTTTGTGCCCTGAAGAAAAGACTTTATCTAATCCCAGAGGAAGGAAGCTAATACAGGCCAGGTGTGGGAGTGGGATTGAGGGCTTATACTGGACAGAGATCCCAGAATTTAACACCTAATTGTCCTAATGTTATATTTTCAAAGATAAACTTTTTTTCAGTCCCATACAATGAAAAGTTTATCATTTGTTAAAGCCCTGCATTTATTTTAGAACTCTGATCCACGTTCAAAAGAAAATTGAAGACTTGGCTAAGTAATACCCTTAATCATTATAAATGAATCATGGTCACTTATTAAGAGTTATGCACATTATATAAAATGATGCCCTGCTATGTTTCTGACCAGTTTCCACCCTGGAATAGTAACCTTGCCTTTGCAGGAAGAGCTCTCAGGTGGGCACTTGGGGCAGAAATAAATCAGGTGGGAGGCTTGCCGCTGGAGGATGTGCCTTTGGAGGGAGGTTTGAGTAGCCCTGGAGCTCCTCGTCACCACATCCTGGGGGCCACTTAACATGGCAGCTCAGGATCTTGGTCTTGTGTCGGTTTCCCTGGCAGCCAATCAGCTGGCCAGCAATGGAGCGCTGACGGTGAACGAGTACCTGCAGGTGGAGGGCTGCAGCCACGTCTACGCCATTGGGGACTGTGCCGATGTGAAGGAGCCCAAGATGGCCTATCACGCCGGCCTCCATGCCAACGTTGCAGTGGCCAACATCGTCAACTCCATGCAGCAGAAGCCCCTCAAGGCCTACAAGCCGGGTAAGGGAGCACCAGGTGCTTCAGAGTTTTAAGATAGTTGGGGTTAGACAGGGTGTAGCCTTTGTGGGCTTTTAGATAACTGCCTGCTGGAACAAACTTTCAAAGCCGGCAACAGAAACACCCCCCCAGAGCGCTTTAAAGATAAATCGGGAAGGAATGAATGAATCTCAGAGTTGCAGGCCTGTGAATGGTGAGCAGGATGTCAGTTTTTGCCTCTCCTCCACAGGTGCACTGACGTTCCTCCTGGCCATGGGGAGAAATGACGGCGTGGGCCAGATCAGTGGCTTCTATGTGGGGCAATTCATGGTTCGGCTGGCCAAGAGCCGGGACCTCTTCATCTCCACAAGCTGGAAAACCATGCGGCAGTGTCCACCCTGATGGGGAGGCTGGGCGGGGGATGAGGTACCGCCGTCACCCCGTACGGATTGCTTGACCAGTGGTACCCACCTGACAAGTGCTAAAGGGCAAAAGCTCTTCTTCTGGAGTAAGATGCCAGTGATGTACTGACCAGAAACACAACTACAGAAAAGCAAAAATGGAGAGAGAGACAGACATTAACAAAAGACACCCCTAGAGGATTCTTTCTGGGTTTGAAAGGTCTGCTTGCCCTTTGCTGGCTGAATGCTTCACTTGATCCTGGGGAGGGCACAGCTGGCCTTCTCTGCCCCAGGATGTGTGCGTGCCTGTGCTCACAGGGTGTGGCATTCAGAGCTCTCAGAGTAGGGGAGAGAGCTGGGTCTCCTGGTGGCTGGTATCCCATCTGTAAGGTCAGGAAGGAGGGCCTGCAAAGTGAGACCAGCTAAGGAAGGGGGGCTGGAGTGGAGAGAAGGCCTGGCCTGCACCCTAACCTCTCCTATTGTTCAAGGAGCGGGGAAGCCAATACATCCTATAACACCCGGATTATTAATAGGAGCCTAATTGTTTTAAAAAGATTTTTATTAAAAATATAGTTAGCATACAATATTATATTAGTTTCAGGTGTACACAATAGTTATTCAACATTTATATACCTAAAAGTGATCACCATGATAAGTCCAGCAACCATCTGATACCGTACCATGCTATCACAATATTATTGACTATATTCCCTATTCTGTACTTACTTGTTGTATACCTGGAAATTTGTTGTATACCTGGAAATTTGGACCTCTTATTGCCCTTCATCTTTCCTCCCCCGCTTTTTAACTTTTCAGTTGCAGTTGACATTCAATATTATTTTAATTTCAGGTGCGCAGCGTAGTGGTTAGACATTTGTACAATTTAAGAAGTGATCCCGACTAATCTAGTACTCACCTGGCACTATACACATTTATTACTATATTATTGACTATATTCCATGTGCTTTGCTTTACATCCCCACGATTATTTTGTAACTACTAATTTGTACTTCTTAATCCCTTCACCTTTTTCACCCTACCCCTCAACCCCCCTCCCATCTGGCAACAGCAAAATGTTCTCTGTATCTATGAGTCTGTTTCTGTCTTCTTTGTTTATTTTGTTCTTTAGATTCCACATATAAGCGAAATCACATTGCATCTGTCTTTCACTGTCTGACACACTCCACTCAGCACAATACCCTTCAGGTCCATCCATGCCACTGAAGATGGCAAAAATCCATTCCCTTCCATGGCTGAGCAATATTCCATTGTATATATGTACCACCTCCTCTTTATCCATCTATCCATTGATGGACACCCAGGCTGCCTCCACATTTTGGCCACTGTAAACAATGCTGCAATGAACATATGGATGCACACGTCCCCTCCAAGTATCACTTTGGGTTTCTTCGGATAAATACCCAGAAGAAGAATTACTGGGTCCTTCTTTGTCTCTTGTTATAGCCTTTGTTTTACAGTCTGTTTTGTCTGGTATAAGTATTGCTACTCCAGCTTTGTTTGTTTGTTTCTGTTTTCACGAAATAACTTTTCCATCCCTTTACTTTCAGTCTGTGTGTGTATTTCAGTCTGAAGTGAGTCTCTTGTAGGCAGCATATGTAAGAATTTTATTTTCTTATCCATTCAGCCACCCTATGGTGGAGCATTTAATCCACCTACATTGAAAGCAATTGCTGATAGATATGCAGTTATTTATGTATTTTTTTCCCCATCTTAAAGAAGTCCCTTTAACATTCCTTCTAATACTGGTTTGGTGGTGATGGACTCCTTTAGCTTTTCCTTGCCTGGGAAGCTCTTTATCTGTCCTTTGATTTTAAATGATAGTCTTGATGGGTAGAGTAATCTTGGTTGTACGTCCTTGATTTTCATCACTTTGAATATTTCCTGCCAATCCCATCTGGCCTGCAAAGTTTCTGTTAAGAAATCAGCTGACAGTCTTACGGGAGCTCCTTTGTAGGTAACTATGGTGTTTCCCCGAAAATAAGACCTAGCCGGACAATCAGCTCTAATGCGTCTTTTGGAGCAAAAATTAATATAAGACCTGGTCTTTTTACTATGTTTTTTATG